>NW_026571299.1:20019071-20506002 GCF_026225935.1 Boleophthalmus pectinirostris | reverse complement strand
TTCTGTTTTTATGAAATTTAATGTACATTTATTCTTTATTCATTAACTTTTGTGGACCTATTCCTGTTCATTGGGATGCACCTGTTAAACAATAACTGTGATGGGGGTGTAACAGCCACTTCTGACAGCTTTTTCAACTCTGATCTTACTTGATTTCTTTTTCTCCTTCACAAGCCTAATTTATTGGCACTGATAACTGTCATGCATTATTCTGTATCATGTATGAAGGCCCAAATGAATAGGTCTTGGCAAAATGAGTGTGCGTCACCACTCTGGGATTTGATGGTCGATAACACGACAAAGACAGAAGCAGGATATTGACCTCTGAGAATTCAACAGACCCTTTCTATAGACCTTTGTTCTGTGGTACTTGATCCATTTGACAAGTTGCAGCTATTTTAAGATGGATGCTGATATCACTGGTGTAGTTTATCTGTGATGCTGCAGCAGCCGCACAATGTAAGTGAGTTAAATAAAAAATCAGATTTGCAGTTCACTTATTATTTCTTTTATCTTTGACTTTCTAACTGTTTTGATGAAAAGTAGTTCTTAAATGTTACCTCATCATTAAAGGTTACAACGAAAAGTCATGTGTTGATGCCCATGGAAATATAGCACTTATTAATTTAATGGTTTCAGATTTAAAAGGTGAAATCTTAGAGTATAGTGGTTGTATTAAAAATAGAAAAAAAATTTGTAGTAAATTTGGCACACATAGAGCATGGGCATCGAATAGTTAAAAAGAAAATATATTTGTAATGACAATGCACTAGATTACACTCAGATTTTTGTCTAGTATAATAAGGTTGGGTCCCACTGGAGGACAGATTAAGACCGCTGCACTTATACCAATTATCCACTAGATGGACTCCTTTAGTCACGTGGGCTATGTTCAAATAGCCGTGTTCGTAAACATGACTCAATCTGTGATTGTGCATGTACAAATTGTGTGAAAGGTTAAGTTTCCTCATAGAAAAGGAATCATCTTGTGTTTCATGAGCTTAGACCTTAAAACAGCGCAGTGTTTGGAGCTCACCCTGCCCGCGGGCGCACGTGTGCTGATTGTCTCGTGGCGAGGCTCAGTGCGCTGGACACTTTGGAGAGGTAAGGAAACTTTACCTTTACACTTCTTGAACATTTTTGCCTTTTTTCATGTACCACTGAAGTAGACAGAGCTAAAAGTCCATCATTAGAATAAATAAATAACTTATATACATGTATTAAATGTTGGTAACTAAGTAAAAAGTGGTTTTCCATTTACACACGGAGATGTGTTTTCATTCACACATGTTAAACACACAAACCTTCTTCTCTCAAACAAACACTCCACCTTGTGATGTCATGTAATACAAGAAGTGCTCCACTGTACTTTTAAACCCCATACACCTTTACTATAATGATTTGGATTTCAGCCCTGGAATTTCCCCATCTCCACTGAACAAAAGGTAAAATGTAAAATTGTTCACTTAAAAACTATTGCTTCATTCATGAGATCATAAGGTGGAACAGAGCATTTTGACCTTTACTGACAAACTAATAGGGTTACTCAAACATGTGTGAATGAAACAAAACGCAACTAGTGCATGACCCAATTTTGCGTAATATAGGACATTTAAATTGGTTTAATATAACATATGATGATACAACATGACATAACAACTAAACGTTTGATTATAGTAGTTTATGATATTGTTCCTAGGCCTGTCCCAATAAGACATTTTGAAGTATGAAAACAAAAAAAACAAAAACTAAAATGTACAATAACGTTAAATATGAGTGGCAATAAAAAATAATTTATAGGTACAAACTGCTAATATTTAATGACTCATGAAAGTTATTTATTTAACCCTCTACAGCTCATTTGATCTTGGTACAGAAAAACAAAGGAAAACACTACATCTGGTAAACAAACTGTACCCACAATAAATATTGACTCCCCCCAAAAGTTAATGTTCCTATAATTTAACTCAATATATTAGTTATCGTGACAGGCCAAATTCCCCCTTCCTCATTCTTGCGCATCTCATACACACCATTTCTTTATCTGATCAGCTGTAATGTAAAGCTGTCATAGAAGAGTCAGTCGGTGAGCTGATATAGAAGCGCTCAATAAAAGATGACAAGCAGCTCAACAGTCAGGAGCTCAAAGTTCACCTGTCGTGTTGCGCAACATGTGGAAACAAAGTGAGCATGCTCTATGATCGTGTGGACAGACTGATCTAGTACTCTGAGCAAATGGCAGGATAAAATGACCAAATAGGACTGTCAGAATTATATAAGGGTATTTATTATTATTTACTTTTTGATCTTAGTGGGTTCATTTATTGTGTTTTATTTACTGTAGACAACTCAATAATGGATTACGCTTCAAAATACATCAGCCTTCTTGCACCTTCATCTCTTTCCAAGTAAGAAACTGTCATTTATACAGCCTAATGGACCAATACTGTCAGAGCTAAATATTTTTTTTCTACTTGTGATCAGGAGTTTGACAGTTCCCCCGCGGCCTAAACCATTCAGGGTGACCAACGCGGACCGCAGTACGAAGAAGGGTCTCACCGCACACGGGCTGGAGGACCTGCTTCACAAGGTGACAGAAGTAGAGAGAGGGAAAGGACTGTTAAACCATGTTAGGATGTTGGTACCTCCTCAAAAACGTACCCAGAGTTGTATTTTGTTTCATTCACACGTTTGAGTAATCCTTTATTATTAATCTTTCTACATCTCCAAGGCTCAAAATGCTCTGTTCCACCTTGTGATGTCATGAAGCAGTAGTTTTCAGTTTGTTCATCACAGAGTATTGCCACATGATATCACAAAGTGGCTAGAGAGAAGAACATGTATGAATGAAACGAAAACACAACTCCAGGTGTGTTTTTGACGAGGAAACATTATAACATGGATCAGAAAATAGTGGACTTTAAGCTGTTGTTTTGTTCAGCTGGTGACCACAGGCTACATATGCTTGGTGCAGGTCAAAGAGTCGCTGGCCATGTCATATGAGAGTACGCTGGTGCTGGACGAAGATGGGACAGAAATCGACACAGAAGATTTCTTTCAGACTTTGCCTGTAAACACTGTTTTCATGATTTTGGACAAAGGACAGAAGTGGAGCCCACTTTTGGTGAGTGTGTTTCTGACTTTTTGCCACCAGGTGGAGTCAGTGCTTAGATTAGGTTTGTAAATTGTGTAGTTCATTGTCTTGAGGGGCTTGCTTTGTTTGATCACTTAATAACAATACTGGCCACAGAAAATACTGCTGTTTTGCTTTCATGATTACAGAGGAAAGAACTTTTTCATATCCATATAAAATGATACATGTACAGAAATCCTTTGGTTACTGTCTCATCACCAATGACACAAGTAGACCAGGTAGCTCCCACTTTTTTCCTCCGGGGAGCTAACTTTACAAAATGAAAATGTCAGAGAGCTAGTCTGAGGGGTTACAAGTAATTGAGTATAGGAAAGAGCCACGGTGAGACTTAAATCAGGTACAGTCTGATACCTATAAAACCTAAACCATTATCCATTTATTAGTGTACAAAGTTATGCATCAAAATAATACATGTACAATGGTATTAGGCATTTAAATGATCAAATTTGACTTATTCAGGACAATACATGTAATTCAGAAATCCCTTGATGAGCTACTAGAACAGGGGTGGAGAGCTACCAGTAGCTCCAACTACAGGTTGGAGACCCCTGATGTAGACAATAGTAATAGTCAGTCTAGTCTCTTTTGGCAGTTCTGTTGCTTCTGTTAAAGATGTTCCTCCTTGTCCCGTTTTTGTCTCTACAGAGCAGCCCCCGGGATCAGCTGAGAAAGTGTGAGCAGGACCGGACAGATGTGGCAAAAATCACATTAGACCTCTACAAGAACAACCCCAAAGACTTCATTGGCTGTTTGAATGTAAAGGCCACTTTGTATGGGGCCTATTCTGTCTCCTATGATCTACGCTGCCATGCTGCTAAAAAACTATTAAAGTGAGTATACTGTCTTTTGTATGCATTCTGCTCCACACTCTTCCTCTGATTGAATGCATTTGTAAAGTGGCACCAAACTGCAGGTTAGAACTGAGATGGGCTGTTCAGAGATAACAATAAAGGTTGATTATAGTGGGATTAATTTTGGCATGTTATGTAATCCCTGCTGTTTATTTTGAGTGCATGATCAGGATTAAATGCCTGTTGTTATATCTTTCATATTTGACTCTCTGTATGGCCAAAATCCACTAAAATAAGAAAAAAAATTACGGTCTTAACAGATTTTCATGTAAACCACGTAATGATAATGTTTGTGTGCTTTACTGTAGCCGCCTCCTTGTGTTTCAGAGAGGCGTTGCGCTGGACGGTCTTCTCCATGCAGGCCACGGGGCACCTCCTGCTAGGCTCGTCCTGCTACATTGAGCAGCTGCTGGAGGATGAGGGGAAGATGAGCCTTATGCTGCCCTCTGACAGCATGGTCAAACACTTACAGGGCATGCTGCTGAGACGGCCATTCTACTGACCATGGACTCTAAAGACACCTGCGCCCACATAACCTGCTCACACAAGGACACTTTTCTTTTACTCCTCTTGTTACATGTTAAATAAATGATAAACATTTGTTATTTTCAATGGCTTGTGTTGTTGCTACAATAAAAAACATGTTTTATAAGTCGAGTATGAGAGCAGTATTGGATGTACATTTTGCTCCTGTTACAGTGTATATGGAGCCTGCCTGGCTATAGAATAATTGGCAACAGGTCCAGCTGTCTCTCCCACGCGTTCCTAATTGTCCCCTGGCCTGCGCTGATCTGTCAGCTGCAGACTGCCTCTGCTCTACAAAACCAAAGAGACCAAGAGCCAGCTGCACTGGGGCAGAGGGGAGAGCACATCATCATGACAGAGATGACTTCATCTGGCTTCATCACTTTTGCAGGAGGAGGCAGCTAAAAGACTTTAAATTGTGCTTTGATCCTTTTCCAAATAAAATGATTTGCCTGCTTTGCCCCCTGTACTGGTCACTAGCCTGCAGCTGCATATGAACCATAACTGAGCTTAGCATGTTGCATTGTGTATGAGTAGAACCCTATTAAAAAAGTTACACCACCAAATTCTGTTCAATGAAACACCTGTTCTTTTTTCGAAAGTACTTTTTTAGGGAAAACAAAAAACGCGTGTGTAGGTTCCTTTAAAATTAAGGCTACACAAGAACTTCAGCTGTATGAAGCCAGTTCAGGTTTAATGGTCGCTGTGTTACTAGCGCCTTGATTAGACTGATGTGGTTACTTCCCTCTCAGAGCTCCCTCCACAACGCGCGGAGCTGCGCCTCACAGATGCTCACTGTGGACTGAGCCCGTCCCACCGCACGGAGCTGCAGTTGCGCTTCGACTGAAGATTTTCAGCTCAGCATGTGTTCGGCTGTAGCGCGCACTGATCATCGGGTTACCACACGCACATGTTGCCCAAATGGGTTTCTACGTCCTGCGTTAAAGGTAAGAAGTATTTTGTACTCATGGTCTGTTTTCATTTTAGTTGCCTTTAACATTTTGTTACAAAAACGTACTATCTATCTTGAACAATTTACTTTTTACGCATACCCTAAGTAATAAAATATTAAAGCAGGCTTTCCTACTTGTTGCTCTTTCTTTGAATTGTTCTGTTGTAGCCTACGTATTCTTTGCACAGCGGTTCTGCTGTGTTTTAGCCTACTTTTAAATCCGACTATATTTTTTCTGAACCATCATTAACACATAAAATGGACTCAGTTCTTTTATTGGCGACCTCGGGCTGGATGTGGGAGTGGGAGCTTGACACAGAAGCGAGCTCAGAGCTTGTGCGTCTCCCACGCTCCTCCATGAGTTCTCGATGTGGTCTGTACATCAAAGTAAGCTTTCTTGGTGGTAGGTTTTCTGCCATAACGCTATCGTGTGCTAGTAACTGCCTCAAGGCAAACGTTTCGTCAAAAGTGAATTCATGACTGTTTTTTATTTATTTGAAATTGTCCATAGCGCTCGCCTTTTTTACACCTCTGGTTCTTGTGTGATGTGCGCTCCCTCGTTGTGAACATGAAAGAAATCGACTATCTTTCACGTTGGGTGTCATGTGTGTACCTGCCAACTTAACCAGATCAATGATTTGCGTCTAATCGTGTCCTCCTTCCACTAAGATACCTCATCATTTTTCATCTGCCCCAGCAGCATCTGTCATCTCAACCCTCTGTCACACTTGTACATTTATAATTCATTGTTCTCTGAGTCTCACTGAGAGCTTGGACACCTGTGTTCTATGATGTGCGAGATCTCAAACCTTCAGTTGGTGCACGGACATTTCCCTCTTCAGCAGTTGGCATACTAATACAGGCTAGATAATGCCCTGGTCCATTTTGGTCATTATCGTCATGACAGAATCAGTTTAACACATTAAGATTGACACTTGAAAAAACAAAACAAAAAAAAAACCTTAAGTGAGAAACTTTCTTCTGAGGAACACAATGACTATTGCCTATTGCCACCTGCTCTATGCTCTAATACGCACAATCACCTATAGTTTTCAAAGTAGCAATACTCCAAGGACAGGGCCTGTTTTTAATAATCCATGTAGGCTAAGAGTCTTACTGGGAGCCCAGGCACCTGGTCAAGGTGCTTGGGCTCAAGCGTGAAGGTAATTTCAAATGCAGACCAAATCTAATTCTCTAGAATGAAATCATTAAGGCATAAAGGTCATGTGTTATGACCAATTGTCTTATTAGTTGCCTTTAGCATTTTAGTAATAAACCCACATGGCAAAATATGAGCTGGACTCACCTATTGGTGCAGATGTAAACTTCACCCCCACAATAAGTAATAATAAGTAAGTAATAGTAACCACTGTTTGAGGACAGAGACCCTTGTTCAACAAAAGTATAGTTAATATATATTTAAAAAAAACAAAAAACAAAACTGAAAATGTACTGACAGGCAACTCTCAACTGGCCTTCTTGTGGCAGTTGGTTTGTATAAGTCGATGAGCTGTACAGTTGTGAAAACATTGTAATCAGGCAGAACCATCAGTTCAGGGTCTAAGTGGTCTGAAGATTGATTTAAATGCAAACACTTTTCTCCATCCCATTTGTGGGTAAAATGTATCTACGAGTGTATTGCAGCACTTAGTCTAGGCTGGTGAGGGCGGACAAAAGAGAAAACAAAATGTTAATGAAAAGCCACTAAGAATTTGCAAACCCTACAGTCTACTGTTGCCCACCTGTGTGTGTCTATATATAAAACACATGTTCAAATTCCTGAAGGATTTACTGTTTGGCCAAACATCACAGTATGCAGATTCATTTTGGACATGGTTTTGTTTAATGGTCTCTGGGGGACCCTGTTGCAGGTGTAAATGGTCCTGTTGTGTCTGCTTTTTGGGTGACGAGGGAGTAGGTGCAGATGACAGCTGAATGCCTCAATAGAGAGTGTAATTAGTGCGCTGGTTTTATTGTGGGCCATGCAGTGTCTTTACTCTTCATGTTCATGACAGTCACTGCAGATTTTGCTCCTGCTGAGGCGTGTTTCCCACATCTTTCAAAGCTGTTCTTTGTGGCACCGCTGTCAAGACTCTGAAGCTTCCCTTTTACAGAAAAAAAATTAAGGACACATAAAAATGTAGTCTGCATAAGAATATTCCCTGGGAGCATAATACAAGTAATTGTGATTCTGATTATGGATATGAGGTCAATAAAAGAAAGCATCTGAAGATTCTTTTGTGCAATAAGGCTGGAGTTTATCGCCTTGAGACACAGCAACAACTGTGCACAGTATCCTGAGTATCCTTGTGTACCGACCTCCAGTTGGTGGGTGATAACTTAAGGCCTTGGCAAATATGTGGTCCTGATTGTGCTGAAAAACGCAAAAGATTAAACGGCTTGACTGGATCACTTTCTTCTTTGCTGTATTATTATTATGTTGTTTTATAATATGTTTGTTTCATTATTGGTTCTGACAAATTTTGAATTTCCCTTGGGATCAATAAACTGTCAGTCAGTCTGTCTGTCTGTCTGTCTATTCATACATTCACTTTTGAGGGCTTGGTTTCAGTACACATTTTTAATACCTAATGTCAACTGGCTACACATGAATTCTGTACCTGATTTTCCCCATGTCTTTCATCAAAGTTTGTCCCAGTACAAATACAGAATATTGTGTAAACAGCTCTTGGGATAAAAATAAGTCCACTTTGTACTGTCTGCATCTTATTATAAAGGGTTTTTTATTGTCTGATAATTAGGAATTGCACTGATAGCCAGATAGTTGTTGTTGGCATTACTGTGATGATAAAACTCTGCTCTGTCCTCTAAAACATGTGAAAAGAGCTTATAAACTAATTTCTGTTAATAATTAGGATGCGAGGTAAGTGAGGGCTAACTTTAGACCAACTTAAAATGAAGTAGTTCTGTTTTTCAAGTTTCAAGACTGTAAAAATCAGGTACAGCACCTTTAGGTTCACTTTGATCAGAAGCAGAAGAAGCCACCAAATCTTTCACATATTTTTACAACTTTGTATAGTCATAGTTTAATACACTGAGACATATTGAGATCATGATTCTCAACCTCCTAAGCCTTACATTTAAATAGCTCTTTTATGCCTATTTGAGCTCTTTTCTTTGCCCCTATACTGGTTTCTCACGTTGTATCATTTTGACAGCCTGTTAAATCAGCCAGTCTCAGAGGAGCTGCAGGTTAGCGTTCTGCCATTCATCTGTTCTCATCTTGGGGCTGGTGCTACGCGGGGAACTCTGATGTGGCAGTGTAGCTGTTCAATTATGAATGCCACCAGTCTCTTGTCACACTCCCCTGACTTCCCAATCGGAGGGAAAACGCTTTGAAGAAATGAAATGACATAATGTTACAAAGATACAGAAGTGTGAATTAGCATAGCAACACAGAGTCCTTTAGATCTGGGTATCAAAGTTATAACTGTAATTCCTGACAGGGATTCACTAGTACACAATGAAGGCGGCAACAACTTTTTTTATGATTCTTTATAGTAATTTATTACTATAAATTACTATTATATACCCATACCATGCTGCCTGAATAGAGTTTTCATCTTCATCAAACTATGTGGAATCCTTTCATTGTCAGTCAAGTTTATTCCTTAAAGGTCCTCTGTTACACAAAATAGACTCTTGTGAGCTTTAAGCCATGTTATAATGTTGTTATAATGTTGTTACCTCATCAAAAACATACCTGGAGTTGTGTTTTGTTTCATTCATACCTGTTAGTCTGTCCACATCTTCAAAGCTCATCATGCTCTGTACCACCTTGTGATGTCATGAAGTGGTAGTTTTCATGTTAACAGCTCCTTTTACCTTTATTTCAGTGGAGATTGGCAATTCCAGGGCTGAAATCATCCAAATGGTTCTAGTTAAGGTGTATGGAGTTCAAAAAACACAGGGGGGAAGTTCTTGTATTACCAGATGACATCACAATGTGGAACAGAGTGTGAGTAAAAACCTCAGCCTAAATACGCAGGGTTTGTGTGTTAAACATGAATGAAACAAAACTCCAGTTATCTTTGTGATGAGGAAACAACATTATAACAGATTAAAAAACAGAAAAATATGGTCCCTTTAAAATTTAAATGTACATCATGTAACTTTTGTAACAGATTGTCTGCCATGCACCTTCTCGTCTCCATGGGGATGTTATTGCTTTGTACTGAATGTTTCATAGTATGGCTATCAAAATGAATGGATCTATCTGGTATGTATTTGATTACTGGTGTTTTTCTACATCGAAAATATCTGAGAAAACATGACTTCTTACTGTGAGGTTGGTCACCTCTTCACAGTTCTGACCTATAACTTGGCCTGGTGGTGCATATTATAAATAAAATAAAATAACTTTATTCCCCCTCATCCCATCATCAGACCACTGAATCTGATATTTCTCCTTGAAGAATTCTTGTGTATAAAACTCTGTCTTCTTCCAATATTCACGTGTCTTGTAGCTTTTTGAAATTATCTGCTCATGTGTTTTTTCTCATTAGTAAGGCCACTTTCTAACACATTGTCAAAGGGAGTGTATGACAGTGGTGCTAACTCTAATTAAAGATATCTCTCTTTTAACGTCTGTCTCAGTTTAATTTGGCTCAATTTACTGTTGCCTTCGCAAATCTACAAATTGGCTGCCAACAGTCATCTTTGCAGTCCCTGTGGCATCCTTCCCTTTGTACTTCCTCAGAGATAAAATCTTCACTTTAAACCGTAGATTTTCTTTTGGGCTATGTCTAGAACACTTCCACTTCCAGTCTACGTATGAAAATACATTTCTTATCACAAAATCTTTTTTTCCCCTCAACAGTGCTCATTCATTGCCATTTCTTTCTAACAAGTGGTGAAGTGAGTGTGATTACAATTCAGAGTCAAGCAAAACACCCACAGAGATAATTAGCAAAAAACACGGTAAAAAGTAAACAAAACATCCATTTACAACTCGATAAGCTGCTGGTTCTTCACTGTGATGTACGTTTATAACAAAGTGTCAAAATACAAAGTTTAGTATTTCACATGCTAAATTCTCCACTGGTTCAACATTAGACTAACTGAATTCTATGATGTGTGATGATCATAACGGTGTTGACACAAATGCATCGTCATACTCTCATATAAACCCCTGTACAGCATTGGACTTAAAGATAATAACATGTTCAATAAAATATTAGCAGCATTTTCAATCTATAAAAATCATAAGGCATAAACATTATCTGTAAATAAATTCATTTTTGGGCATTGATAAAAGTCTCATCTAACCAAACATTAGATTGAAACATTTTCAAAATCTAATCTACTGTAGATACAGTACAGCTTCCACGTTGATTCGCCTATAGTTAGTTAGTTAGTCATAGCAAAGGCATTTGATAGGCTTATATGTTCAGCATTTTTTACCCTAGCTACAAAAGATGCAGTCTTCTGCATCTTCTCACTTAAATCATCCCAGTGTTCTCAGCTGGGGCCACGGAAGTCTACTGGGGGCAAAAGAACCAGGAAACCAGTGGCCACAGATGAGACACAGGAGTGGAAAAGCTTTCTCTCTAGAGACCACTTGTTTACCAGTGCTGCATGTCACATCTCTACTCTAGTTCTATATTTTTCATGTTGACATGACCTGGATATATATAATACCTACCTATAACAAGAACAGAACAAGTTCATTTTAAACTGTTTACAGTGGTCCAAAGTTACTCCTCATTTTCCCTAACCTGGCTCACTCCAGATTGATGTCTAGCACTCTGGATTGAGTTCTACAAATTTATCAGTCTGGAATGGCTCTTGATGAAAGCAATCAGGAAAATGCGGAACGCCATGACGATTATTTCAATCTGATTGGTCGAAACGTCATAATAGCGGAACAAGCCAAAATATCAAACTTTTGTTACATCCAGTTGACAGAAAACCATAGACATTTCCCCCCATTTTTCCACAAATGTACAAAGTGCCTTTGCACATTTTTTCAACAAAATTGTCTGTATTTTCGCTGAAAAGGCTGAAGGACGTCTGTCAGTGTCACCATAATTGTTTTGATTCTGTTTCTACACAGACTGCTTCTCCAGTGAATTTTAGCCTTACAGCGTGAGTATGTCAAGATATGTTATTAGGGTTTTTTTTTCAGACAAAGAGTTTGTTTTCATACCTGACAGTTTCGACTGCTCACTAGTGGTCTTCCTCAGAGTGGTCACGTGATGCTGCTGTGACGTGTCCCGTCAGCTGATTTAAACAGGTTTTGGCGAATGTCCTCCTACCGGTGGAGGCAGGACGACAGCTCCATCTGCAGTTTGACTTCCTCAGGACAGTATCCCAGGTGTGTGAGTACTCTCACACACCTGGGATCGTCCTGCCTCCACCGGTAGGAAGACAGCACCAAAACCTGTTTAAATCTGCTAACTGGACACGTCACAGCAACATTACGTGACCACTCTGAGGAAGACCACCAGTGAGCAGTTGAAACTGTCATGTATGAAAACAAACTCTTGGTCTAAAAAATAACTTAATAACATGAATTATCGGAAGACCAAATGAACCTCATTGGACTGTATGTCAAGATAGATTCTTGTAAGTTTGTGAACAAATATTGCCAGACCACATCTCTGTGTGGAAGGTTTCATTTTCCTAACGGATAGAAACTTAATTATTTAACGCAATGAGTTTATAAGCACTTTTCCCAACTTTCAGAGGGCAGGGTGGAGCTATTCTGTCACGATAATGCTGCCAAATATTAGCATGCTAACAGCACACTTCCTGGTTTTCGGATGATGAAATGATTTTACAATATATCTACAGCCTATTGGGCAAAACAAATCTTCCTTGTGTTCCTTGTGGTCTGAAACAACATTACTAATGGTTCCTAGAATGGCATTGACCATTTCCCATTCCCAAAAAACACAATCTTCATATGGCAGAATCTTAGGAATTTACACAGCAAAGTATGTAGTGGTGCATGGAGCAGTCATTAATCTTGGGGGCTTTCCATTTCTGTCCATACTTCCTTTTTTGTTTACAAAGCCCAGAGAGAACAGGAACACATGAAAGTCACCAGACAGGCAGTTGTTATGGGAATTCTCAGCCGTCATTTGTACTACATCATCCGTCTAGGAAATGATGCACAACTTTACTTTACAACTAAATGTATGTTTTTGTTCTGATATACACTTGACGGGGTGTTACTGCTGTCATCCAAGAAGTCTGTACACAGCGCATCACCTCTGGGCTCATTAATCCCAATACCCTTCCGCTGCTGTTGCCATGGAAACAAGAGAAACAAGGAACCAAACAAGCCCTGATCTTCTACAAAGTTTGGTGAAAAGTCAAGTTGTGCTGATGAGCTGTGAACTTACTACTGATGTATTGGCTGGTTATTGAGAAATTTAGACAGAATTAAGCGTGATTGTTGTTCAATTGATTTTGAGCAAGTGCAATCAGTGGACACCTTCAAATCAATGAGCAACAGTAGTGCTTTAGGCCCATTCAGTGCTTTTAATCTGGTGTCCGTAATTACCACAGAGAGTGACAGTGCCTGAACACATACGATACTAGCAAAGGATCTTAAAGTTGAGATACTGTACATTGACATATCAATTAATAACAATTTACACCACACAGGGCAATCAGCAGCATTTCGAATCTCAACTGGTGACTTTTCATGAACTGAGAGACTTAAATTCCAGATCTGAAAATGAAAAAATACCCATATTTATTATGGCATTCAGGAAAAGAATACAAGAAAGCCTCTCAATCTATAGCTTTGTTCAGAAAGTCACATCAAACGCGTCTAGACCTCTAATTGAGGGCAGAAAAATGCTTGAAACTTAGACTTAGACAAACGTTATTGATCTACAAGGGAAACTATTTTGACACAATAGCTCACACATCACAATGTATTATAATAACAAAGAGCAAAAATGTAAATGGTAATGATAAATTCTAAAGAAGCAGGAAAAATAACAAAAGACTGGTGTCAAATAAAGCATGATTATATAAATGTATATGAACAAGTAAATATAAAATATAGAAATATAGCTACATATAAGAGGTCGTAAGGAAAAACATTGCAAAGATGATATAATGATTGACATGACATAGGGTTATCTGTTACATAAGGGTGAGTAGTTGTGCAGTTTTATAGAGTATGGTATGAATGTATACCTGTATCAAAACAGGTTGATGTGCAGCCAATTTTGACAAAATTCAGATTTTTCAATGCTCAGGGCATGAATGCTCAGTTTATTAACGTCACAATACCACTGTTCTGCTCTGAACACACTGTAAGGCTTTGTATTTTACTTGATTTTGGTATAGTGCATTAGACCGCAGTAAAGTAGATGGCATCTAGTGGTGTTATTTGAGAATACAACAGGGCCATGTTGGTCAATCTCATTATACATGGTAACTTTAAAGGAGACCTATTATGAAAAATCATATTTCTAGGCACCACTCAAGACACCATTGCTGCGACCATCCTGTTTTCACCATCATCATTACATGACGATGCTCTTTACTTACATTGTCTAATTAAAATTTTTTAATTGATGATATAGATCTGAATCCTTTTTGTTTTGTTTTTTAAACACATACCATGGTTTGGTCACAATCAAATCACAAAATCAAAACTGACTAAATACAAATACAAAATATATAAATTGTACAGACTATATGTTCATGAGTTCATTCAAGTAGTCATCACTGTTAAAATCTCATCCTTTGTCAGTGGAAACGTTGAATAAATAATGACTTTATTGCAGTTTCCATAGACACAGATCATAACCAATTTGTGCAAGTGGATGAATGTGTTTTACTGAGAGGCCTGTAGTGTTGCTTGCACCATTTAATTTGGTTATTGGCCTAAGTAGACTTTGAGAGACCTTAGTGATGGTGCTCTTTTGACAGCTTAAACACTGTACAGGGTAACAGACAGGTAAAAAGGTTACCAGAGACTCTGATAATAAACAGAGCAGGGCTGCACTGATGTATGTATAATGTAGCATGGACTATAGTAACTCTTACAACCACAGAAGGATATGACAGTGGAACTGCAGCACCACAAGTCTTCTACAATATTTGCCTGTAATACTAATTTTATTGTCTTATAATTGTGGCTGTGAGACGAGTACAGTATAAACAAACAACCTGGAGATATGTTGTTGGACATAAATAGTATTTGAGTATTCAAACATTCAGATATGTATCTCAAAATAATCACCCTCACCTTAACATTTGAGAACTTTAGATCTCTATCTCTGATCTGTCTGCTTTGTGTTCTTGTTTCCACAGCATTCTGTCCAAGCTCTTACTCATACTTGCATCATGGAGACTTGCCCTGGTGCATCACAGGATCACATCACCAAAGTGACAGGTGCAGTGTCTGAGCTCTGAGCTGCTCATGGAGACTGACAGCTACATATCCGGCCTGGCTACCACAGACTGGGTGGGGACGGTGGAGGTCCTCCAGCAGCAGGGAGAGGGTTCCACAGAGAGGCCTCCGTCCTGGTCTGAGCCATACTCACTGGGCTTTCAGGTTTCACTTACTGCCTTCCTCATGGTGGAGCTGGTCCTGGGCTTCAGCAGTAACCTGACAGTGCTGGTGCTCTACTGCTCCCAGTCCAACCTGGTGGACTCTGTGAGCAACATGGTGACAGTCAGTCTGCACGTGCTGGATGTGGCTGTGTGTGTGCTGTGCTTGCCTCTCACACTCATGGTTGTTCTGCTGCCACAAGGAACCAACCTGGCCACTCTGTGCTGTTTCCATGAGGCCTGTGTCACATTTGCCAGCATCGCTACAGCCATAAACATCCTGGTCATTAGCCTGGACCGCTATGATATCTCTGTAAGACCAGCCAACAGACTCCTCACTACTCGAAGAGCAGCACTGCTGCTGGCTGCAGTTTGGCTCATCTCTGTGGCTGTGTTTTTTATCCCTTTTTTTGAAATGCAGTGGATGATTGAGGAGGACAAGGATCTAGCCTTGTCATTATCTTATCCTGACACATCCAGCATGGATGTGCCTGCTTGGCAAAACAGGACTTCCTTGTGTGGTGGTGGGCAAGGCTATCACACAGGTCTTGCTATGTACCATCTTATCATACAAGTGCCCATCTTTTTCACCACAGTGGCAGTCATGCTTTTCACTTACTCTCGAATACTGAGAGCTTTGAACATACGCATTGGCTCTCACATGAAGAACCAGCGCTTCAGGAGATCCCACAGCAGGGGCCGTCCCATATGGCCAAAAAATGAGCAGAGTAAAAGAAAGGTGGGACAGAAACAGGTGGACAGTGAAGAGCTAGGGGAAGAACACTGCACCACCGATGGGACTAAACAGAACAGCCACCCCCCACTCATTGCCTCTCCATCGCCCACGCCCACAGCTACATCTCCTCCAGCGGTGTCCTCCACCACCCCGCTGGTGACCTCAGCTAAAGCTGCAGCTGCCCCTGTGGCAACCACAATGGGAGTCCAGGCTTCAGTATCAGCCATCATCGCCCTGCGGCGAGCAGTGAGGCGCCACCGAGATCGCAGAGAACGACAGAGACGTGTGTTCAAAATGTCCCTCATCATCATCATTACCTTTCTGGGCTGTTGGGCGCCGCTGTCTGTGACCAACCTACTGATCCTGGGCATTGGCCCCAGCCAGGCCCTGGTCAGCCTACGTCTGTGGTTCTTAGCTCTGGCCTATGGAACCACAGTGTCACACCCTTTACTCTACGCTTTCACCCGACAGAAACTGCGCCGAGCGCTTAGGTCAAAGGTTAAAAAGAGGGTAGTGTCATTGCTCCAAGTGGATCCTTCTCCAGGAGGAACTGTTATACACAACTCCTGGGTGGAAAACAGGAAAACCAGCCGGCAAGTGCGTCTGGAGGCGAGTGAAGGCACAGACCGCTGTCTAGCAGAAGCACTGTGAGCGCATGTAAGTTAGTACAACATGCAGTCACTGCTGTGCTCCTGTGTCACGCTCACTGGATGTTTAGCTCAGCAGAAAGACCACGCTCACACTGTCACGAAGGCAGAGGAAGCAGGATGCAGCCCTCTCTCTGAACAGCACTGTCCAACTGAGACAAATCATACTGTTGAGATGTGTTTACACATAAAGTCGTATGATGAAGAGTTCTTCTGGTGGAGTTTATGGCTCCAAAGAGTGTGTGTGCATCTACACTGATTCACCAAGGCTGCTTCAGAACATTCTCACATCTTGAGAGACTATACTTTAAAACTATGTATACTGTCCCTATACACCATAATAATGTAAGTGGTACAGTGTGTTTATATACAGAAAAGGCTCTGCTGAGACACTCCTTATATAATATTACACTGTTTATGAGCTCACATTTGTGAAGCCCATTGTGAAAACAATGTAACGTTGGTAAAGTGTTGGGCATGTATTATTTCACACAGCTTCTGTGTCAGTGGGCACACTCACCAACAATTTTGACTATTGTTAAAATGTAAAATGTAAAAATGTGAAGATTTTGCTAGCTGTAACACGTGAGTATCCAACGAACATATTTTGACAGTAAAAACCTTTTCACTGTAAAATGTACCATAAAATAAGCTAAATATTTTGTTGATTCTATGTTTGTTATTTTGATATTCTTTAATGTGTTCATGTTTTACAAAGGAAGCATATTTGAACCTCAGCAAAAAACTACAGGCTAGTTCCAGGACACTTGAGTCAAATTTGTATAACATGTAGCAGCAGCAGCAGCAGCACATTTGAGTCATTCACACAGGGATGTGATTAGCCTCTGTTTCCAGCACTAGTCACTATTCACATTTCGGTTAAGTAGACATACATTCACTTTGTAGGCTACAGCCTATAGTCTACAGTTCTGCACAAAACGCTTCTTTTAGCTTTTAGTGTTTAATGGAATGTTTATGGAATCACAATGAAGTGTTTTAAATGTCCACAAATAAAACAATGCTTATTACAGACATATTTTACCGAAATTATAAAGCTTTGATGGTTATTTCAGGTTCTTGATTAAAAAAAAAAAAGAAAAGAAAGAAAAAAAAAGAAAAGAAAAAAACGCGCTAAACGCGTTACAATGTGGGATTTGTGCCCCACTGATCACGCACATACTGTGGCTGTAGCTGTATTTTTCCATAAAGAACTTCAGTTAAGAGGAAACCTGCTGGGAGGAAAACAGCATGCGGACAAGCGGCATACTGTGCACATAACTCACATGATCTACTACCCCCTTACACGCCACGACACTGAAGTGAGTGCTTAACTAAAGGACATCGTGTCTACTTCAATAAGCATTATGCATTCATTAGTTTCATATTTGTATGGTTCCATTAACTTGATTTATTTTGCAGCTTTCTGCTACGACAATTAAAGCAGCCAATAATAAAGTGAGTAGGACGTGCTATTTGTGGCATTCACTGCTGACATGATACACTGTAAACTCCGCAGATATCCTGGGTGCACATTAATGTTTGGAGCACGCTTAGCACAGTTACTTGTGCTGCAGGTGGTCGTGCAAGGCCCCTCTCTGGTCAGTGAAATGTCCGGGGAAACTCGTTCTAAATGTGCAAGCCTAACATGCTGGTGGTGCTCTTGAGGCGTGGGCTTCTGTGTGGGCTGGAGGTACCTCAGACCTGTACGAAACCAAGAAGAAGGTCATTTATGTGGGATGAGGCCTGCAGGGCAAACTCGTTCAGCAGCACTCAAACCTGCGCGATAAGCCTACTCACATCTGTCCACGGACCTGTCTAATAAGCCTATTATTAGATTTTTGGTTATGTTTAGAACATAAGATGTTTCCTTTTGATTTTTTCCAGTCTAGTTCTATGAAAATATAAAATAAAGTGAAATAGTCGACTATAAGGAAAATACACAAAACATGACTACCACCTTCTGGGCATAATGTGCCATTACAGCCAACAGAGTATGGGAGCTTCCGGCCGAAATAGCTCAGTTGGGAGAGCGTTAGACTGAAGATCTAAAGGTCCCTGGTTCGATCCCGGGTTTCGGCAATGATGCTCCAAATATTTTGAACACAGAGTTACAGTAACTAGAGCATATGAAAACCGAAATATAATGTTGTAGCTTTTAGATAACAGCCTCCCCCAAATAAACCTTAACATAAGCCTCTCAGCAACTAAACTGACATAATTATTCGAAGTAATTTGATGGTTTAAATTAAGTGTTAAGATTTGTGTTAGACTGATGCCTTTGTAATCCTGCAGAATAAATAAATACATATCAGAGGCCATAGTGTTTAGTTTTCAGTGTTTATTCATAAATCAGTCAGTTATTCACTTTTAAACCTCTTGGCAATAACAATACATTCATTTCTCATAGCAGTGTAGACAATAAATCACACAAAATATCACATCTCATATCATACAAAATCTAAACATCTTTTATAAAACATTTAGACATTTTAAATATTTTAAATACAATTCTCTATTTCTTTAAACAGCAGACATGTCACTGAGAAATATGGGAACATAATAGACCTATTACTATATATTACCTTTTTTTCATTGCAGAAAATATCTTAATTTTACTAAACATTAATTAATACTTGTGCCACAGATTTGGGAGTGGGGTGCCTTACGCAAAAGCAATGATGACCTCAAGGCTCTGCTAAAAGATCTCTCTGAACTGAGTAGGTCTATGCCTATGCTATAGAATACTTTAAGAGGTAGAAACCTGTAGTGGCATTTTGGAGCATGCAAGCTTCTATATTCTAAGGGCACTTAAACAGAGTGAAGTTGCAATTTCATCTAGTCAAGATATGGTCTATATTACTTGTAATTTTACACCTAAGGCCTTATATAGGCCAAAGGTTAGCAGTAATATTGTTGGCTGTGTGTTATATATATGTGCTGGATGACAGTTGGGCACCTCATCATACACTGTGCTTTGCAACACAGCTACAGTGTGTGGAGACCTCTGTCCACTAGGGAGCACTATTGCATTTAAAGGAAAAATATTAGGCTATGCCAAATTACAAGTTAGTCAAGTTATTGCAAGTTTACTAATTTTGTTTTCAATGCAAAATATAGCATGCCTTGTGTTACGTGGCAGTTTGTATTGACTTTTCTTCTGGCTGAGATGTGGAAGACATATAGAGGACAAGTGCAACGTCTTCCACATGAAGTCACCTCACACTGAGCCATTGTTTCAAAATCTCACCAACCACTGCTGTATCTACACAAGCAAGACACGTTTCTACATAGATTTATATTTCCATACTGATGGTTGTATCTTGTACAGTATAATGAGCTCTAAGCCTTAACATCAGTGAATGCACTGGACAGGGAGGCCAAGACTTTTATATTGCACTGGAAGTATTAGGACAAGTCCACAAGTCAGTAATATTGAAATACTCCAGTGAGGCTGAGTCCAATTAAAGTCCAAATGAAGTGAAAGCCAAGTCCACTAGGGGATTGGTAAAAACTGGTACTTAAAATTTAGGACATAAAATTTCATCATTTTGAAGGGAGGTTCATAATAGACAGGATAAGAGGGAAAGGGAGCAAGCCTGATAGGACACTTCTGGTTTGTGCAAAGAGGAGACACACCACACACTCAAACAGACTATTTACAGACACAAAGCAAATGCCTCAAAAACAATGGCTTCACTAGATCAACTACCTCCACAAGCCAGAACATCATGCACAGTTTTACTAAGGCAACTTCAAAAACTGGAATGTATGTAACACTGGCATGGACACGCCCACCCAGACACAGGGGGCAGGTGGAGCAAGGCAACACGGCCAGTATCTATGACATTGTACCTTTAGACAAGAGTGTGTTTGTGTATTTGTGCTGTTCTATTTATCTGCTAATGCTACTGTTTTGATTGATCACAAGCAGAGATCCACTCACAGCCGTCACTATTTAAAATCACCCCTTCATATTTGTACATGCATATGTATATGACCAGATGTGGTGGATATGTTGAAACATTTCTCAAAATAAAGTATAAACCTACATTTCATTGAAGCTATAAATCAGTGTCCTCATGCTAAATGAAGCTGAAATAAAGTACATGAGGTTGTTGTTATTGATTAAATATTTCATTGTTATCAGAGGTCCACTGTGTAACTTTTCTGGTGGAAGGCCCGTCACCTACCTCTCTCCTTGAAGATATGGCCTGGAATTTTCCAAGGTATGACATTACACTTATTTATCTCTATGGAGACAGCAGGTGACACCAGCGACCTGGCCAGGTTGCATGTCTGAACTGTGGAGAGGCGAGCCCACTCACAGTAAATAAAGTCAATAAAGTCAGTATAAACCCAAGTTACTGGGTAAATTGCAAGATGGACACGTTTTAATGCCATCCCAGCACATTCCAGACAAAACGAAAGCATCTCCATGGAGACAAGCAGGTGGCGAACCCTCCTCCAGAAAAGTTGCACAGTGCACTTTTAAAGTTTTAGCAATGTATGACTTTTCAAACAGTCTCCCAGATCTCCTATTAGGATGGATGTTATGTGAATACAGTATACTTGTTTGGCTTTGTTACTTTCTTCTGTCTGCAAGAAGTTTATGGTTATTAACACTATTATAATGTGACTTTACGCTTAGTTGTAACAGTAGTTCCTTTTAGCAGTAGTTTTTTTTTTTTGGATGAAGACAGGCATTCAAAGTGCATGAAATCCACCCATCACGTTCATCCATGTAGTGATAGTAGTAGTGGTGGTCTGTTGAGTCCATGCAGGGTGTCTCCAAATGGAACTTGCTCGTGAGTTTGTGCGTCTGTGTCTCTCTTCGGTAACCTTTGACCTCTAGAAGATGCTCTGCCTCCTGTTTTTTCCACGGGCTGGAGGGAAATACAGAGATTAACAGCAGTGTTCAAACGCATCATGGTTATGTGTTATAAAGTAAGTTAAGTAAGTAAGTAAGTAACAGTGTTTGCAGACACACCACATCAGGAGCTAATTACTGCAAAATCATGACAGGTAAAAGCATTTGTTCTGTTTGTTACATACAGAGGAGGTAATTACAGCTAGACTCCTTAATTAAGCGGTAGACAGTTTATTGTCATTTAAATTCCCATGAAACTGCTCTGTTCTGGATTCTTTTAATGAGACATGCTGTCATCTTAAGCATAGCTAATTGGTCAAGTTAAAAAGCATTTTATCTTGACAAGTCTTTGGAAAGAATACATAATTTGAGTCATTAGATTAGGTCATATGAAAAATGAGGAGTTCGGTATATACGAGTAGAAATATTGTGGATTGTTGTGTAGCTGGTGCACCACCTAAAGGCTGGAACACAGAACTGCGATGGCCCGGGTCTTTCTGCAGTTGGATCTCTCTGAGGGAAAACACAGAAGCGGCTGGAACACACAAGAAAAAAAATAGTTTAAACACAGGTGGGGGAGTGCTAGTGGTGTTGTTTCAAAATTAATAATAACCAAGTAACTGTGCTGAGTCAAGCTTCAAAAGTATAGTTTGTTTTTTAGAATTGAGTGTAATTATTTCAAATGGAGGGCAGTGGCCTATATAACTCTATGGGCAATTTACTGTGCTTGAAAAACATATCCAAACTAATTATCCATGAATGTTGAACTCAATGATTATTTCTTAGCAACTGGCTCCACAAAGTTGCTATATTAAAGGTCCTACATTGCGCAAAATTGACTCTTTTGAGTTTTAATCCATGTTTGAATGTTGTTACCTCATCAAAAACATACCTACTGTGCTTTATTTCGTTCACACATGTTTGAGTCCTTTGTTATTAGTCTGTTTATACCTCCAAAGCTCAAAATGCTCTGTTTCACCTTATGATGTCATGAAGTGCTAGTCTTCAAGTTAACACATCCCAACACTTGACAATTTATCCACATCGGTCTTTTTGTCAGTTGTGGATGATGTTTGGAGACATGCTTCTTGTGTTTGTTTTCTCAAGTGAAATGTTTGCTTGATCAAGTTGACAGAATATCTCATTTCTGTTTTACTCCCTACTGCTGGGTCCCTTTGTTTTGGATTATTGTCCATTTCGCTGTCCATTTCTCTTAACGGTCCTATATTACACAAATTTGACTCTTGTGAGCTTTAAGTTATGTTATAGTGTTACCTTCTCAAAAACATACCTGTAGTTGTGTTTTATTTCATTCACACATATTTGAGTAACCCTTTATTATTAGTCTCTTTTCATCTCCAAAGCTCCAAATTCTCTGTTTTATCTTGTGATATCATGTAGAGGTAGTTTTCAAGTTAACAGCTACTTTTTACCTTTAGTTCAATAGAGATTGGCTATCCAGGTCTGAAATTATCCACATAATTGTAGTGAAGGTGTATGGAGTTTAAAAACATAGTGGAGCACTTTCTGTATTACCCCGTGACATCACAAGGTGGAACTGAGTGTTGTCCCTTTGAGAGAAGAACTCAGACTAAACATACAGGGTTTGTTAAACATGTGTGAATGAAACAAATAAACAAAAAAAAAAAAACACAACACCAAGAAAGTTTGTGATGAGGAAACAACATTATAACAGCAATGAGGAAATAGCCTGAGTGTGGAGTGAATGAACAATAAAAAAAAAGAAAAAGAAAAAAGTAAAGTGCTTTGTATGTGCAATGATTAATTAATAAATTAGTAATATGGGCCCTTTAAAGTCTTTTAATATTGTGATGTCACATGAATGCAAACTACTGGCAAACCCATATACAATACACCATGCAATAAATATTATATTACTCTTACTGTCTGGCAGGTTGTGAATATTCTCCCCCAAACTCTGGAAGTACTGATGTCTAAGTGCAGCCTCTGATGATATCCTGTTCCTTGTGTCATACTGCAATTACAACAACAACAAAAGCTGGTGATTACAACTACACACACGTGAGCAATAAAACTTTCAATACTGCATCTCATACCAGGAGCAGGGCAGTTAGCACGTCGATGCCCTCAGTGTCTAGCCTTTAGGGAGAGAATAACTAGTTCACAAAAAAAACATATTAAGTATTTGCGTTGTTGCTAAAATCTGACTTACCTGGGTACGTGGTTGATGAGAGCTTGAGGTCTGTACTGAGGAAAGAGGTACGATCTGAAGTCTTCATTACTGCTGATCCCAGGCCAGCTCTCCTCTGTGGGTGTCCCTGTGAAATTACAAAGACATGTCAACCACTCAACTAATATTACAGTACAGTGTATGAAAACTAGAGTTAACTTGCCCCTATCTTTATATGGTGAAACATTTTAGTTTCAAGTGCACAGAATAAAATGAGTCATATCTGAAGAATAATTGTCTGCCCCTTGGGTGGTTAGCTCTGTAACTTTTCAAATCTTAATGGGCTGAGGCTGCAGTCTTCAGAAAGTATAAGACACAATAAAAGTTTCTATGGCTTGTGATACACTGTGGACTGCAATAGATGAGATTGTTATAGGCTAAAGTGTAATTTTCTTCTTATATAGTGCATGGACTGTTTTACACCAACTATTCACACCAGGGTCACAGACATAAAAGGCAAAAGGCGTAATCTAATATTCCAGTCCAATCCATATTATTTATATAGCACACTTCACAAACAGACAGTTTCCAAAGTGCTGCACAAATACATACTAATAACATACATACTAATAACAGCAATAATAATATAATGATAAAATAACACTCAGATTTAATCATACTAGTCCTAAAACAATAAAACCAATAAAATACATTAAAAATAAATAAAAGATACGGAGGACCACACAACTCACGCAGTGTTAAAAGCCAGAGAATAAACATGGGTTTTAAGACGAGATTTAAAGCACTCCACAGTGGGGACAATTTGGATGTGAAGGGGCAGAGCTTAGTGCCGGCCACAGAGAAGGACCTGCCCCCCCTAGTTTTAAGTCTCGTCTTAGGCACCACGACCTGGAGCTGGCCCAATAAAAGTCAGGTTTGCAAAGAGGGAAGCCGGTTCACAGTAGGGACGAAGGTTTTCGTTGTTTTTCAGTGCAATAAAAGCGATGAAATAAAATAATAACATGCAAACGTACCCATTAGTCTAAATATCAAGTGCAGTTCCTCCTTCACTGTTGCCCCGGGAAACATGGGTCGACCTGTGGCCATCTCATACAGGATACATCCCACGCCCCTAAACAGTGATGAGACAAATGCACGAGAGAGGTGATACAGAGACACAGTCAGTCCACATTAGAAATCTTTTATGAAACAATAGTACACTTTAGGCATAAAGAGCAAACATGGTGTGTGTGGGAAGTCTTTTGTTCTGCGCTGTATGAAGAGGCCCCATGCAGAGAACATACTCAGCTCTGCCATGTTGTGGGAGAGACAGCTGATCTTAGAGCATCATGCAAACTGCTAATATATCACATAACAGCAGAAAAATAGGTTTGGAGATAAAGTGACCACAAAATTAAATGTTTATGTTTTATTATGTGAACTTTTGAGTGCCCTTTTTTAAAGGGCCCATTTTATGCTATTTTCTGAGCTATATTCTAATTTTGTTTCCTCATGACAAACATACCTGGAGTTGTGTTTTGTTTCATTCACACATGTTTAACACACAAATGCTGCATATTTAGGCTGAGTTCTTCTCTCAAAAAGAAAACACCTGTAATGTCATGTGGAAGGCACCACTGTGTTTTTAAACTCCATGCACCTTCACTAAAGTCATTTGGATAATTTCAGCCCTGAAATAGCCAATCTCTTCTGAACTAATGATAAAAGGAGCTATTAACTTGAAAACAACTGCTTCATGTCACCACAAGGTACACTCTAAGAAAGAATATGTTGTTTTCTTACACATTTAATGTGTAGAAAGACAAATAACACATGTTGTGCCAATTTCTACAAATAACGTGTTGCATGATTTAACTTCTACAACACAAAAATATGTGGTAACATCATTGGCCAATCACAATTAACACAAGCTGTGTTGTCCCAAATAAAACTCATTGATGTGTTGAAATTCAACACATGTTGGTGTTTTTTAACACATTCATGTTTAGAGTGTAGAAAAGAGCATTTTAAGCTTTGGAGATGTAGCCAGACTAATAATAAACGATTACTCAAAATATGTGAATGAAATAACACAACAACAGAAGGTAACAAAGTTATAATATGACTTAAAGCTTTAATTACGTTATGTTTATCCAAAGCAAATACTTAATTTTAAAGGTGTACTATGTAACTTTTTGGTGGAGGGTACACCACTTGCTTGTCTTCATAAAGATGTTACCTGGAATGTGCATAGAAGTTCTCCTACATTTATTTAATTTCATAGTTTTTATTTTTCAAAAATTCATAGAAAAACATGCCCTCTTATTGAAAGCAGGGTAGCCTTTCTACAAATATTACCAGTAACTTGGCCTGGTGCCTGTCTCCATGGAACTGTTTTAATGGCACAATTTGGAAGATTACAGGAGTAGCAATAACATCTGCATGGAGACAAAGTGAAGTGGAGACCTGGTTGTGGGTGATTAATCGTCAAACCCCAAACTGATAGCCTGCAAATGATTGATAGACCCTCCACCAGAAAAGATACATAATGCACCTTTAAGATAATCTATTAAATACATTTTGGCAATATTACAAATGCAATTTAAGTGTTTATAGTGATTTAAATGTGTTTTTTATAAGGAAAAAGAGCCATTTCTTCCCTTTACAATATGATCCTAATATGAGGGTGTTCATGTAAAGATATAACTTTAAAAGAGTCACTCTCAAGCCTAGTCAAATACAATAAGGTTTCCCAAAAGCCAGTGCTGTAGCCGGGACTGTCAGCATGAGCAGCCTGCCTCTGACTGCTCCATTGTTCTCACTATAGTCTGAGTGGGGAAGAGCAAACCCAGTGGAAGGGAGTGGACAAAGGGACAGCATGTCTTCACTGCACCTGTAAGTGCTCACATGAATGTACCACTGTGAAGGCTGGGGTCGAGTACAAAAAGCAGTGCAGTATTTTAGAATATAAATGTGTAGAAGTAAACTGGCTATCGATCAACAGTAAAATGCTATTACTATGTTGAATTATATTAGTAATTAGCAAGTAGATTTTTAAGTGGATACTTTTTACTTTTTTTTCACTGCATTTGAGAGAAGGTATCGGTATTTTCTACTCTACTACATTTTTGAAAAGGATTGAAAAGTAAAAGTATTTTTTATTATTGTTTGGGACCTGATGTAAAGTATATGCTGTTTAATTTTTGTATGTTTGTAGTATGAGTAAACAAAAATATACGAAGAAAAATGACTACAAAAAGATTTGATTGCTTCCATTGAACAAAATTCAGCACAAATCTTTATCAAAATCCGTACATATGAAGCTTTGTTAGATCTCAAAATCAGTGCAAAATTAACTTAACATAAGTACTTTAATACTTTTACTTAAGTCGATTTTTCAGGTGATACTTTTACTTTTACTTGAGTAGTTTTTTTACTCCAGTATCCGCACTTCAACTTAAAGGTGCACTGTGTAACTTTTGTTGAGGAAGATCCGCCACCTGCTTGTCTCCATGGAGATATTACTGTTTTGCCTTGATTATTCCACAGTATGGAAATTAACCTGGTTTATGACAATGGAGAAGGGTTAATGGTCAGATCTATGGAGAAGCAAGCCTGCACATGGAAATAATTCATGTTTTTTAAGGTATTTTTGAGCTGTAAAATGCATGTAATGGAACAAATGCAAGTGAGACATGTTTAATGCTCTACTGTGAAACATGCCAGGAAAAGAAATAACAGGATGGAGATAAGCAACTAGCGGATCCATCAACTTAAAAGTTACACATTGCACCTTTAAGTAACAAAACTGACAAATCCCTCTTTACACCTGATAGTTCTGAGTAACACAAATTTGCACTTAAAAAAGTGTCACCTTATTCTTTTTGTACAACTGAAATTACTTACCACATGTCGATTGGCGTGGAGTATTCTGTGGAGCCTAGTAGGACATCTGGAGGTCGATACCATAAAGTCACCACTTCATTAGAATATGTCTTTGTGGGGACAGACTTTGCCCTGGCCAGACCTAGAGTTAGAAAATAGACTGTGAAGCATAGTGTCTTATCATAACGCCATATGTGGGCTGTAATGGTGATGTCAGTTGGGGAATATTATTTGGCTTTATCTACACAATAAAATATTGCGGAAAAGCCAGAGAAAGGGCCACAGTTGCTAGGATACGGAGAGTACGGGTGCTAAAGTCATCAGGACAAGAAATCTCAGTGTTGCAGTAAAATATAATTGGAAGGCAATTTTGGCTACAATCTCTCCACTTTCTCCCCGGAGTATATGTGTGGACGTGTGGATGTGTATGCTTCTATTATGGCTTGTTCTTACCGAAATCTGCGAGTTTGAGCTCTCCCTTGTCGTTAATGAGCAGATTTTGAGGCTTAAGGTCTCTGTGTAGGATTTTCCTTTGATGACAATAGGACAGACCACGGAGAAGCTGGAACATAAAGATCTGAAGCAAAAAGAAAGTGAGAAATAGTGAATATTTTAAAAGCTTTTATTGTTGTTAAAATTGTGCTACATGTTTTCACACTTCCCTTTTATTTAAAATTGTGCATTTTTACGGCCAACTCTTTCACTGAGAAGAAGACATTATTACGCAAGCCAGGTCCAGGTCTTGAGCTAGGCTTGTTCAGATACTTTAGGCGGAGAATTTTTCCAGAAATGATTTATTACCAAACCAATTTAAACTACATTTGTACACTCAACACTGTTCTTTCTAGCAGTATGACCTAAAATAAATAACTGCAAAATAATGTATATTAATATCAAATAAATGATCTTATTTCTGTGTATACCAATTTCCAGCTGTGAGTAACTCCACTTGCTGACACATTGAGGGGTGAAGCAGTTTAATTAAGGCAAAAGCAATAACTAATAGCATTCAAGTTATTGTCATAGTGGGAAAAAAACTGATACTTTCTGCATTTGCCACATGATGGCATCACACTCTAGACTGACATGTAGTGATTAGCAGACAGAGCCTTGTGCTATTGCTCAAAAATGTGTGAACAAAACAAAACAAAACTTACTGTAATGTTTTCGATGAAGAAACGATATTATAATACCCTATGCGTTAAAGTTCAGATAATCTGCGCTGGGGCCTTTAAGCCCAGAACACATGAATAAAAAGAAAGAATTGCGGGGGGACTTGAGGCCACAGAGTATGCTTCCGTGACATTTAAACACATTGAAGTAGGTGAGTCATTTCCCCCCGTGCGGCTCACCTTCACATTGTGCATGCTCATTAGATTCCCACAGTTATCCAGATACTGTTTCAGATCACTGTCCTGCAACACATAACAGTCCATACAGTAAACTATACAGCTCACTTAAAGAGTTATTTAATGTGCAGTCTGTATATAATGTACTGACCAGATACTCAAACACCAGCGTAAGGCAACGGTCCGTGTGGATGATATCATGTAATGTAACAATGTTTGCATGCTTCAGGTTCTTCAGCAGGGACACTGTGTACACAACAGAGTTATGGCTGTAAAACCTTTATATAAAGTTATAGGTTAATTCAAGCTAATTACATGTATCTGACTGTGGGTGCAAAGATAAAATAGATTTTTTTGCCAGTCAACTAAAGTGAAATCCCAATATTGGAAATAAATGGAAAGGGTATTTGTATAAAATCATATCAAAGGTCATCCAATTAACTTATAATACTAATTTGAGTTTTTTTTTATCACATTATTTCCCAGCATGGGGGCAGGACAGCCTGTGGGAGCAAGTGGACAAAGTAAAACCTTTGCACAACATGATTGGAGAAGGGACATTAGTGGCAAAAAACACACTAGTTCCTTTTCAGTCTGAGCGTGTGGACTTCATGATAAAAAGGTTGGGAAGCACCTCTTTACCCTATTCAACTGGAGCTCCGCTTACTGTATGTTCAAAGATTTGAGATGCAGAGATATGCTGTCTTTATTTGTTGACTGAGATGCAGATCAGCCCCTGTGGTGATGGAGGTGAGTACCTTCTCTGATAGCGGTGCAGGGCGCTCCTTCCTCGTGCTCCAAGCGGATCTCCTTCAGAGCCACCACGTTCTCGGTCAGTTTGCTGCGCCCTTTGAATACGGTGGCGTAGGTGCCCTGGGAGCACAAACACATCAGACACAAGTGTGGGTGACACTTTGACAGCAGCAGCTCTGAAACAACAGCAGCTCTGAGCAGGTGCTCTTATGTTTCAATGTTACAAGTGTTATAGGTTTCCTCCTGTTAGAGCACACACTTTCTATCACTGCTATTGAATGGTTCATTATTAGATATGTTGGGTAACTTTACTTGTGCTTTACTTGTGATTGTCCCAAGTGAAAATAAACATATTTTATTATTAATTCATTTTTTATTCATGTTTCTGACATATTTTTTACCAGTGAGTGTGCATGCTAGGTTTGTGTCAATAAGTCTGTCCAACATTTGAACCATTTTCACTCATGTGACAAAAGGGACTGTCTGCTCCACATACAAAAGGTACGGGATTCAAATGTACTGTGATGAAGCCTCTTGTATAAGATAAAAAAAAATCCTTTGATTTCATATTGTGAGAGTAGAGAGCCCAAACAGATGAGTCACTCCATTTTCTCATTAAATCAATGGCACATGTGTTTGGAGGTTTTACACTGATTCATAGTCTGGCACAAAGCACATGTTTGAGGATTAAGTGGACATTTTGGCAAAGAAAACCCACAGCAAACATCTATGAGGTTAAATTAAATCCTACTTTAATGTCATTCAAACCTGGTTAGTCATTGCAAAATGAGATGCTCTTATTAACCTGTGTACACAGATACTCACCTCACCAAGTTTCCCAAGCTTCACATACGTTTCCTGTTTCCCAAAGCCAATGTCAGACTGAGGAACAGAATGGCGGATTAAAGTCTTTTTTATTATTTACACAGAGCAGTACAGTAAGTATCTCTAAAAATGTCAAATTCAGACCAATTTACTGGTTTACTCAATTCTGGAAGAAATTATTCTAGTGTCATTATAAAATCTAAAGTGTATAAGAATACTAGAGTTTTGGAGCTGAACTTAATATGAGACTATCTCTTATAAAGAAGAACAAGTACACACTCTTGAGCTAAACAAACACTGTAGCAGACTTTAAAACAAGACTAGAGCCAAACTGAAGTGGGTAAGTGGCACTGACCAGTGAAGCCCGCCGGGACATTCGACTGAGCGGTTTGGAAAGGGGCGAGTTTTCACTTTCCATCTGCAGCTTTTTGAGGAACTCTGGGGGCAAACGGATGTCCATGGGCAGAGACATGCGCTTGCTGACGTCCTGGAAATGTACAGTACATGGTGTTACTATGGATACAAGAGAGTTTAACATGTAGGGCTACAGCACTGTCTTACAATACTATGTCCTACGATCACAGCAGGATGGAAGAAGTAAAGCTACGAACAGACAATACAGTAAAAAGCAGTTGATATAAAACTAACAAGTAATGATGGAAGAGATTTTGAAGTTAGTTATAGTGCAAAATCAAGCATAATAATTTCCCCTTTAGTTCTGGGGTTATCTTTGTTCTGATCTGGTGCATTTTTGAGTCTGTTGACAAACTGTGAATAACAAGAATAACAGGAATTTGTATAGCTGTCTTGAATGTTGGTGAATAAAGATTACTCAAACATGCATGAATCACTAATGGGTAAATAAGAAGGGGAAACAATGCCAACATTATTAAAAGCTCATAACTGTCAATTTGGAATTAATATATTTCCTTCTAGCACATTTTGTCATTCCCGACTGCTGACTTCCCCATCACATGCCTGAACCCTCTGTGCCTTTAGCTGTGTGGTGTGAGACGGGTAGTGAATCACACAGCTCCATGGGGATCTGTGGCACCGTGATCTCTCTTACATCCCCAATAAAAGTGTGCGCGTGTGTGTGAGCGTGTGTGCATGTGTGTGCGCGCCCACTTGTGACTCCAAGGTGACTCATCTCATTGAGCTGCCAAAGGTGGGAAAGGAAAATGACACGAACAATTGTGAAGAAAGTTGAGAAGGGATTGTGTTTTCTTGGTTAGTGTGGCTCTGTTTGCAAAGCCAGACATAATATTTTTTCTGTATTTTGCCATAAAATCTTTTTAACTAAAAATAGAATCTTCATATATATAAATATAGTTTAGTGAAACACAGGGCCTTATGCAGTTTGCTCATGTGGTTTGATTTCTGAGCTGTCCAGGGCTTTCTGTGCAGAGTTTGCATGTTTCTCCCTGTGGATTTCCTCTGGGCACTCCGGTTTCGTCCATCAACCCAAAACCTGCACAACAGGTAAAAATCCTCCAGCTAAGTTCTCAAGCATCACTGCTCCTCTTTGGCCCAGTGATACTGATGGACATTAAGGTGTCCTCTGTAAGAGAAATTAAGAGAAAGTAATTTACCCTCTACGTGCATCTCTCAGTTTAACCTTGATGTACAATATTTACACCATGATCTTCCCTTGGCATACCATTGGCAAACCACTATCTAAATTGTGGCATAATGCTGTCTAACTAGTGTCTACTGGCCTTCAAAGTCTCACCACACTCGCTTTATAAACCTCCTCCTCTGGAAGCAGAATCAAGGGGCTTGAACACTCAAAGATCATACTATGTTCACTTTTGAAATCATACAATGTTGACTTTTTAAGTCCCCCCGAGCACGTATTATTGATGGTAAATAAACTTCTCCCATGTAAGACATCCAGTTGGTCTCCAGACTTTTACTTCCACCCTTTCTTGGACGAGCTGAAAACTTCTACAACATCCTCCTTTGAGTTAATTATTATTTTGAACTAACTTATCCATAAGTCCTATTATCAACTTGATTTAGTCTAATTTTAGGCCTTGTGTAGCTTTAATATTGGCCTGATAAAGCCTGGGTTTAGATCTGATGGAAAACCACATTATATCATAGGTGGTGCCTGATGTGAAAAATTTGGAAGAAAAAAAAAAAAAAAAAAAAAAGAAGCCTATCAGAAGTCACTTTGTGTGTAGTCTCAGATTTTGATTTTCTTCACAAATTCACAGCATTCATTGCTTTTTCTATATCCCACTGCTTTTTAAGGAACAGTTTAAAAGCCCTTCTGGGGACTGGGGTCATGAATGAGCCTTGGCTATAAACACTGCGATCCCTGTGTCAAATTACTGAATAGTTAATCTGTGTTTGTTGTATCCGTACCCATTCAAATAAACAATAAATACATAAAGCTGGATGGAATGGGATGGGAAAAATGGGAAAAAATAGGTGTTTAAAAAAAAGAGGATGTGTATGAACCTATATTTTGACAACTGACCTTGTGAAATTAAAATATACTCAAAAATAAATAAATCAATAAATAATAAAGCTGTGCATTGTAAATAAATGTGATTAAAGAAATGTGATTACATATACGTAATAACAATAAAACATTTCATATGACATAACAGTGATAGAAATAGTTGTTTTTATAATGTGCTGAATGGCCAATTTTCTCCTGTTGACCCAATTACAAGTCCTATTATGCGTTGACGTAGTTGGGTCTTATTGAAATTATAGAAGCCTTTTTAAATAGACCTTATTACTGAGTGTTCTAGGACAGGGCACCCGGTCTACGTGGCCTCACCTCCATAGAGAAGCGCCTGTGCTGGGCCTTGCTGTGGTAGTGCAGGTGGGAGGGGGAGTGGGCGCTGGGTGTGGTGGGCTCCGGGCTCACGGGACTGGCATCATATGAAGCTGAACCCAACCGATCTGGTGTCAGGCCTGGACAATGAGAAGAAAGTACTGAAATGAGAATGAGAAACCACTGGTGAAATATCATTTGACATTGTTTGTACTCAACGAATAAACATAACAACAAGACTTAAAAAATGAACTGAAGACTTAAAGGTGCATTGTGTAACTTTTCTGATAGAGGTCCGTCAAATTCTTTCCACCATGTAGATGTTATTGCTTTGTCTGAAAATGATCCCAGTATGATATTAAATGTTTCTGTCTGCATGGAGACCAAACCAGACCAAGTTACAGGTCAGATCTGTAGAGAGGCAACCCCACTCAATGTCAGAATGCCTATAATACCTGTAATTGAATAAATGCAACATTGAGCTGTTTAATGTCATACCGTGGAACATTTCCGGCAGAGCAATGGCATCTTCATAGAAACAAGCAGGTGACAGACCCCCAACCAAAAAGTTACATGGTGTACCTACAATTAGCAATAAATAAATAGTTTATTAAGAATGATTCAGAGTTATTAACTACTTAATCAAGGGGTTGGGAGTTAGGGTATTAATTGGGATGTTAGTAATTTTAAGCCTGAATCATACTTAAACTATTTGCTCAATAAGTCATTTATTCCATGTATTTTCTTGCCCAGTACATATATATTGTATAAGACAGCTGTGTACTGCCTGCATCTAATTATAAACTGTTTGACTGACTGAATCATTCTTAATTAGCTATTTGTTCATTATGAATGAAGTATTTATTCCTGCTGTATTGAAGCTTATGATTATTATGTTACCGTATAATCACATTTTTAGCATATCAGTTTACACATAGATTTATAGAAACTAGACAACTGTATGAATAAACATATAGAAAATGAAAAGCATCTAAACATCTTTATAAAGAGCTTCACTCACTGACAGATCATATATGTCTTGCTCTATAAAAGACCAAAATTTTATTCTTGAAAGGTCCAAATTTGACTCATATGAGCTTTTAGTCATGTTACAATGTTGTTACCTCCTCATGTTAGAGTAACTTGTTATTAGTCTATCTTCTCCAAAGCTCAAAATGTTCTGTTACAGCTTGTGATGTCATGTAGTGGTCAAGTCAACTGCTACCTTTTACCTTGTTTAGTAAAGATTGGCAATTCCAGGACCGAAATTATCCAAATGATTCTAGTGAAGATGTATGAAGTAAAAACACAGTGAAACTCTACCTATATTATCACATGAAATCACAAGGTTCGAACAGAGTTCAGTTTGAGGAAAGAAATGAAGATGCAGGGTTTGCATGTGTGTGTGAGTTCACATAAGTGAATGAAACAAAACACAACTTCAGGTAAATTTTGGATGAGGAAACATTATAACATAGATCAGAAAATATTGTAATATAGGACCATAAATTAACAATTCATGTTTACCAAGCTAATGCATCCAGTCTTCCTTAAGTAGATGGTAAAAAATACATAAGTCCTAAGTCTGTCACATATCATTTCACTCTAGACACACTATTTAGAACAAAAACAACAATTCCTCTTTTATAAGCAGCTTTCTTTCACCAAAATAAATGAATATCGAATGCTTTACAAAGAGGTTCTTTTGTTTGAGCACAAAGCGATCTGATCAAAGCGTGGTGCAGTGGACAGACCAGTACATGTAGTTTCACTGAATCGGACAATTAAAAAAGCTGCCACTGCGGTCCACTTTGATCCTCATTTGTTCTCAGTGGAGGGTTGCGCGTTTGATGCCCTAGTGAACGCGCTTTGCTTTATGCTTTCAGAGGAGTCTGATCGTGAATGATGGTGTGTGTAGGCGTGTGTGTGTTTGTGTGTGAGTGTGAGTATATGTGTATATGTGTGTGTAACAGCTGTTTTCTCATGGGGAGAGGTGCTTTAAGTCTCAGTTTCCATGGGGACAAGACAACGGTTAAAGACGCTGGCGGCTCTGGTTGTCGAGGATTAATATTGAATAGCTCATGAAGTCCTCCAGCTTAACATATCTTAATATAATACTTCATGATTAATAATGACCCATGACCTGGTGCATGATTATTACCTGCACTGTATGGATTAAATAAACCCACACAAATAGACCTGAGTCAAATCAAATGCAACTAGTCAAATTTATATAAAAGAACATAAACAATCACACTACTATTTATTGTTAACAGTATTGTGACATTGAAATAGCACTTTTTTTTTTTTACCATTATTGAGCTTGATTCACAAACCAGGTTACTGTTAGAGGCAAGATAAATTGCACTACTGGTAATAATTGAGATAGAGCGTCCAACATTTATCAGTATCAGTGACCAAATTCCTTAATATTTACTAGATGATAATCAAATTTCTTGTTTACAGAAGGGTTGGCAATCACAGAGTCCGTCATGATACAAAAAGATACACAATACATGGATCACGATACGATATTATCACGATATTGCTGTGTTTTAAGACCCAGATACATTTTAGCAACAATATTTCTTTGTTAAACCATTACTTGTGCAAAGTTAATATTAAACACATCTATTTTAATAATCAAAACAGTGAATATGTCAAGTGTATGTATGTCAAGTTTCTTTCCAAATAAGCAGCAAAATTGTAATGCAGCCACAAATGAAATTGCTTAAATATACCAAAAAATACTCTTGATATATAGATACAGCAGCCCATGAGAGCAATACTGTATCACCATATTTAGTATCACGATATATCAATATATCAGTATTTTTGTAAACACCCCTAATTTACAGTATGTTAGGGGTAGTGGTTATTAATTAAGTGCACATTAATTAACATTAGTTCATGACAATATTCCAAATTTGGCCTATAATTTTGATACAGGAAAGACAAACCACAGCACAATTTGTTAAAAGCCACACAGACTGACTATCATATTATAAATTATATATTACAGAAGGCTAATACAAATAAAAAGGTTCTGATTTACACAAATGCGATTGCCTCTTGCTGTGTCTATATTATAAAGTTAATCTAACATTCATATTAATCTCAGAAACATTGGCTTTTTTTTTTTTTTGACATTTTCATTACTGAATATGTATTTTCTTTTTCTCACAAAAAGACAAAACCATGGCATATAAATAAAGTCTGAATGAAGAGACTTGAAATGAAAGGTGTGTGCGTATGTGTGTGTGTGTGTGTGTGAACTGCCTACCAGTTTTGTGTTCATTTGAATTTCACAGCTAGTGCCCCTTTGATCTCTCAATACTAATGAAGGTCAGGCTAATATGAGCACACGAGCACACACTGATCCCAATAGCTGTGAGATATTGAAAGGCCTCCTGCTGGACAACTTGTTTGCAAAAGGACAATCCAATATGGTTCTCCACACGCTCTCTCCAGGCTGTACTCTGTCCCAAACTGCGCCGTGTACTGTGTCTATGTTTGGGACTTCACCAGTTTTATATGTAGAGCATTGGACAACAGCAAAGTGGAAGAAATCAGAGCCCTAGCAGTTGGCCTAATTCTCGTGTGCATATATTCTTTGTACATTTGGGGTATTTTGTTTTTGTCATTCAATAAGATATGAACTGTAGAAGGTTGAATAACTAACTTCTAAGACTAAACACTGGTCAATTCTTCTATTTATTTTTTGCAGCTCAGGCCTTTTGAATGATACTGTATTTAAAATGGTTTACTGCAGTGTTTCCCAAACTTTTTTTCTGGGGACCCATATTTTAAAAGTCACAAACCTTCACGACCAAAGTCAATAGACATTCATTGTAAATCACAAAATAAAGGTGGATTTGACCATTACTGAACATTAATGAGGATATTTTATTGTTGATTGAGTGATTGTGTCTCTGAACAATTAGTATTACTCAAGTTTTAAACAATGAAAACAGCACTTGAACCAGCAATAAAAGGCATCCATACGTCGCTTATTTGGACTTTTTTTTCCTTTTCAACATACAATTAAACCAGCAATATTGGAACCAAATAGTCAATAAAATAATTACAGAAAGATTAGAAATTATACAAAACATGTCTTAACATTTGAACATTTCTAATGAGATAGGCGGGCCTCTGCGTTTTTGTAGCACATTCCAGTCCGGGGTGCAGGAGAAGAGCGCAGGTGTAGCATTCAGTCTGTTTCTGTGCTTTGTGTTCATTTTTGTGAGCACAGAAATTCCCAATTCACACATATATGTAGTAGTGAAAGGAATAAGCATAGAAATACTGTCCCTACAGAGGACAGGATATTCTGATGACATGCTCATCCAGAATGACGATAAGGTCACAGATCCATGTATACAACTATATATTGCAGACGTACATGCAGATAGTGACAAGGAGACCCCCCAAAAATCTCTTGAGACCCACCTGAGGGTCGCAACCCAGTCTTTGGGAAACAATGGTTTACTGAGATTATCATGCATTATTGCTTTTGTATCAGTAAAGTAGTTTAAATATTATCGTTAATGGCAGTATAGCTCTGCAGCCTAGCCTTTAAAAGCAAAGTGCATCTGTCTTGAAAGCTGAACTGTGTTGAGGAGGCAATTTGAGCAACAAAATGATCAGCAGAACTCTGATTAATGAGTACAGACAGCTGGCTTAGCTTCATGGATTTCAACAGACAAATTGTCCCTTTAGAATTATAAGCTTCTGCAGTCTGTGGTTTTATCTGATGTTTTGTTGAAATTGTGGAGTTATTAAGTTATTAAAAATATGTCTCATCAAAAACATACTTGGAGTTGCATTTTGTTTCATTCACACATATCTACTTAACCCTGCATTTTTAGTCTCTCTACACCTCCAAAGCTCAAAATGCTCTGTTCCACTTTGTGTTGTCATCAAGTGGTTTCAAGTGAACAGCTATACCTTTCACCTTTAGTTAAGGAGAGATTGGCAATTCCAGGGTTGAAATTACCCAAATGATTCTAGTGAAGGTGTATGGAGTTCAAAAACACAGTAAAGCCCTTTCTGTGTTACTACATGGCAAGGTAGAACAGAGAGAAAAACAAATATGCAGGATTTGTGTGTAAAACGTGTGAATGAAACTATACACAACTCAGAGGATCAGAAAATAGAGCAAAATGTTCTTGTTTCTGAATATCTTCTGCAATTTTTATCACAATTTTGCAAGCTTTGGTAATGTATGCTTTAGGTTTTTGCGCAAAAAACATTTCCCAATTCCACTGTGCTCAATGTGAGGTCAGAACTTTAAACTTTAATCTCAGAACTATACCCAGATAGAGCAGATAAAACCCTATAATTCTGAGAGGACTAGATGTAAGAAGTGAGTGGCAAATATTTTGAGTGCTGTTGATTAGAATGAACTGGACTGGATGGAGATGGATCCACAATGAGTTACCCAAAAGAGCATGAATAAATAAAAACAGCTTCAGGTGGAAGATTTAATAAAGGAACAATAACACTATACCATGGTTAAGAGCTCTAAAAAGACAATTTGCCATGGTTTCCTCTAAATTGTAGGCCTGTCATGACAAATTTTGAAGTGTGATATATTGCTGAAGAAAATATAGAAGATAAATGATAATATTTAAACTAATTTATGCCACTGACACAATAACCTAAGAGAGAGATTTAAATCACAAAAACTATTCTAAATGTACAATACTGTAACATGAGCTGCGATAAATAAACAGCAGAATAGAAATTATGAACTCAACCTTAAGCTTACATTTTATGAAACTGCCAAAAAATAACAAAACATTTGACAATAGTGCAAAGAAATCTACACACAATAAATACTGAACAAGAATATTGTTGTTCCAGCTTTCATATATAAAACGATAAGATAGTAATTACTGTGAGAGGCCTACTAAAATGTTCTGTTAAACTAGGCAATTTTCAATGTAAAATGAAGGGTGATAACATAATTTTGCACCTGAAAATATACCAACATGCACATTTAAACGGTCTGGAGAAGCTGTACAAGCAGTTCTGATGAAGCCACTTGATTACAGGCCTCTCAAACTCATATTTATGCAGTCGGTGTTGGTGTTTCCTCGGCATGCGGAGCCAGCATCTGTTCTCACCTCACGTCTATTCACAGAAAGTGTCTCGGCTCACCGTGAGTCATTTTCTCACAAATAAGTTTGATCATTTTAAACAAGGATGGGGATACAAACAAATACAACTGTAAAATGAAGTATCCAATTTGTTTTCATGTTGCGTCATCACTATTACTATGACTTTACAATTGAGTGTTAACTGTAAAGAAACAGTAAACAGAAAAGAAAGACATAATTTACTGCATAAACTAAACATTCAGTAATTATGTATATTCCAAATATAAAACTTCAGCCCAGTAATTAACATTAACAATGGGCAATCAATGAGAGTTCACATAGACACTGCTGCTGGGTTTCAGATAACGTAATAACATTTTATATGGAACATGCTGTTAGTCGAAATTATCAGGTTTAACTTTTGTGACTTTACCTTTTGGATATTTTATATTAGAATACAATGTCATCAATAAGTCTCTTGCCTTCGTTTGGGTGTATATAACATCATCACATTCCACAGAAGCAGAAATCCACCAATAAAGACAGGAGTATCGTCAAATGCTACTCATATTGCGCTATTTTCTGATTTATGTTATAATGCTGTTTCCTCATCAGAAAGAAACCCTGCATATTTAGGATGAAAACAAGCTCCACTGTGTTTTTAGACTCCATACACCATCACTAGAGTCATCTGGATGATTTCATACCTCGAATTGCCAATCTCTGCTGAACTAAAGACAAAAGGTAGCTGTTAACTTGAAAACTAAGGCTTCATTTGAGCAAGTTTAGGCATTTTGATCTTTGGGGATGTAGACAGACAAAAAAAAGAGTTTCTATAACATGTGTGAATGAAACAAAACACAACTCCAGCTATGGTTTGAGAAGGTAACAACATTATAACATAAAAGGTCACAAGAGTCAATATTGCATAATATATGACCTTTAAACTGTAATAGTTGCTGAAGTAAATGTGCTCTTCAGTCACACATCATTACTGAAACACTTTACTATTGATTTCCTGTATAGAGCAGCATACATAAGCCCCGATATTTGATTGTTGTCCCTATGTGCCATGGTAACAGTTAGATTCTCCATAATAAAGCAGAGCCACTCAAAGGCTGATTGCAGTGTATTCTTCTTATCCCTGTGACCAGCATCTCTTTGAAGTCTGATCACAGCTGTAGCCAGGAAAACGCCATATGAGCGCTATTAGCAACAAAGCACTTTTTTTGGACATGCATAAAGAAGACACTTCCTCTAATATTCTTAAATATATTATTCCAGGAACTTTTACAGTGGCTGTTCCCAATCTTTTCCATGTAGTTGAGCAAATTTAGTTTTGCCACAATATAGATTCATTGTAAAAGCAGCTCTAAGCATCAAAATGAGACAGATGTGTGGTGTCTGCATCTAAAGCTTTTTATTGCCCAAGAACCAGGAAGTGTGACTTTGCATGCAAATTGTTGTTAGCATTACTGTGACTGCAAAACTCCTCTCTGTGAAAAGCTCTTATAAAATCAATGTAGTAAAACATTTAATTCCGAGATTAGGAAAGGAAACAATGAATTTGGACCATTGCAAACAGTTATAAATGAACTTGTTTTTCACGTGAGAAGAATCCCTCAGTCGTCCAGGGAGAATCCAAAGCGAGGAGAAAATTCTGTTTGTCGACTGGACCAAAGTTAGTTTGTTTGAAGATGTTTCGCAGCACATCCAAGCTGCTTCTTCAGTTCTGGTCAGAATGCTGGTGGACACTTTCTTATATCTGTAGGGAGGAGCTAACTACACTGAAACTAACACACACACTTGTTTACAGTTTCTGTTTGTTAGTTCGGCCTATTGACCTGTACAGGGTGTGGGGTCTAATTAGCATAACAATTCATGGCCATAAAGGAGCTTCCACACCTCTGGACCTGACCTGGATACACCTATTGTTCTCTTGTTTGTTTTGATTTAGGTTTGAGGATGGAGTTGTAAATAGGAGACAGATGCAACTCCATCCTCAAACCTAAATCAATTAGACCCCACACCCTGTACAGGTCAACAGGCCGAACTAACAAACAGAAACTGTAAACAAGTGTGTGTGTTAGTTTCAGTTAGTTAGCTCCTCCCTACAAATATAAGAAAGTGTCCACCAGCATTCTGACCAGAACTGAAGAAGCAGCTTGGATGTGCTGCGAAACATCTTCAAACAAACTAACTTTGGTCCAGTTGACAAACTGAATTTTCTCCTTTCCTTGTTTTTCACATGAACACAGACAGTAAAAATCAGGTACAACACCTTTAATGCATAAGGTGGCTGGCAAGTGCAAAACACTTTTACATTTCACAACACACATTAACAAGTCTAAAACAAAATTACATTTAAAATACACATTTACATCTTGAAAAGAAATTTACATTCCATAAAACACATTTGCAAATGAGCAAACAAATTTACAAAACACTTGTACAAGTGCAGAGACAAATTTACATGTAGCAAAAACACAAATACAAATCCCCGAAACACAATAACAAGAAAGTTCTTGACGGAAAGGGAATGTCCTAAAAAACAGATGTGATGAATTGTCATGTAAGTACACACTTAACTTTACGAAATCATCATCAACACAAATGTAAACATAAAATATGGCCATAACCCACAAAACTGTCAAATAAGTTTGACACAGCTGTAGTCAGAGCTTTACTGTCATCAGAACATATCTTTCTTATTTCTGCTGAATCGCTTTTCACTTCCTGCTTGTCCCGCATGTTGTTTGTCACTTCCACTTTTTAGGACATTCCCTTTCCGTCAAGAACGTTCTTGTTATTGTGTTTCGGGGGTTTGTATTTGTGTTTTTGCTACATGTAAATTTGTCTCTGCACTTGTACAAGTGTTTCATGTTATGTAAATTTGTTTGCACATTTGTAAATGTGTTTTATGAAACGTAAATTTGTTTTCAAGATGTATATCTGTATAATAGATGTAATTTTATTTTCAAACTTGTTAATGTGTCATAAAATGTAAAAGTGTTTTGCACTTGCCGGCCACCGTAAATGCACCACAGGCAGAATAAAAACAATGGATTTAACAACCACTGCAAGTACAAGATCATACCCTGTCAAATTTCCCGACAATACTCAAAATAAGAAAACACCTTTCTTCAACCACATTTACAAAACCTGGTTCTTCTTAGAGAGTGGTTCTCAAACTTTTCATACCAAGTACCACCTAAAAAAATATTTGTCTCTCTGAGCATGACCAGTACTAAATCAGGTTTAAAACAGGACTATTCCAGCTCTGAACTAAACCAGTACTTCTATACAACAATAATTACTACATTGACTTATCATTCAGTATATGAAAGCTGGAACAATATTTTTGGGGCCAGTATTTATCGTGTGCACATTTTCTTTGCACCATTGGGACATCTGTAGTTATTTTTTAAATTCAGATTTAAGCTGTAGAAGGCTGAATTAATAATTTCTGTGACTCATTACAGATGCAAACTACTAGGTAAGTGTTTCATTCTGGTATTTATTTATTTCAACTCATGTTTTTCTTTAACAATACTGTAGATTTAGAATAGATTTTGTGGTATAAATCTGCTCTTGGGTTATTGTGTCAGTGGCATAAATCAGTTTCAGTATTATCGTTTGTTCAAGAAATTTGACAAAAAATTAAACAAACAAGAACTGCAAAAGATCTCGCACACCAGAATCAGTCTGTGTACCATCATTTGAGAAACACTACTGTAAGTATAGGACTTTACCTTGAGTGTGTCTGATGTTCAGCTGGTTGATCTGCTCTGTGAATTCATTCTCCTCTATGGTCTCGGTACGGGGGACAGACAATGAGAAGCGCCTCTTGAAGTTCTTCACCTTGTTCATGGTTTCCGAGTCCTCAGTCTGCAAAAGGAACACACAGGTTTCTGCACAGATAATGCATTAGCCAAGCTCTCCACACAGACCAACACAACAAGTTTGTCCATCAATTCCCTTACAGAACACACTAAAGCAGACACAAGTATGAGTCTACGCTGGTACACACGGGTCACATGATCACAGGAACGCAGACTTGGTTTCTCCCATTGCTCCAAAGACCCATGTCATCTGATAATGAGGCACAGAACAGCGGGTAGGGAGCTGATCAATCCACTCCCAGCCGCTTACATAACCCCGGCAGCCCTACTAGTTTGTCATTGGAGCATCTGTCCGCCCAGTCCCATGTCAGGGGGTCTTCGTGACTGCTTTATTGCCAGCGATCTGAAAAAGCGTGTATTTTTCCTCGTTACAGCCAAAGACGAGACAGTTGTGTGGTCATTATAAGCTGGACTTCACATTCCTCAGGTTATTTTTAGAGCTCAATGGAGCGTCGTGATATGACAGGCTCAGAGCAGCACCTGCAAATTGAGACTGTGGGCGCCACTCTGCACGACAAAGGGCCGAGTGAGCGGGTGCAGTGACCACAAACGACTTTGAGGAAAATTAATGAGATAAAGTTTGAAAATGAGCTTCTCTGTGAAATAAAATCAAACAAGTGGGTAAGTGAAATTATTTTTTTGCTTACTTTGAAATGTACAACATTAATAGAGAACCACTGATCCCTTCATAAACACTGTGTACACAGACACCAAACAGGGTGAATATGGAGATGAGATTAGTTTAATGCCATACTGAGAATCATTCTTTACAAGTAAATAACATATCTATGGAGAAAAGCAGGCCCACCCACCAGAAAAGTTACATAGAGAATTTTTAAAAGAACCATTTGTAAGATTTAGATTTTAAATTAAACATTACTCAGAGGTGCTTTGTGTAACTTTTCTGGTGTTGGGTCAGTTAAATGCTTTTCTCCATTGAGATGTTATTGCTTTGTCTGGAAGTTTTCACAGTATGTCATTAAACCATTCTATCTCCACGTAGAAACCCCCCCCCCAAAAAAAACAAGTTACAGGTCAAATTTGTGGAGAGACAAAACCGCTCACAGTCAGAATTCCAGTATATTTGATTTATAAAACCACCTGCATTAGAATAAATATAAATTAAAGAAGTTTAATGTCATACTGTGGACGATTGTAGACCAAGTGGTGACATATCCATAGAAAGAAGCAGGTGACAGACCCCTAACCAAAAAGTTACATAGTGCATCTTTAACTGTGTCCCCACATACAAGGTAGAAATGTTCAAGTCAAATACAGTTCTTACTGGTAACAATTGTAATATTGATTTGCAGAAGTGGGGACTTGCAAGTCGGAACTTGGACTCAAGTCGGACTTGAGTCACTATTTTTAGGACTTGAGACTTGACTTGATAAAATGGAATAAGACTTGGGACTCGACTTGGACTTGAAGGCCATTAACTTGGGACTTGACTCAGACTTGAGGCCTGTGACTTGAGAGGACGTGAGAAGCACTTTTAAATCTGAATTCTTTCTATTCTGACCGTCATGATTCACTCTAAGATCTTGTCAAGACATTTAAAAAGGAAACATTTTATTAAATGAATTTCTACAACTCTTACATACTCTATAAATACTCATATATAAATATACTATGATTTTTAAAGAACAATTTAGTTTAAAAGTCATATAAACTGCAAAAATCTAACCTATATTTGGTTTTAAAGACTTGAAAGAACTTGAAACTCAAAGCAGACGACTTGGGCTTGACTTGGACTTATGGACCAGTGACTCGAGACTTGACTTGGACTTGCCTGTATTTGACTTGGAACTTGACTCGGACTTGAGGTGAAAGACTTGAGACTTACTTGAGACTTGCAAAACAATGACTTGGTCCCACCTCTGCTGATTTGTCTTTAATTACAAAACACATTGTACATGATGGCCAAGTTGTTTGTAATTTGGTGTTTTGGTTCTCAGAAAGCAGAATGAGTCTCACGTGAGTCTCTCATTTAAGTTACCAGTCTCAAAGCTGAAATCCAGTTGGTTAAAATCTAAATGAACTCTCTCTGATCTGAATCCCCACCCCTACATACAGTTCCTTTAACCTAATCGGAAATACATCTTAATATAATTTCCAGTTGCAACAGATCAATCAAACATGTGAGTATTGACAGAACATTTCTCTGTACTTGACACGACCATTGTTCAACCAACATAGGAGCATTTATTTCAGGACATCTTATTCTATAAAGGAAACCCAAATTGACTTTTCACGTGTAAGGGAAAAAGCTGAAAAAAGGCCAAGAAGATGTGGGTGGCAGCCATAAATTGAACAGATCACAGCACAAAAGGCAGAGATGGAAGCAATAATCCACAGAGCAGAGGGAGAAAAGGGGGATTTCTCACACTGAGAAGGATCAGGCTATTTTAGTTTGTGAGATTCTACCCGCAGTGTATAAAAACCAGGCGAACATAACCTCAATATATAAAAATACATACAGGGAAATGTGTGGAGGGAGATGAATGGAAGCTGCCTATTGTACCGTAATCACAGAGAGTATAAAGATGTGGACTAAGCGAGTGTGAAGTCACCCACAATGTTCGGCTCCTGTCAAATCATGGTGAGGTTGACTGCAGTAGTGACAGAGACAGGTGACAATCTGGTAATGTAAATTCAGCTGGAAACAGTCGATGGACTTGGAGGCATGCCCATGAACACTTCCTATTTGGAACGTAGCAACCAATGGGTTAGTTATGTCCATTCCTATACAGTCTATGATAACAATTAGAAATCTTTGGTGCCATTATTTCTGATTTCTGATTTGAGGGCTATTCAAATAAAATAACCAATCTTTATCTTTATCTTTGTCTTTATCGTTTTTTAAGGGCTTGTGTCCATAGATTTGGTATATAGTACACATTATACTTGTGACTTAAAGAGTAGGGGTGTAACAATATCCAAGTCTCACAATACAATATCGTCACGGTATAAACCTCACGGTACGATATTTACTGCGATATATTGCATGTAACAATATCCAAATCTCTCTGTACGATATTTTCATGATATACATCTCACTGTACAATATCTTTTTGCGACATTTTGTGGAGGCCAAAAAAACTATTAATATGCAACTTTTTCATCTTAAAATGACTTGACAAATCTTAATCCAAAGAATGAAGATTTAAAAGTGCTTAAAACTGCTAGTTCTTCTTGTAGTCTACACTGAAATGAAGCAAAGGATCATGGTCTATGTAGTTGCCTCTGTTTTTTAGATATTGCTGCACCATAACTCTTAATTTAAGCAAAGAGACTTGTAATTTGATATATTGTGATGGCCCCCGCGACCCGGCCCCGGATAAGCGGACGAAAATGGATGGATGGATGGATGGATGGTGATGGCCCACGATATTATTGTAAGAACTTTGATGATACGATATCACGATATTTCAGTTATTGTTACATCCCTATTAAAGAGTAATGCCACCACATTCACAAGAGATATTTTAAACCATGTACATCATTTACAGATACAGTATATACAGATACATATTTACAGGCTATATTAACAATGCACCATACATTCTGGCCTGCCTTCCACCATGCATAGAAAGCACATCACAACATTATTTCTGTCTGTAGTTTGATCCTCTTTAATCATGTCATAGGCAAAATACAGCTGTCAATCTAGTTTCCTTTCCAATATTCTTTTAATAGCTCGGTCTATTGTTGTTTACCCCAAGAGGGACACTATTGACATCTGCTGCCAGGGGATAATGAAGTGTGAGCAATGCCACTTCTTCAAACGGGTTCAAGGACCCACAGCTTATCCATCACTTACATGATGAAGGTAAATTAAGGTTCTGGAGCTTTACAAAAATGCATCTGTGTGTTACTTCATTCAGTCCATATAATGAATGTTAGATTACTTTATACAAAAGCTGCAAGATCATATTTGAATGAACGCAATTAGCAAATGATCAAAGGTTAGAGGTTGCAAAAGTACCGTCATTTAGATGTTCTACAGAAAAACGCTGTAAAACCCTGTAGTTTAAAATCGTACAAACATGTTAGGAAATGTGATTCTTGAATTAATAATAATAATAATAATTCATATTGCAGTTTGTTTTTTTTTATATAAAATGTGAACGTTGAACATAATTCTATTATTAAAACATGAATCACAAAGCTAATCACATTCACAATATTTATTAGGGATATAATCATTATCAAAATATTGTGATATTGTATTGCCAAAAGTCTCAATAATATTGTTGGACTAATTACAATATATTGAATTACAAGTCTCTTTGCTTAAATTAAGAGTTATGGTGCAGCAATAGCTAAAAAACTGAGGGAACTACATAGACCATGATCCTTTGCTCTGTTTCAGTGTAGACTACATGAAGAAATAACTGTTATAAGCACTTTTAAATCTAAGTTCCTTGGATTGTGACTCAAAGTCTTGTCAAGGCATTTCAAAAGGAAAAAAATACCACATTCACAATTTTCTTAGCCTTTACTAAATATTGTACAGTGAGATCCATATTATGAAATTTGGAATATTGTTACATTCCTAATATTTTTTAAAACTAATTATTTGTCAGAACTCAATTACATATTTTCAACCCCACATTCACAGCCAGCAGGTATGCTATAGAAACAATACAATAGAAACCCTGGGAGTGTAGCAACCACCATGTCATTGTGGCCTTTGCAAAGCACAGGAAAGATGGCATTTGATTAGGAGCCTGTCTTTTCTTCTCTCTGTTCCTCATTTGGCTGTTGAACAATATAATTGTGTGGGTTGTCAAGGAGAGGATTCATCACTTGTTTGTGATTAGGGACGTAGTGGTGGTTTCACGAAGTCCTCTTCTTGAAATGACCCCTAGCTCTGTATTACTGCTGGTAATAATAGTGTCATTAATATAAGGGTATCTCCTTTGTGCTACCAATAGAAATAATATTGACGTATAGACTTAAAGACTTAAAGGACACATATTACGCCATATTTTTGTGGATGAATGAAATGTGAAATGTGGGGCCTGCCTCTCAAATCTGCAAAGCAAATTTACCTATGGGTACGAATAAAGCAACCTAATCTAACCTAACCTATATTCTGAAATATGTTATAATGTTGTTTCCATATTAATTGTTTGATTTAATTCGGTCACAGGTATATTCTGATATTATTTCACAGACAGTCATATTTAACACACACAGACCGAAAAGGTGGAGGCTGAAGCTTTAGCTTTTTATGCCTTTACCCTTTATTCCTTTATTAGAGTGTCATCTTGACACCAGTTCATCTTCATAAATACAGCAAGAGGAAACTAACAAATCAGAAACAGTACAGCAAAATACTACAACATAAACTAAGTATCATAATTCATATAGCTGCCCATAGTTAAACATTTAAACTTCTTTATCAAATGGAAGGGACTGGTGCACAATTTTAGGTCTTCTGTACAGTTGTTCCAGAGGTCCAACCCTTTAACAGATATACAAAATGTCATAATGTTTGTTCTGACTTTCTTTTTGATAAACATGGTCATACCTCTGAGCTCATCTTGGCTATTTTCGGATTTTGAACATATTCTTTAATAATTTTGACAAGAGATTGTTTTTTTTACTTTGAACCTCAAAAACATCCCTGAAGTTGTGTTTTGTTTCATTCACACGTTTAACACACAAACCCTGCGTAGTTCTTCTCTCAAACAAAACACATTGTTCCACCTTGTGATGTCATGTGGTAATACACAGAGTGCTCCACTGTGTTTTTAAACTCCATATACCTAGAATCATTTGGATCAATTCAGCCCTGGAACTGGCAATCTCTGCTGAACTAAAAGTAAAATGTAGCTATTAACTTGAAAACTGCCACTTCTTGACATCACAAGGTGGATTTTAATTTTATCTAATTTGAGCTTTGGAGATATAGACTGACTAATAATGAAAGATTACTCAAACATGTGTGACTGAAGTAAAACACAACTCCAGGTCACTATAGTCAATTTTGCATAACAAAACAATGTTGACAATATAGCTTATTAATTTTTAGAAGTGCTTGTGGTATATGTAGCCTGGGTTCGACTGAGTTAAATCACAATTGACGCTGTTTGGTCAGTATATTTATAGTTAGTTGTGCCTGAATACCATTAATCTCCTGCAATCAAAACACCATTGCTCCAGTATTATGATTAAAAATGTACAAAATACTGATCCACGTTTGTCATAGATTACAACTGGAGTATATAGCGAACAAAAGCACAATATGTCTTCTTTAACCTTCATACTGAGTACATATATGTTTGCTTATTCTCTAGACAGCCCCGCAGGGAGTTATTTGATTGATTGGTTGAGACAAGCCATGCCTCATGTGGAAGCTCAGAACCTCACTTCAGTCGCTGAGTTGCAGAGATGGCACTAGCACTGTTGAATGATTGACTGTAGGTGCTGGGACTGAGTGTTAAGAGAGAGGCAGGCCTATCATGATAACGCATTTTAAAGTATGATATATTGCTAAAGTAAATACAGACAATAAACGATAATACTGAAACCAAATCATAAGGAAAAATTATCCCCCCAAAAATATTCTAAAAGTATAATATAGTAAAATAAAATGTTGCAATAAATAAATACAATATAGCTGCAAGCAGCAATGCAGAGGCCTTGCAGCGTAGCTGCAGAATAGGCAAGAGCAGGTTAATACACAATGAAACTTCATTTTTAATCCAAGAAGATCAACAGATATCCCTTAAAACATGTTTTTGCCAATTAAAACACTCTGTATTCAAATATTAACAGTTCGAAGGCATTGGGGGTTCTTAGCAGCTGCATGCCAACAAATATCCATAATCCAGTTGTGTCCAAAAAGCCCATTTAAAGTGCAAGATTATAGAAAATGTTTGAATAACATCACAGTTTATAAAGTTTTAGAAACAAATTTTTAATTAAATGACTGAGCTTGTGGTCTTTAGTTACCATATAGATGATTATCCCAGAGCAAGCTTTTTAAGAGAGAAAAAGACATAAAAGAAAGATAATAACAATATTTGGAGGGGGTGAATGCATTTGAATAAAGGCATTGTGTCCTCTGTGAGTCGGTGTGAAAGGAGTTACAGGTTTCATCTGAACAGTTTTTAAAATGGAAACGCTTCAAATTCCATTTGGTGTTTTGATTCTTAAAATGAGCTCTGGTCATTAAGTCTAAGTCTAAATTATCTTGCAGTTCTTGCTTATTACTGCCCTTAAACTTTCAATAACTTAACTACACGCCAAAATCTCCTCAAGGTGACTCAAAAAGCTTACTCTAAAGTACTATATCCTGTGTTTTATTTGCAGCACAAACAGAAAATTCCACTTCAGACTGTGTCCTTGAAGCATTAAAGATGAGCTCTAAAACAGGAAGAAGACAATGCAGGTTTGCATCTGTTTAGTATACTCTAGTGAGTCTAGTCAGACAGTGTTTACATGTCCACACGGCGAGTGAGATAAATCAGGTCAGTAATATGGCATAGCTTTTGAAATGTGCAAGAAAAAACCTTTATTTCATCAAGTGTATATAGAGTATCTTCTCAAATAAAACATATTTAGCTGAGTACTTCAACATCATCAAAAAGGGTCATGTTACACTTAATTTTTCTTTTCAAACTACTATGCAATCGTCCCTTTTTTAGCTGTTGGAAAGTTTTAAAACACTCCCAGCAGCTCCAGAGAATACCTGCTGCTGCTTACAGTGATATTTATTTTAGTGCTACAAGTTTTACTGTTTTTTTTTTCATATGCCCAAAACAAAAAAAATAAAAAACACCCTATTTCAAGCACAGAAATAAATACTGGTGGACTTGAATTTGAATCTGACTAGCTTGAGCGGATATAGTCATAGCCATTTTTGCCCACTGTATTAATGAATATATGTTACTGTCCCTGTGTGTACTCATTCAGAATGGGGCCATTGATGGGAATGCACTGTGTATTTTGATACAGGTCAGTGGGCACATATGAGCTATACAGCAGACTTCAAGTAGAGCGCCCCCCTCTTTGAAACCAAACGCATTGTACTTTTTTGGCAAACAGTTCAAATAAATGATGAGCAGTGCGACAGGCTGCAGGCTGATCACCGGACGCACTGAATGAAACCACAATTTGTCCATTTGTCGTATGGATCCCGGCACGCCACTGCTCCTGACAGGCTGCCAACCCAAGCTGTGTGTGAGGCTCAAGAGCACGGAGACAGCCTGTGAAGGGCACGGGCTCTCACTAGAGGAACACATTACAATGGTGTTACAATGGTGCATGTCTGTCTAACCACCAGTCTTTTGTGTGTAATGAACCAAAAATGCAAGAAAGAAAATGGCAAATCTAAATTAGAATAAGCTTTTTAAAGGTCATATATTACGCAAAATTGCCTCTGGTGAGCTTCAAGCCATGTTAGACTGTAGTTACCTCCTCCAAAACATACCTGGAGTTGTGTTTTGTTTCATTTACACATGTTTGAATATCCCGTTGTTATTAGTCTACATCTCCAAAGCTCAAAATACTCTCTTTCACCTTGTGATGTCATGAGATGGTAATTTTCAAGTTAACAGAGTGTTTTATGTTTGAGAGAAAACCTAAACATGCAGGTTTGTGTGTTAAACATGTGTGAATGAAACAAAACACAACTCCAGGAATGTCTGTGATGAGGAAACAATATGACATAGATCAGAAAATCGCGTAATAAGGGCCCATTAAGGCAAGTTATTTGTTGTGACTGATATTTTTGATTCAACTGATTCAACAGTGGCTTTTGAAAGAAACAGAGTAGCTAATATCAAATCATTTGAGGTTTGAGTTAGCTGACCCTAAACCAAATCTTGTTTGCATTGCCTTATTTCCCCTCATGTGTTTGTTAATATTTACACGGGTTGCCATAGTTATTTTATACAAAATTAAAGCAACATCATATTTCTCCTCTAATCTTTCTTTGATCACACTGATTACATTGTCTGATTTACAGTGTGCTCGTGAGCCTTGAGGTGATGCCACATGTGCCTTGAAAAAACATTCAATTTGTTAATAGATTCACATATTTAAAGGTCCCATATTACACAAAATTGACTCTTGAGCTTTAGGCCATGTGAGAATTTTGTTACCTCATCTAAAAAATACCTGAAGTTGTGTTATGTTATTCACATATTTGATCAATCCTTTATTATTAGTCTGTCTGCATCTCCAAAGCTCAGAATGTTTTGTTCCACCTTGGGATATCATGGACTGGTAGTTTTCAAGCTACCTTTTGTCTTTTGTTAAGTAGAGATTAGCAGTTTCATGAAGGTGAAGGTGTATGGAAGTACAGTGGATCACTTCCTGTGTTACCACATGACATCATAAGGTGGAACTCAACCTAAATATGCAGGGTTTGGGTGTTAAACATGTGTGAATGAAACAAACATAACTCCAGGCATTTTGATGAGGAAACATAAATGATAACAAAGATCAGAAATTAGCATAATATGGGCCCTTTAAAGGAATCATTCACAATTTTGGAGTGTCATCATAATACTAAATGGTTTAAAAGTGTTACCACTAAAATGTAAAACTTAAATTTGATACTAAGGAAAAGCATCAAAACTCAGTACAGACTTTGAAACCACAAGGATAAGAACACCCCAAGTTTCAAGACCGATCTAAAACTATTAAGGGAAGCTCATATTTTTCCTGTTGATGTGTGAATTGAAATAATACAAATGGGTGTCTAATTTCGATACTAGTTTTATTATTGCTTAGCATCTAGTACTTTTCAAAACCTTTGACAACTCCAGTCCTGAGCAAACCTCTATACCAAAAAAGGAAGCAAAACAATCACTATTGCCAAATTTAAAGAATGCAACAGAGACTCGATCATTGTCGCCACATTGCATAACTAGGACTGATTCTGTAATTTAGTAGGTGAAGTGTAAAGAAAAATTGTGTTACTATGCAAAAAGTTAATTTATTAGGAAGTACAAATGAGTCTATTCTCCTATAGAAATTAGTCAGTGCGAATGCTATTAGTGTTGGTGTGGGACAGAGACAGCGTACGTTCACATGGGCCTGCGAGTGTGCACGGCTGTCTGTGAGCATGCACGTGTGTATGTGAGCGTGCACGTGTGAAGTGGGTCATATGCTGCAGAGCTGACCTCAGGCCCAGGGTGATATTACAGCCTGCTCCACTGGCTCCTGTAAAGAACACTGCTCACTTTCCCCACAGGAGGACAATGGATCCAAGATTACCCACAGTGTCTGACGCAGTAACTATTAAATATACTTGACTCTATAGTTGCTGCAGTCATAAATCTTTCTGTATAGCCTATAAATAAAACAATACACTATGATAATTTTTCAGATTGGGTCTATCTCAAATAAAATGTAATTACAAAGCCCAGGCTATTAGTATTAAAGGGCCAATATTACCCTATTTTCTGGTCTATGTTTATAATGTTGTTTCCCCATCACAAAGAGATCTGGAGTTGTGTTTTGTTTCATTCACAGGTGGTTAACACACAAACCTGCATATTAAGTTCTTCTCTCAAACGAAAAACACTCTGTTCCACCTCAACCTCATGTGGTAATACAGGATGTGCTCCACTCTGTTTTTAATAATTTCAGCCCTTGAACTGCCAATCTCTACTGAACTAAAGGTAAAGGACAGCTGTTAACTTGGGCATACTAATAATAAATGGTTTCTCAAACATGTGGGAATAAAACAAAACAGAAATCTGGGCATGTTTTTGAGGATCTAACAATATTCTAACATGGCTTAAATCTCACAGGAGTCAATTTTGTGTAATATAGGACCTTTAAATACATTTTAATTAAAATGTGTGAAATTATTTTATTGGGAATGCTGCTTTTAGTACAACCATTATGATTTACTGTTGCTATTACTACTCATGCTATGTTCACTGTTACTCCTTCCACCCACTTATATAAGACAAAAAAATACTAACATGTAAACAAGCAATTGTTCAATCTTTAATCTTTAAAATTATCTCCAGTGTTTTGCACAAACTCAAAATACACAGATCATATTCAAAATAGATTGAGATAAATAAATATAGTACTTTATCATAGGACATGGGAAGAAACAAGCATGTCTCATTCTGCTTGTGCCCAGTGCAGTTGGGGCAGGGGTCATAATAAAGACTGTCTTTTGTTCTCCGGCCACACTCAAAACAATTAGTGCCTTATCTCATCTGTGTATGGCTCAACTACTGGGCATGTGTTTACCACTGTATGTACACGCAGCGTCTATCTGCACTGTTACATAACCAGACATGGAGGTTAAATCGTGCTACTACTACTGGGAATGTCACAATGAATACTATATTGGTTTATCATTCAATTCATGACAGATCTAACAATAATTTTTTGGGGGGCTTATAGTGGGGACTTTTTCTAGTGGGAAAATGTGGGTTACTTTTCTGTACTATGATCAGATTTGATCTGTAGAAGATTGAATTATGAACTCATATGACTCATTCACAAATTAACTACTTAAGTGTTGTTATTTATTGCATGTTGTGTTTTTTTAATTTTTTTTTACAATATTGTACATTGTACAAGGTGTCTTGCCAAAGCTGACAACACCATAATATGCAATGGAAAGAGATTAAACATATTGGCTCATTTGGGGAGACTGATCGGTTTGTGTTTGGGGAGGATCACTCTCTCAGTCAGAACAGTCTATATAGAAGCTGATCCTCTCAGTGGGAGCAGAGCTGGACTTGGCAGACATTTGATTTTCACACATTGATTTGTCTTGTTCTTCTCTGCTCACACCACACTGGAGGGACAGACTTAGGCCATTTCTTTCATCAAATTCATATGTCAGACTAACCTCAGTCATGGCTGACTCTTGTCCACCTCCAGTCCCCAATTCAGCTGCTAATAATACCAAAGTCCCCCAGTGTTTTTATTGCTGGACCAGACTACATGCTTTTCCTGTACTTAGCTTTATAAAGTCTGGAACTGGGTCCGGTCTCCAAGTGTTCTAATGGATGTGACAGACAGGCTGATTGAACAGGTCCTCTGTGAAACACATGGTGCATTTGTGTCAAAAGATTTAAAGATTTATTGTAATTTTAAATTACACAGATGACTGGAAAGCCTTTTGTCAAATAAATTGGGAAAGCAATAAATTCTGTAAATACGACGTTTATTTTGCACTGAATAATACCAGGATATTCAACAACATATCTCCCACATGATTTCAGTGTCTTTCAGTTGTACTTTAATTGTTGGCATAATTTTGCGTAACACTACCCTACTATTTCTCTCTGTTAACGATGGCTATTTTTAATTTACAAATGATCCTAAAAATGCAGTATTCAGTTTCAAAACATGGCCTGTCCAACAATTTATGCTAATTTCCTACAGTGTTCTTCAGGGAGCCAAACATAAAGGTTGTATTTGTATGTAGCAATTTAATCATTTCCTGACCAGGCTTATGCTCTTTACTTTCTAAGAAATTAATATAAAATCCCGACACTTGTTAGTACCATAGAGCTGCCTTACAAAAGAATAATGCACAAAGTTCATGGATCTGAACTCCACTGATCCTGAGTTAAACAAAGTTGCATCCAACAGAAAGTTGTTGCTAAAGCTGAACTGCAGGTTTCTTTTCTGATAGAAAAGTCTGCCACCTGCTTATCGCTGTGTTCCACAGAATTACATTTAATTTCACCAGTTGCTGAATAAACGCAGGAGAGAGATTTTAATGCCCTGCTAACGAACATCCCATACAAAAACAACAATTTCATAGAGACAAGCAAAAAGATCCTCAATCAGAAAAATCACATAGTGCACTTTAAGTTCAACAGTGCACAAGAGTGCTTGGACTGAACTGTACAGAAAACTTGCAAAAGCTATTATTACTAGTATCACCACTAAAGCTACTAATACCACCTAGTTTGTAATCATTTAAAGAGCAAAAATATTGCTCAATACTCAAACTAGCTCTTTACCCACTATATTAACTCTTCAGTACTTTCAAGGACGGTTTAGATACATACGGAATAAACTTTTATCAATTATTTCTCAAGTGCCCTTAAAATGTTACCCATAGCCCATTTGGTTTTTGTACTTTCCTATAACTGTATGACAGATACCTTCCAGACTCACCATGATTATCTGACTTTACTTTCAAAAATTCGCTGACTTTGTGTCTACTTTTGGCTGGTCGTGCATGAAATTAATTTAAGGTGTAATAAAGGGACCATAAAAAGCCTATTAGAGGATGCTGGTTATATAACAACATGTAATGGGCACTCATTAAGGCATTATTAAACATCTCATTGTAATCTGTAAATAGATAGACTGCATGAGGTTTCAATTACTAGAATAGGATGATAAGGACAGCACCAACACACAGCAATTTTAACAGTGCAATAAAAAGTTTTATTGCCACCGAGTACATGAAAAGCTCCAGGGCCATTAGGGGACACATAGAATTAGATTTCTGTCTTGTCAGTTTGAATAAAATCATAGCTCTGCCCTGAATGGAAACCTTTCTTTGAGCTTACAAAGTTACAATATAATGCTAGTGTCTGAAGCCAGTCTAATTTGTATGAGTCAAACCATGTGCTACTGCTAGAACCACAATAGTCTTCATTTTGTGATTAATTTTTGGGTCAAATCTTTCTCAACTATTGTGTTACTTAAACTGCTGTTTATACAATGTTCAATGCTATTAATTTCATTTTAGACTGATAATATGGTGATTACTCTTCTGTGTTATGCCTTTTTGTTTTGTATTTTGTATTGTTTTCTGTGTTACCTCCCTACGGACAACAGATGGAAAGTAGGATTTTTGCTATAATCTGCCATATTTACACTGTAATTACAGCTGTTCATTATATGCACAGTCCCTATCAAATAAATCAATTAATAAATCAAGATATTTTTACCGTAAGAGGGTGTTTTTCCCCCTGTTTCCCATATTTCCTTTTGGTCAAGTTGTTTAGTCCAAATCTTGTGAAGGTTTAGTCCCAGTTTTGTACCAATATTTTTAAAATGTGTTTGAAAAACAAAACCACACGAACGACTGAAGGAAAGTTGCAACATAAAATGGAAGGCAAGATTAAACTCACTCGCCTCACATCTATCTTAAAGGGTGGTATTATAGTGTGTTATATTTCCTCATCACAGATGTGCCTGAAGTGGTTTTATATGTCATCCATGTAAGTAATCTTGCGATTTCTCCCTGACACTATCCTCCTAGCAGTTAGCAATACAAGCCCACGCTTTTTGCGCAAGGCAGTTTTTCATAAATTTACAAAAAGGTTACAGCATACAAAACAATGCACTACAACTTCACAAACCTGATGGAATGCAATGTGCAATAGTTTAATTAGTGGAAAGCACGCTGATTGTGTTGTGATAGCACTCTGAAGGGGGAGTGACTTTGAAAGGGAGGGGGGCTCAGAGTGTCAAAATCAAAACTAAACTAATTACACATTTTTATAAGTTGTTACCAGGCAAATAAAGCATTTTCAGAATATGCTGTAACATGGTAATCTAAATTTGTTATGTGTTAGCAATTAATACCCCATAAAAGAGTAATGCCCTCTCTTTAATCGCTAACAAATCCTTCATTGCATTACTAAAGAGGCATTCAAGGTACATTGTGTAACTTTTCTGGTGGAGGGTCCATCTAATGCTTTTTTCCATGGGAACACTTTCTCTGGAATGTTTCACAGTTTGGTATTAAACCTTTTCATCTTCATGGAGAGACCAAACCAGACCAAGTTACTGGTCAGATCTATGGAGACGTGACCATCTGTAATTAGGTAAGGTAGAGCTGTTTAATGTCAAACTGTGGAACATTCCAGACAGAGTAATAATATATCCATAGAAACAAACAGGTGACAGATCCACAAACAAAAAGTTACACAGTGCACCTTTAAAGGGACATTTTTTAACCTCAACATCACTTCTGCCTTTTCAGTCATTAAAAACACCTACTTCCTCATGAACATCAATTGCTCTTGTAGCCCCCTGAGAAATGTTTTGCTACCTCTAAAATCTTAATTAGCAGATCAAAGAAAGCATGACTAGCCTTAGCTTATCAAAGGTCAAAGATGAGTAAAATCATGTGCTGCTAATTGGTATTCAGGGCTATTCTAGACAGAAGGCAACAGTTATCAAACCTCAGTGAGGAAAAAGCAGAATTACTCATTACTTATAGCCATCATGTTGACAAACACATTTAAATATCAGGAATTACATAAATGTGTCCATGCCTGTCACATTACATTTGATGGGCTTTTTGCTTTGATGGCCTTGATGATTCACACAGTTTACTTCCCAGCACTTTGTAAGAGTAAGGTTAAGCTACACTTTAATATCCCTGTAGGAAAATGTGTCCTCTGCATTTGACCCATCCTTCAATCCTCTGAAGCAACCTGTCATGCTCTACAGTGCTGCTTCCTGGGGCCATCTCCAGATCTCGAGGTCAACGTGGACATGATGTGAACCTTCGCACTGTGAGGCATGAGTGCTAGCCACTCACCCACTGTGCTGCTCTTGTATTTTTATAGAGCTTTAGAGTATAATCTCAGCATTTCACACTGCATTGTGCATTCACAACTAACCTGGCGAGGTCTGACTGATCCCTAATGAGGTTAGCTCTGTAATATCGATCTGGAGCAGCAGCTGTTGAAATTCTTTAACAAAAGAAAGAACTCTCAGCAGAAGACAACAGTGTTTCTGTACCCTTAATACCATGTTGACAATTATTAATGAAATCCACATCAAAAGTTGTGTAAACTCAAACAGATCAGCGGGACCTGGAGATGGATTACCAAGAGTTTGAAAGTGCAAGTTTTTTGTTGTTTTTTTCTGTGACAAGCCATCTTGCAGTGTAAGGTTCATTAATTGACTCCATGCTCTCCATGGTGTTAAGCTGCACTGAGACTGACCGACGTAAACATGGCTGCCAATCCGCACCATCGGCCCCTCTAACCACAAACAGTCAACACCATACTCATATAAGCCAGGTGAAGTGATTTGCTCAAGGACACAACAATGACATACACTGGATGGAGTAAGGGAGGGACTTTGGACCCATGCTTTATACCCTTTATTATAGGTCTGTACTGTTCATATGCCAGTAAAACCTCAAAAAAACTACAAGAGCCTCAAGAATAAGGTTGATTAACAATGTCAAAGTCCTAACAGCTTTGCCAGAACAAACCATCAACATTTAGTCCATAAAACTACACATTTCACTGCAGGAGGAGTCGAGCGTCTGAAACTGAGTGCACTGCCCACCCACCCACCTGTGAAGGGTCTGCTCTGCGCACCGGGTGTGAAGGAGGCAGGCATGCGCTGAGACACTTTACCGCATTTGAATTCTTTTTTTAGAGTTTCTGAGTGCCTGGCAGGAGATGTGCGGTATGGTGGAGGTGGCCGTTTGCTCATATGTTTATATATAGGAATAAGGCCCAGTCATCTGTGGAAAAAAACTGTCTTCGCCTTTTGATATTTATACTGTTAAACAGATATATAGCTGTCTGTAAAGTTGAATGTATTTATGCTATAAGTAAGTTGACCTTTCAGATGGCTATAATGAAGGTCTCTATCAATGTGTCACCTGCTATTCATAAGGAAATAGATATATCAAATGTCCTATATAGTGCCATGGTGTTGAATGGATGGCTTCATATTGTTCATAGTCATATCTGTTTACCAGCCACACATAGACCGCCAGGCTTAATTTTCTATATGGACAAGGATGAGCTTTTGTGCTCATGTCATGGCAAGGAGCCTGAAATATGAATAGATTATGCAAAGTGTTGGTGATTTGGGGCTTCTCATTCAACTTGTAATGGTCTTATAGAATACTTTGGACATCTTAGCCTTGGTATTTTCTGTAGTATTGCATATAAAAGCTCCTTTTTCCCACACTGTAAACCTGAACATTCAAAGTAATTAAATAGATTAAGCAAGTGTACACTCAATTTTTAAAAAAATAATCCTACTAACTTAATTATGTCAAGTTGCTGTAACACATTCTTCTTTTTGAGTAATTTTTAATTTTTTTGTATTATTAAGGGGAACTATTGTGGGTATAAGTGAGAGTAACTTAAAAACATACATGAGGCACAACTTAGAAGAATTAAGTAGTTAAAAATAATATCTAATGTGTGTATAATGTACTAGGTGTATACTACAGTGTGTAATGTATGTAAGTATGTATATATTATTAATCTATATACATATTATGTAATATTGATTAGACTAGTAATGCCTCTGACTTTCACGTGGTATGGTGTGTATAATGTGTGTATACTATGATGTGTCTATATGTATACTATAATGTGTGTAGATATACTTGATTGTATGTTCAATGTGTGTACAAAAGTCATGGATTACATATAAAACTGAAATTTAATTAAATTATTCCAGTGGTTTGAAAACTCTTAACTACAAATATTTCAGTTGATCTGAATGAGCACTTTGAATTTAGCTGTTATCAAAAAGTACAAGTAGCAAACCATCCAACCTTTTAAGTTCTGGAAGACTCTGACTTTTAAGTTAATCCGCTTAAAATAATTGAGGCAATTGGTTGCCTCAGTTTTTTTGGGTTCTGGTAACTTCTTCGGGTTTACAATGCAAGCATAGATCCAAGTACCAAATGAGGCCCAGCACTTCAGAATCAGCTGCAACCATAACATGCATTATCACTCCTTTCTTCAGAGGGATATCCATTTGGAGTTTGCTGATTAGTGAACCATAACTATAATTACAAAATAATAAGGATCAGTCAAAGGCTGTGTTGACATATACAACTCAAAAAGGTTAAAAAAAAGTACACATATGGTAAAGAAAAAAGCTTTACTAGTTTTACTACCTTCAAAAAAAAACCCTTCACATACTGTATGTTAAACAAACATCTTTTCTTATACTGTTCTGACTATTTATATTACCACCGCCATGTTTTCTGTCTTACCTCATTTCAGCATAAACTCATAATTGTAATCTATAAAAGCACGTTGAAAACTCATCTGTTCAAAACTGCATTTAAAAACTGCATCTCCTGTTTATCTTTTTCTTTCATTTGTCTTCGTGTCTCTCCCGATCTATGTGAAGCATCTTTGAGTGTCATGAAAAGCTCTATACAAGTGTTTTGTATTAGTATTCTTATTATTATCACATTGCCCAAAGACAGAGTAAGATTTCTTCAGCCACGGGTGTAGCCCTTGGGCCGTAGGTAAACAGTGCCCCAGTCTGACACTCCTGCCTTCAGCGCTCAATAAACACTCAAAGACATATCCAATAGACTTGTTTGTTCATAGAAGAATATTGCAATGTCCACAGGAAACCTGGCTAAATAAAATCTTGGGTCGTGACTTGTTCTTACTGAATTATTGATTACTGGAATATCGTAAAATGAAGAGCAGTGCATTAGACTGTTTTAACACACTGGCGCTGAGTCTAGAACAGTATATACCTGAGTGGTTATATATAAATAATGCCTTCAAATTCTCACTTACCATGGTATATATAGACCTGTCATGATAATTACTATATGGACTTATCTTTCAGTACATGAAAGGTGGAACAATAATTTGGGGGGGTCAGTATTTATCACATGCACATTTTCTTTGCACTACTGTTAATTCTTTGGATATTTTTTTTGGCTGAATAAATAAGATTTAAGCAGTAAAAGGTAGAATTAAAAACTTCTGTGACTTATTACAGATGCAAACTAAGCACTAAAGTGTTTAATTCTGATTATTAATTGCAAATCATTATTTATTTATTTTTTTTACAATATTGTACATTTAGAAAATTTTTAAATCTGCTCTTGGTTTATTGAGTCAGTGGCATAAATTATGAATATTATCATCACAGACTTAGGTAAAAGGCTTATATATTTGCATGTATTTGCTGAGGTCAGGGCTAGTGCATTGCTGCTTTTAACAATTGAGCAAATCTCTACGTTATCATTGTGGAGTGTGCCTTGGGCCTAGTGATGCAACAAGAGCAAATAATAAGCCACTTGTAAATACTACTTTTGTGCTTCAACTGCAGTGTGCTCAGGCAAAAGAGCGCTACCATGGACACTAAATTAACGTAATAACTATCCTCACAATGCTATAAGTGCTAACTGTTGAAAAACCTAATTGTACCATTGGGCCATGTGAGAAAGACATTATGTGTTGATGCAAGCAGACTGCACTCAAGTCATATATCATATCATGTCCATTCAAATAAACTAGAAGAACTGAAATTAACTAGAAGAACTAAATTAAAGTTGCTCAATATTTTGGTGTTGGCAACATGTGATTATCTGTGACATTTTCAAGACTGCAAGGCAATAAGCAAAATCTTATGCTTACACCAGAACTAAAACTATTAATAGCTACCGTTCCACTTTCTAACTTTCAGTTGGTTAAATCTGTAATTTTGTTAATCTCTGAGGAGGAGCTACAGTTGTGATTGTGGGTTCAACAAACATGACGAATTGAACCAGTATTTCTACTACTACTACTACTTCTACAGCTACTACTATGCTATTGACCAATAACATACAGGTCTCTTAGGCACTCCAGCTCCCTGTCACAATTCACAAATATATATTATACAGTATTATAAGTGTAATAAGCCAGTGTCTTATGTTAAAGGTGAGGTGAGAAGTTACCTGCTTGATTCTGTGGAAATAGAAAGTTAAAACCGTACGAGGGAACATTCGCTATGGAGATAGATACGTTTTGTGCCATACTGTGAAGATTATAGACAAAAGAACATTTCTGTGGCAAATGGAAAGATAAAACGAGATAAATCAGATCCAAATGTGTTGTGCAGCTGTTATTTATCTCTATACAAACCACAAAACAACTTTGTGTAAACAAAAGTTCAAAGATTGTGAGACTTTCTGGGCCAACTATGACCAGTAAATAGTCTTATCACATACATTTATACTGTATGTCCAACCAGGATATCAGCTGAACCGATATTTGGAAGCCAATATCTGATCCAGGAAATGTTTCATTATTGGTGCATATATTCGATACCAGAATTGGTATCAGTGTATCCCTAATTTATTGGGGCTTTAATATTGATAATAAGACCCACATCTGCGACCCATCTTCCTTATGAGGACAATACAGTTGGCTACACTGACTACATTCCATCTCTGCATGCGAGTTGACAATGAATGTAACTTTATGACTACAAAAATAAGGAAACAGTCAATGCGGAGATTATCTAATTGATTTACAACCAACAATCCAGGGCCAATCTGTTGACTGCGAGTGTCTCTTCAGATTTTTACTGCAGATTACATGTCTTGCCAAAGCATTCCTGTGATGTTTGTCAAAGTAACCCTATCTTGCTTGTGTTGGCGGCCACAGTGAAACATTATACAGACATAGATCCACTTGTCCCAGTTGAGAGACGCCGGAGCCTTAAAAGATTACATTCGCCGCTGTGTTTACTCTTGACCTTGTGTAGCTGAATTATGGGTAACAGGTTTGTTTGTGCAGCCAGACCGTGACAGAGTGAGGCAGGGCGTCTGTGGAAAAAGAGAAGCTAAATGACACAGTCTGTGAGAGGTACTCGAGTTCAATAATACCAACTATTTTAGTCTGGGGCTGTTTGAAATTCAGTTTATTCATTGGATTGAATGATTAGCACATGAAAAGAGATTGCATCACTACATAAATATTCATTCACAATACCAAGTTATTTTTGTGACAGCATCAAAACAGTAGTATTAAAACACCTGGCTGATCTTACTATTGTTACTATTGTCATGTTAACCCAAAGGTTGTTGGTTCATTTCACACTACAGGTAATGCATACTCCTTGGAGCAAGACACTTCACTCACTTTGTCAGTGAATGGGAGGTTGGCAGTGATCAAACTGGCTGTAGATGCCTATTGGTCATTATTATTTAGTTTTCATTATAATTAGGTAGCCTATATACAATACAATCTTATTTGAGTAATTACCAAATAGACATTTAAAGGGCCCATATAATTTTACGCAATTTTCAGATTTATGTTACATCGTTGTTTCCTCATCACAAACACACCTGGAGTTATTTTTTGTTTCATTCACACATGTCAACAAACAAACTTTGCACCTTTATGCTGAGTTCTTCTCCCAGAATAAAAACACTGTTCATCTTGTGATCTTATCTGGTAATACAAAATATGCTCCACTGTGTTTTTAAACTCTATACCTGTTCACTAGAATAATTTTGCTCATTTCAGCCCTGGAATTACCCATCTCTACTGCACAAAAGGCAAAAGGTAGCAGCTGTTAAGTTGATGACAGACTAAAAATAAAGGGTTACTCAAACATGGCTGAATGAAAAAATCATAATATAATGATCATAATTATAATCAATCATCTGTCCCTTTTCTTGTCAACTTAAACATGAAACAAAATGGTGACTCAAAATCTGACTTTACAATACAATACACCTTCGAGAGTTGCCATTTTTGCATATTTTTACTCTTACTATGTTCATCAATGTTGCAACACAACATTTTAGTGACTTTGAACTTTGAACTGTGCATCCACAATACATGACTTCAAATGGAAAGGGGAACCTGTTTTGCCGCCCGCTGCAGCTCTGTGTACACAGCCCTGTGTACAGTGGCTGCAGTTAGACTTGTGTGCATTTGTGACATAACTAACTAACTACTACCGCTGCCTCTGCGCACATGTGAGGACTGAGCCAAAGACAGTTACTGCAGACAGTCAGACGAAGTTAAGATGTAGAGCTACAGTATTTACCAATGGGCATACAATCTGAGGAACAAGCAGGCAAAAGTTTGAATTTCTATTAAAACAATGAAAGAAAAACTTAAAGGTGCACTGTGTAACTGTTTGGGGGCCCATCACCCGCTTGTTTCTGTGGATATGTCATTACTCTGCCTAGAATGTTCCGCAGTATGGCATTAAACAGCTCTTCTTTACATGTATTAAATTACAGGTAGTTTTATAGCTCAAAAATACCTACAAAAACAGGCACTTTGACTGTCTATCCACAGATCTGACCTGTAACTTGGTTTGCTTTGGTCTTCCTGAAGATAGAAAGGTTTAATGTCATACTGTGAAACATTCCAGACAAAGCAATAACATTTCCATGAAGAAAAGCATTTGATGGACCCTCCACCAGAAAAGTTACACAATGCACCACATACTAATCGCTAAGTGCTAATTGGTATTTCAATGTATGTACAAAACATTTATTGTAATCACCACTACTTTCATATATGATCTGCTTGTCTCCATGGAAATGTTGTTGCTTTGTCTAAATGTTCCATAGTATACATTAAACCTATCTATCACGAGGGAGACAAGCAGGTTACAGCACTACACTACATTACAATTCAGATCTGTGGACAGTCGCTCCTATTCACAGAAGAAATTATTGTACTTTTGAGAAATATAACACCTGAAATAAAAAAAAAAGGTAGATGGAAATAAAGTTGCACCATGGAACATTCCAGGCAAAGCAATAACATCTCCATGGAGAAAAGCAAGCAGCAGAACCTCCACAAGAAAAGTTGTACAATGCACCTTTAATGGTAAGAAAACAGTGCTTGCAAACTACTGCTAACATTGACAAAAATGCACTGAAAGTACTTTATAAATACTAACAAGCAATTAAGTACTTATTATACATTTCATTAGCAATTAATATGTTGTCCCTAAACTAAAGTGTTATCAAACAGTGACACGCTTTCATACGTAAGGTGTGAATTGAAAATCATCTCAGTCTTAGCTTGCTGAAATTTGCATATTAATTAATTCAGTTTGATGCAACATTATCCATTCATTGAAGCCTGCAACGAGCACCCTCTATGTAATTCTCTGTAACTGCTCAACTGTAGATAGATATGTGATTAGAGCAGCACAAATAGCCTAGCACATCAAGCACTAATTAGGCATTACCTGAGTGACCTCCTAACCCCCGTCCACTGAGGTATCCCCAATAGCTTTATAATGAGAAGGGAGAAATAACTTACAGATGAGCAGTAGTCATCCACAGTGGAGCAGGTCTGACTGGCTGCAGGCTTCCCCTCTCACATCAGATAAGTCCACAAGACGCAGCGGAGGGGACGTGGCGCGAATGCCCAAGGAAAACAAGCAGGGAGAGCGCGCGCAGAGTCACGCACGCAGCGATGTCTTCTATAATGTCCGACTGATTTCTATAGAGCCATGCACAGATAAAGAGCAAGCAAGCAAGCCAGCAGAAGAGACAGCCACTGACAATTATTTTATAACCAAACAAACTCCTCCTCTACCAATCCCTACCTTTGTCCCGCCTCCGTAGCCATGGGAACTGCCAATAGGGGCTGTTCCTTTCCCCGCGCGCCCGCCTCCTCCTCCTCATCCTCCTCGGTCAGCTGGTTTGCGGTGTTGACAGTACTGCACACAGCCCCACTTGCATGTGTACTCTGGCGTGTTGTTTCTTTCAGTGAATGTAACACGTGTTCCCAGAAGAGGCTAGATCTTTATCACTAACCATGACTTTATGCAGACTGTTATAAAGGCTCAAGATGCGTCACAGTACGACATTTTCCGCATATTTTGCACGTTTTAAACGAGGGCGATATAAGATGTCATAGAGATGAGGGAATCGATAAGGCACTGTTCTTGCCCACTGAAATAAGAATGCCTTTATTTTTCAAGTTTTAACTTAAAAAAAAAAAAAAAAAAAAAAAAAAAAAAATATATATATATATATATATATATATATATATATATATATATATATATATATATATATATATATATATATTTTAAAGGTGCACTACGTAACTTTTCCAGTGGAGAGTCTGCCATCTGTTTGTTGTTTTGCCTGGAAAGGTTGAGAAATTTAATGCATACGGTGAAACAATGCAGGTGAAAGCAATAACATGTCCATGGAGACAATCAGTTCCACCGCAGATGTTACTTAGTGTACCTTTAAACATTATTTGGAGTTAAAGCATAGATTGAAATTGGGGAAAAAGTTAGAAGCATGTTTGAATAAGTCTTTTAGGTAGGTAGGTTAGGTATGTTGCTTTATTCATACCCGTAGGTAAATTTGTTTTGCAGATTTGAGAGGCAGGTCCCACATTCCACATCTCATTCATCCACATTTTGTACAATACATATGTATAAAAAACACAATTACAAAATAAAGTGTTACAATGCTCCGGTGCAGAGTGGTTGTTCCCTAAACAATTAGTTAAATTCAGCCATCACACTTGGCTAAAAAAAGGCACAATATATATTAACTCTATTAAAAAACACACAATAAATTAAAATTTATTCATAAGTATGATAGCAGCTGGAACAAAGCTCCTTTTAAAACGATTTGTTCTAGATCTTGGGACTAAAAGCCTCTGACCGGAGGGAAGCAGCTGAAACTCTGAATTTAGTGGATGTTGCACGTCTTCTAAAATCCTCTGGGACATCCTCTGTAACTGTCTTGAGTACAGAGAGTCCAGGCGGCTCTGAGGATGGCCAATCACCTTACTCACCCATTTAACCAACTGATTCAGGAAGTTCTTCTTTTATTCCATTATAGCTAATTAAGGCTGTGTTTCAAACTAACCTTTTCATAAATTCTCAACAAAACATATTTACACAGAATCACTGAGCAGAGCCTAAAACATTGTTAATCTGAGGTGAGAAAATGTGATTTTGTATTTAATGATAAAAGTACAATTGAATCCTGTTTGAGTTGAGACTCAGAGGAGGAGGTGCTGATCAGACTGAGAGATCTTATAATACAGATAGAACCCAGAATGAATCTAATTGTGTTTGAGTTTATATGTGGACAAAGTTACTACATACAATTCTTAATGTAGTACCCCAGACATAGGAGCTACCAGAAATTTGGAGACTAATAATTTCCCACTAACTCCAGTAAAATCCTTGCCTTCTCCGTATGCAGACATTGGAGGTGAGAGCAGGGAGAGGCGCAGATAAGAGGCCTAAATCACATTTGCAATGATGCAATTGGTCACCAGTGGATTTGTGATGTGCTTAATATCAGTATTATTGTGACAAATGCTGCTGTTGTGTCCTTGGACAAGACACTCACCCCCAGTGTCTGTGTGCACTGGTGTATGAATGTGTGTGAATGGGTGAGTGGTTCCTTGATGTAAATAGGTGGAAAAGCGCTATATATAAATGTGACCAACATTGATCAACAGCCCTTACATCGTCAACCAATCTCACACAATTCTTGGTGTTAAAGTATCCTTATGAGTCAGTGAATATTGAGGTGTTTATTAATCCTCTTTGGAAAACTACCATAGCTGTCACCTCTCTCCATGTAGTCTGAGCTCATCAAAACAGTAAAACATAGGAACCTTTATGATCCAAAATATTGTTTTGATGAATACAAAGCAAGTTAGACCTGGTTTAGAATTCATGTGAATGAGCAATGAGTCCTATCACGATGTGTTTGGTGGATAATAAATTAACTTTAATTTCTGCCAGTCAGGTGTAGGTACGGTGAAACTATAGTTATGGGTAGTTTTATTTTCAGTCTAGCAATCTGTATGACATAATCTCCACCTCCAACACCAAAAAAAGCATTTTATGTATATTTTATACACTGTAAACACAAGTGTGAAGACCAGTGGACATCTATTTCAGCTATACCATATAGAGATTGTGTAAGACGTATTAAATAAAATATGAAACATGTGAGCAACTTTGAACAGGAGTGCCTTTTTCAGAACAGCACATGTAAGGGCCTAGCTGAGGTCAGAAGGTTCAATCTCAAATAAAACAACAACAACAAATACATAATGGCAAAAAACCCCAAAACAAAAACATCTTGCCTTGAAAAATGTGTTAATGTGTAATAATAATAATAATATTAAACCACCACAACTCTGATGGTGGTCAGATATGGCACTTAAGAGCCATATGTTGTTGGAACTAGTAAGGTAAATCTTCACTGCAAAAAAAACATATCGATGTAAGTTAAAATTACTTAAATTTTACATTTTACATAACATTTTACTTTTGTGTAGATTAAACTTGACAAGTAAAATCATCTACAAATCAAAGTGCCCATCCATCCATTTTCTTCTGCTTACCCAGGGTCGAGTCGTGGGGGCAGCTGTCTAAGCGGGGACTCCCAGACTTCCTCACCCAGGACACTTCCTCCAGCTCCTCCGGGGGGGACCCCAAGGCGTTCCCAGGCCAGCTGAGAGAGGGAGGTGCAGCGTCGACTCTACTCCGAGGGCAAAGAGCTGTTGTTTTTCTTATCTTAAGTACTGCAGCATGTATTTCCATATTTTAAGTCCAAAAGCTCTTGTTCCATTAAAGGATAATTTTACTTGCCAAGTGAAATTTACTCAGATCATGATGAATCTTTCCTAATTCAAGTCATCTTAACTTGGTTAGATTTTAGTTTATGTGCTGTATTAATTACATAAACATGAGTTATTATTGCAGATTTTTGGTTTACAAAACAAAAAGTGTGATAACATCTGAGCTCTTAACACCATTATTCACATATTACAAAGTTGGCTTGATCTGCATTTCTCTAAAAGCAACTTGAAAATAGTATTATCTAATCTAAAATAAAGTCTGATTGTTTTTCAGTGATGTTCAGTGATAATTTATGTTGTAATAAAGGAAATTTATGTTGTAATAAAGTCAAAACAAAACAAGTCGATATCTCAAAACATTCAAAATCTCCTCCAAAACTAGGCTTCGGATTACCTTTGACTCTTGATATTATTTCTTTATTAACAAACTCACTACAATCCTCTTTATCTATATATTGCACATTTCATAAACAAAACCGTTTCCAAAATGCTGCACAATGCAGATAAAACAATACATTGGAAACATAAAATGAAGGCCTGTTTAACTCTACTAGTCCTTGTTAAGACAATAAAACTGGTAAAATCAAATTAGAGCAAAAATACCAATAAATAAAAAGGTAAAAAACAAAAATCAATAAAAGACACAGAGGACCACAGAATTCACATGGCGTTAAAAGCCTCAGTACAAACTGGCAAATACAATCTCCCCTCACGTCATGATGCATTCTCTTCTCTAAAGTAAAGTCGAGCTACCCACAATAATTAGCTATCTTTGAGTTCATTCTGCTTTGTTTATCCAGTGTGGCGCTAACAGACTGCGGTTTCCTGTGGGCTCCAGCAGGTTTGACATTAATTAGACTTGCTGACAGTAATTAGCAGTATCCCCCTGTCAGGAGAGCTGGAGAGTGGAACTGTGGACCTTAACGTTTAGAGCCATGCAGTGGTAGAAAATGTACTCAATTTGGTTACTTTAAGGTGCACTTTTTGATTTGGGAATTAAACATCTCTACCTTACATTCATCTGACCTCTAACCTGGTTTTCGGGTTTGGTCTCCATGAAGATAGAAAGGTTTATTGCCATACTGTGAAACATTACAGACAAAGCAATAACATCTCCATGGAGAAAATAATTTAATGGACTCTTCAACAGAAAAGTTACATAATACACCTACACAATACAAGTATACAGACACCAGAGAAAAACAAAAACAAAACTGAAGTTAAGTAAAAATATCATACAAAAAAAATCTACTTTAAGAGTAAAAAATAAAAGTATTTTGTGCATATTTTGTTGATTTGTGCTGACTTTTGTTCAGTATAGAAACAACTGAATCAGTTAGTGTTTTCTAGCTGTTTTTATTTATATAGTTTTGTTTGGTCTGACTACAAATGTTTTAAAAAATAAACCCTAAAAAAAACCCTATACTTTTACTTTTCCGTCGTGTTCAGAAATGTAGTAGAGTAGAAAGTACAGACACACTTTAAAATCTAAAATGACAGAAACCTGCATTTTACTTAAGTACAGTACTTCAGTACTACATTTACTTCATTACCTTCCACCACTGGAGCCATGCAGGTGTCTGTGTTTGCTGCAGAGAAGGAAGGGAGCCGCAAGCAGCGTTGAGGGGTCACAACACACGAGGTCTGTTTATACGTGCAAGAAACAACACAATGCAAGCATATTATGGTAAGAGAAGGATCATAATAATGTCTGTAGATTTTTATGTTGTGTTGATAAAAAAACAGTAAGTAAACAAACACTGGGTGATTAAAATTAGTCTTTTTAATTTAGTAAATGAGGTTTTCACTTTATTAATCTACAAGCAAATCTGACAATATCCATCTTCCAAGAGAACTTGGAAACCAAAGAGAAAAAAGACAGAGAAACAAACAAATAAGATGAAAAACATGATTATTTCTATACAAGAAGAATTCTGCAAAAATGTGTTTTAATTCTATAGCTATGTACTGGATAAGCCAAATCTTTGTATGGAGAAAACTGACTTATACTTTTTACTCTTCAGAATCAGAATACAAATCCAAATCATGTATAAAAGTTAGATTGTGTAACTTTTCTGGTGGACGGTTCGTCAAACTGTTTTCTCTGTAGAGATGTTATTGCATTATCTAGAATATTTCACAGTACGCTATTAAACTTTTATATCTTCATGGAGACAAAAACAGACACAGGTCAGATCTGTGGAGAGGCAACGCCACTCACAGAGCCAGAATGCCTGTTTTTCTAGGTATTTTTAAGCTATAATTATAATATAAAAATTGTATACATGTAAAGTAGAGCTACTAAATGTCATACTGTGGAACATTCTGAGCAGAGCAATGATATATCCACAGAAACAAGCAGGTGATGGCCTTCCAACCAAAAAGTTACATAGTGTACCTTCAATGACCATGCATCAAGTTAGTGGAATTAGTTTTTGGTATAAGCAAAAAATGCTCACATCTTCAGAGCAGTTATAGAAACACAAGGGGTAGTCAATATACATACACAACACAAAACATAGCAGGATTCTTCAAAATTGTTTAAAAATATGCAGTTTTAAAGTTAACTAAAAAGTTTAACTGTCTTGCATTCTCTCATGTTCTCGTGGTGGTTATCTGAGGTGAGCCTATGACGCGCTGCAGTGAGACCAGATCTTCTTGGTGACTCGTGTTTCACTGTCACACTTAACAGTCCTGTCTTTTTCTGGTCTGAATAGCTCCACCCAGGTTATGTTCCTCTCACACACGTCATGCTTTTACCCAGCAGGACTCTACTGCTCTGACTATTGTCCTGGCTTTTGTTCATCTGTGCAACACTTTGTTCTGAGCTCCAGGGCACTTGAAGCGTGTACTTGTAGGTGTGGAGATGGGATGCAGTTTTAGGGGCTCAAGCTTATTATCACTGAATCTTTTTGAGTACTTGACAAAAAAACACCAAAATATGTTATCAGTTTTTTGTTTTTTTCTGGTGAAAGCTCTCCGAGACCTCATACAATGAAAGTAGGACCTTTTTAAGATTTTAAGGGGAAAATGTGTAATCTAGATTTAAAATTTCAAACATGACCTGACATTCATACAACAAAAAGAGCTTTTACTGATAATTGTAATGCTCATGTATTCTTAATTACAAAAACAACAGACATTATGCTCAAATTGTTGATGTTATAATTTGGTGTTTTGGCTCTCAAGAAAACAATTATCCAGTGCTGAAATCCAGTTGGACCTGGAACTCTAACCTAAAAGGACACTCTCTGATCTGAATGGTCACTACCTAAACCTCAGTACCTGAAGCCTATCATTAATAAGTGCTAGTGAGGGAATTCTGGAGGTTCTGAGCTTTCACATGACATATGGCCTGTCCATGTACCAAGAATGAGAAAAACTTCTGTGTATCCCTTTTTGCAGGTTGTATTGTGATTGTAGCATCAGTAAAATAAAAGCATGGGCTACATACTGTCCCTTTAACTTACTATGCTATGACTGATTTTGTTCTTCTATCTTCTCTTTTAATGTTAATTTTTATGATGATTATTTATATTTTGATTTGTCTGTGATGTGATTTTAATGTCTTAATTATTATGTAAAGCACTTTGAATTACGTTATGTAAGAATTGTGCTGTAGAAATAAACTTACCTTGCCTTGCCTTATTTTCCCCAACAAGCATGTGTACTTTTATGTGTAACACACGCACAAATGTATTTCAGCATGAAAAATGGAAACCTCTAAAGTACAATAAAAAATACAACATGAACAGAAAAGTTTGGATTGGATTTGATCACTGTTACACATTATTTTCCGAGGTTATATTTTGACACACTTCACCCTAAGTGCACTCTGCTGACCCTCAATCAGACCTACAATCAAAATCACAGTCCTCATGAACTGTCTATGGAGGGTGTCACGGTCCACTTTAAAGGCCACCTAATCAGACGGGTCTAGGACACCACTTTTTCAGTATCTTTTTTAATAAATACTTTTGTTATCCACCAGATGGCAGTGTTTACACAACAATCGCTGGTGAATTCTGCTTCTAAAAACAGCCCATTTGCCTGGGGTCAACTAAGTATTTGATTTGTTTTTAATTTTTCACATTGTTTCACCTGCTGTGAGTTTGTTATTATAGCTGAACACTGTCATGTGTTAAAAATGCTTCACAGCACACGAGTAACAAGGGAATCATTCATCAAATCAAGTAGTCACATCCATTATTACTGTATTAGACTGATGTTTGTCACAGCTAAAGGCCCACAAAAGTAAAACTAACCCACTTCAGCTTTTCTACTACACTTAAGCTAGGTTAGGAGGGCATCTGCTCTGTTCCCCTTAAATATTTATTTAGATATAATTGTCCGTTCACAAAAACAAACCTTAAACACAAGCAATTAACGTGTGCAGCCCAGTTGGTTGTGGGTAATTGAGTTGACTTTTTAATGTCAGTACTATAATAAATGGAGGTCATTTAAATGCAGAGTGGACACTCACAATGCACAATACACACAAGTGCAATCTGCAAAAGGCAGCACTAATATCTACGCAGGGCTATAACTTATTGAAATTGCACTGGCATTACTGTGGAATTGCTTGATTCGTTTTGCTATTCATAGCTGCTGCTATCATGAAATATATTATGCATTAATATTCGGATAATACGGGTGCTAATGCGCACAGCAGAGAGGCTTCACACTGGCTTTAGAGAGCTTCACAGGCCAGCCTAAGGACAAATTTACCTGCGCCTGATGAGCACAATAGGAAAGTTTTATGAACATGCTTTTGTCTCACCCTTTGGCTCCAAACAAATGTGACAAAGCCACAAAAACGCATACAGTGAAATTGCACAGTTAAATAGCACAGTCAAAATTTGTATTTTTTGGACAATTATGAGTTCCATCAAACTGTTTTGGAAAGTTGACAGTGCAGATATTTTTCCTCTTCTAAGATATATAATGTGTGTTTGTCCAGAAAAAAGCCCTCAAGATCACTATATTAAAGTTCTTTCTCTAGTTTCCATATAGATTGCTCTGCTGTATTGAAGGGTATACACAAGCAATTCTGGACTAACGTTTTCAAAGATACATTTAAATGTCCTATTTACTCCCAGTCACTCCATGTGCCCTTTAGTGAGTGTGCTCTCTCAAATAGAAAATCTCACTGTGAGCCCAGCCCATAACAGTTAGCATGTGCCACAGGGCTCTGCTAATGGAACAGTGGTGTTTATCAGTGGAGCAGGTCAGCAGAGACTGTCAGGGTCTGTGTGATGGAGGTCACGGTCTATTAGCAGCTCATTTGATAAAGCACAGTGCGGCCATGGTTAGCAGTTTATTCATGATCACCCCCTATGTAAATATCTCATAAGAAGACAGTGACATGGTGCTGTACGTGATGTCATTATACGTCCTCTAGGGGGCAGTCTGAACACGAGCCTCATCCTGCAGCACTGGAGAGGGTCATGTATTTTAAAATTATAGTTAAGACAAAAACATGACTGAAACTTCTGAGTAATCTGTGTTGGCTAACTGTGCACAGCAGTTTTACAAATGCTGTTGTCATCAAACCTACCTCACCGGGCAAGTACAAATCTGTTCTCTGTATCTGATCCATCCTCACTGCCACTAGTGCAGACGCAGACACTCTCTTGCTGTGAGGCAATTGAGGAAACCTCTTTTTGGGATATAAAAATGTTCTTAAGATGGGACTTCTGTGTGCCAACATGTCAGTTAAAGGGCTCATATTATGCTATTTTCTGACCTATGTTATAATATTGTTTCCTCATCTATAATTTAATAATAATAATTTTACCTATCTCTACTGAACTAAAGGTAAAAGGTAGTGTTCACATGAAATCTTCTGCTTCATGACATCACAAGGTGGAGCAGAGCATTTTGAACTTTGGAAATGTAGACAGTCTAATAATAAAGGAATATTCAAATGTGTGAATGAAACAAAACACAATTCCAGGTATGTTTCTAAGGAGGCAACAACATTCTAACATGGCTTAAAGCTCACAAAAGTCAATTTTGCATAATACACGACCTTTAATGGATAATACACACCCTAAGCCAGAGCTCCACACCTCCCCTCTGCTGAGCTTGTCCAGGTGGAGAGCAGCCTCCGGTGGCTCTGTTGGCTCACAGATCTCCCTGAGCCCTCCTCTGCTGCTGTGTGCTTCTCGTGGCTGTCTTGCTGAAGTGTAAACTTTTGTCACAGCCTGTGATTCTGAACACTGCTGGTGCACACTGCTGCAGCCTCTGACAGAGCCTCCTCAGTATGCTGCCTGTGCTGCTTGTACCCCAGGCAGGGGCTTTTTTTACAGGGCTGGATTCTTCTCACTCCACTGGGGACTGTTCATTTCATCAGTGCACGCGCTTTGGCACTGCTGCCCATAGAGTTGACCGAACGGATGAAGGCTGAGTTTCAATAGGCTATGTGACGTATTTAACCACAAATCTCAAATGTTATTGTTTGCATAATGTATAGACTGTATCAGTATATATAAATGAATAGAGCTAACCTGCAAGCTGACATGCTCCAAACAGAAAGTGAACATGGGAGTGCTTCCAGCTCCATCGAAAAAATTGACTTTACAATGAAAAACTGGCATCTTTTCTCTCCTCATTTTGGTCTTAAAATGTTTGTATTAACCTGGAATACATGATTCTGCTGTTTTTATTTCTCTATTTTCATAAGATAAGTTAAGATAAAATAATCCTTTCCTCTCCCATGGGAGAAACGTGTCTTGGGACAGGGGATCACATGCTTTAACACAAAGACAGGACAACACAGCAACATAAGTACTACAGAACATCCGTCATAGAATGTAAATAATGTCAATAAATAAATTCCTCATACGGACCTGGCTCCAAATTCGCCCCTTCACCTCTAGCATCGTGAGCTTTATTTGACTGGAGTTGAACGTTATGGGTGACTTCATACTCCCTTAGTCCACTTCTTTATACAGCCGATGATATAATGTTGTATTTCTGGTTTAATTTTTAAGTAAGTAAGTAGTATTTTACAGATTTATTTATCCATCATGTGAAGTACAGTGGCAACAAGAGAATACATTTTACCCTCTATGTACAGACAAGTAGATCTATTTGCAGAAAGGAAATAGATCTTGCACTGTCCTTGTTTAAAGTAAAATTTTAAAAAACTGATGAAAAAACACTGATGTGACAAATGTGCTGGAGTGCTGCAAAATGATCCACGTGTTGTAACCACACCTGAGGTACACATCCAAAGATTTTACAAGTGTATTTACTGTGTATTCACCAATATATTTCCTTTGTGGACTCTTTAGTTCCAAGTATTCTTTTAGAATGAGACTTCTGAAGCAATATTTACATTTTTATAATATTATACTGTCATTTCTTATTGTTATGCCAGAATAAAAGTGAATCTTGCTATCTCAAGATATTGTATCTTGAGATAGCAAGATTGAATACTCAAATTCATAAACAAACAAATTAATATATTCCAGAATCCCAGGGAGTGTTTTGTCCCCAACCCATGCTTCACTGAGAGGGCAGCCAAGACTAACTTTTACTAACACAAGAGTTGCAACTTTATAAATCAAATATACAGGAAACATGAATGAATTGCCAACTAAATTCATTCAGAAACCTTATGCATTGTGTTTTCTCCCAATATATAAGCCTCTGGCTTTTCCCTTGTGCAACTTTTCGTACCTTTAGCTTAGAAAAGAAAACTTTGATTGAATTCCCCGCCCCCCAGAGCTGCGAGTGTGGACAGGGGACTGTGTATTTGCAGCTGGTGCCGACACAGCTCACCTCCAGGATTGACTCCTAATCCTTCAGTTGAATTCCCCTCTCTCTAGGCCGAGATGCTGCTCCTTCTCCACCTCAATATCCCCCAGCAAACACAGGCGTCAGCTGCTTGTGTTTGCCAATACATTTATAACTATGAATATTTTAAAGGGGAAATGGAGGGGGGTTCCCAGTACACTGAGTGAGTAGTGCTGCAGATTTGCTGAAGCATTCTCTTGTTGTTACAAAATAATGCTGATTGTCTGTTTTTTTTTTCAACACCATCTAGTGGTTGTTTCTGTGTCAGGTGTTGTTAGGATTCAGTGTGATCTCACTTAAGAGTCCAGTGTGATGGTAATGCCCTCCTAGATAACCCTAAAGAGACATGTCTGTGGACTGTTCTTTTGCAGAGACATAAATCACTGCTTCTCCAGTGAAGATGACTGTATAAACCTTTATGTACTTATGTACGCATTTATACACATTTCTGGTCTATCAATTATAGTTACCCATTAGTTACTGAGTTAGTAATTGCTCTGCTCTGTGATGAAAGTGGGAAATGGACCACCTACCACTCTCCCAGACTCGAGTAACAATTTCTTTCAGTTTCTTCAGAAAACATTGCCATGTGTAGAAACATTTGGTGACATAGCTATTAGAGCAAAAATTCATATGTTATTGGAGCCACCCATCTCCAGGTAGGCTTGGTCAGGATCCTTTAGCTGGAGGATTTTACCTCTGTGTGCACATGGTTTAGGTGCTTGTCAGTGATTGTCAGTAAAGATTTTGCAGTCTATTTGACAGTGGCTAATTAACAACAACAGTGCTTATTTTTAAAGGTCTTTCAATGCAAACCTACTCCTACCGTCACGTGGTGGTCTCTGGAAAAGTGAGTCCCATGTGAGTCCTATCTCCAGAGACCACCATGTGACAGTAGGCATGGTCAGACTGATGGATCTGCCAGATTCGTCAAACTGACCACCTCTGGGAACAGCAGCTGATAAGAGATGCCACAGCAGTCAGCTGACACCTCTGATGAAGGTGAAAGTGCCAGCGTGGAAACATGTCAGGTAAATAAGCTAAATTTAGCTTTTTATAAATTTGTCTCAGAAGAAAACACAGTATCTATATAACAGAAGACTAAATGATTTTTCTAAACATAAGTCTTTCAGTGCACTTGATGTTTATCAGTTATATTTTTGTTGAGTTGACTCACTCTAGAGCTTCTAAACACAACACTTCCTCTACACTTTAAGGTGCACTTTATTGTCATCTACATTTGACCCGTCCTTCAATGCCACTGGAGCACCTCATCAAAAGCATCTCCGTGATCTTTTTGCTAGGATTGATTAGGACTGCCTTAGCTGAAAGAGTGTACCTATGGTGCATGTTTTGGGTTGATGGGGGAAATCGGAGTGCCCAGAGGAAACTGTCAGCTTTTCCTGAAGAAGCTCACAAAACCCACTCAGACATGAAGAGAATATGCTAACCCAGAACCTTCTTGCTTTGACGCATGAATGCTAGCCACTTAGCCACCGTGCCTATCGGCCTGTTGGCATGAGCTGTGAATATCCTGCCATATCGTTTAACTAGTCCTTGGGACATTATCTGAAATACACTGAGTGATTGCAATAGATCTTAGGCATTGAGGGGGTTAGCAATGTTGGAACAGCTATATGTCTGTGTGTTTGTGAGTGAGAGATAGACAGATGGTGCTGCTAGCCTGGAGTCTCCACCATAGTTTTAGTAGAGCTTTTATCACCTCTGGTGGCATTTAGATTCCTTTTAAACAGGCTACTGGCAACGGTGAACACAGCCCAACCTGGTGAGCTGAAAAACAGAAATCTGTCTTTCAATGTCTTCCAGGAGTATGTTTGTCAAAGTTGTTTTGACAAAAAGACATATCAGCAAAGATAGCACAGTGGCACACTATTGTATTAGACTTCCCTAGTAATTGGCAAAGCAGCAGTGCACCACATAAGTAGTCTGTTCCAAAGAGTTGCAATTTATTCTTTCCCTCAAACATATTTACAAAAACTGTTGTTGTTCTCTTGAGCACGAAACCATTAAACTAATATTGGTTTCAAATGGCCAACCATACTGCCATGCACTGTCCAAGAAATATAATTTCATCTTCAGCCTTTAGCATTATGATTGAACCTTGTTAACATCATTACTATTTACTGCCAAATCTGCACATACTGAATATAAGCAAGTAGAAAGAAATATGCCATTACCATATCATAAGGAGGTAACAATTACAGCACAAGAGAGAACTGTTCTGAAAACTCTGACTTTATGTCAAACCATTTTCATTATGTTCTCTTTGGCTTATTAGTTTGAGGCATGAGCTTAATAAAAGATGATTTAGTGAATGAATGCATAGACAAGCAGCCTTGCAAACTTACTCAGTGGTAAATCATTAACAAATGGTGAAAAGAAATATTCATGAATGAAGTAACTATATCAATTTATTTTATTTTATTTTATTTTTTGGAAAGGAGATGTAAAAAGGGGAAATGTAAAAAATATAAAAATGTGATAGTAGTGAATAAAGACAGGACAAGTATAAAAGTTAATGGAGGTCATTAAGAAAGACTTACCTTGACCTAATATTATTATATTATATTATATTATTATTTTATTTTTTTGTTAGTTAGTTAGTTAGAAATATCATTTAACAGAATGTCTTTTTGGAATAAAAAGGTACCTGTCTCATAGCGCCATGCTCTGAAACATCATCCCAATGGCCCAGAGGTGGCATATGGAAAAACATAATTCTGTATTCACCCCAGAACTTGTGTTTGACAATGTACAGTCTAATGTTGTGAATGAGCGTAAAGTGCACAGTTAAGTGTTTCTTGAGATATTTCTCAGGCAAATAACAGCCAGCAAACCATTCTGAGAGTCTATTTGGTGTCACCAGAACTTGCTAACACACTTACATTATCCCTGCTGCCAACAGAGAATCGCTCCAACATGACGAATGCTCCAGCCTCAGCTTTAATACCCAGATAACAGTGAACTGTGTCAATTTGGGAGCATGGTCAGATTCCATCAGCAACTCCCAACAACAACACGCTGCTTTGTTTAGCTGCAGTGACAGCTTTCTGGCTCCCACCACCTGCTGTCTCTGTGAGCGAGGAGCACTGATTTACTCATAGCCCCCAGTCACAAAGTGCCTAGATTTGAAGTCTATCTGGATGCTCCTCATTTCTTTGTTCACAATGTAACATGGTGCATTTGGTGCAGTCTGCCTCACGTTTATGTTTGATTAAATAAGTGTCGTTAAAGGTCCCATATTTTGGCCTTCTGCTATTTTATACAGCTTAGCTCATCATACTATTAAGCACAGAGTATTTGTGTAGCTCAGGGGTGGGCAAACTTTTCCACTCATGGGCCACAAAGGTTCTAAAATTTGACATGGGATATGTAGAAAACATATCTCATGTTGCTGAAATATCCCATAATTGAAAATCGTGGTATTTACTGTTTATTGAAATGACTTTTAAAACACTGAAAAATATTATTATTAGTATTATTATTCAAGTTTAGCGGGCCGGATTAAGGAGATTAAAGGGCCTCATATGGCCCCTGGGCCATAGTTTGCCTATGCCTGGTATAGGTACTGAAGTGGTTTCAGCCATTTTCAGTGGACTTCAGGAAGAATCTGTGCTAAAAAAAAAAAAAAAAAAGAAGACCAACTGAATCTTTTCATGTTGTCACATTTATAACTTGAGTTAATTACTTTTTAGCTTGATATACTAATAAATCTAATCTAATAAAGTAATAAATCATATCATTAACTGCATAAATAGTATATTTTGTATCACAAGAACCTCTGTAACTGTAAATTGAACACACGACTGTTGTGTCCATATTGCATATAACAGCCACTATTATTTTGCAGGGCTTATTATTTGACAGTGAGTTAAGGAGAGGCTGATGAGTTGGCTCCCAGTGTTCATCATGGTAGTGTGCCAATCATTTCTAAAACCACACACAATGCTCACATAAAGGGCACACATTTGGTTATGGTGGGTGGCTAGGCAAAAGCAAAATGGTTGGAAATGATTGTAAACGAATCACCAAACCACATTTACATGTGTATGAGACTATCTGGAGGCAATTAACTTGTGGGTGACTCCCACAAATGGATGCCATTTGGACCCTTATCATTTTAGACGAGAAAACAAGTTGATAATTTGATTTGTGATCAGCTCCTCTGACAAACACATCCCTCTCCACCTGAGGCACAAAACGGCAATCACGGTGAGACAGCCATGAGGACAGTGTCTTCACCCAACCCCGTCACGGACAACATGGAGTCTGTCTGATTATGATTAGCAGAGTAATCAGAAGTAATTGCAGCTCTGTCAAAGTCTTCATGCGCACGTCTCACAGGTCCTGACTTTGAGCGGAGGATCATGTTTATCTCACTACACCTTGAGCACTCAAACCTCTGCATCACTTTCTGCCTCTACTCTAACGACATTTGCCACATCAATAACACATTACTCATAGCGCACACACCATTGATGGCTTGGCAGCATTTGTCGATGCTCAGACGTTTGACTGACAGCTTGGCAGGTGGGCCTTAAGAGACTGTTTTTTACCAATGACAGCTCTGGCAACCGTCATTCACTACATTTACTGTGGATGATTCATATTGTGGAATACATACATATCTTTAGCATAATGAGATATAGTATGAGGCATACTGTCATTTATTGAATAGATTGATCAAACAAAGTAAAGAATATTTTAAATGTATTTAAGCCACTACCGATGACTTACACTTCTGTAAGAGGACCTGAAAACCTGAAAAGTTTCAACCAATCATAAAGTTGTGGTGTTCAGTGTGTTTTTGAACCTGGTGCACATCCACAGCACACCCATTTCACAGATATGTCAGGGTCTGGTGCATCCCAGAGCTTTTACAAACCTCAATGCAGATATGTTTAAAGGTCAAGGAACATGTTATAGGAAAATGTGTCCTCTGCATTTGACCCATACTTCATCGCCCCTGAGGCAACATGTCAGGAGCAGTGGGCACCCATTACAGCTCCCCAAGGACCCATCTCTCTGATGCTGAGCTAGGCTTGTGCAAGACTCCCTTAGCTGGAGGATTTTAGCTGTAATGCATAATTTGGGTTGATGGGGGAACCTGGGTGCCCAGATAAAACCGACCCAGAGATGTGGAGAAACATGCAAATTGCACACACAAAGACCAGGGTGACTCAGGAATTGCATCTGGAACCTTCTTGCTATGAGGGTAGCGCGCAAACCACACAGTCACCATGTTTGCATTAAGCACAAAAACTGAACTGAAATTTGAGCGGGGCGTACTGTCACTTACTGTTCTGAGACACTCCATTTTCTCTCCATTCCGTTTAAACTGAGGTTAAAGCAAATGGATCAAATAGTAACTTAATGGCATGTGGAAATATAAGATCCAATACCTTGACCTTTCTTGTGATGCCAATGACTGAATCATATTGTCATGATTATAGCTAAACAAGCAGAAAGTTGTTGATCGTAAAATTTATTTTTGACATTGCTTACAGATAAAGGCCAAGCAACAGTAGAAATCCTGCCAACAACACCAACTACTTGGAAAAAAGTTATGAATGAAATCTTTTACCAAACACAGATGCTCTGACAGACGCTCCCTCCACTGGCTTTGGTTTACAGCAGATGCAGGTTTTTAGTCAACAACTCTAAAGAGCAACAGAGCCTTTGATTAACCATTGTATTATAGAACAATGGAGCAAAAGACAAAGAGTTGAAAATAAAAAGATTTGCATACAAATGTAGAGTGTGGAGTGTGAAGTGCCTGGGAAAGCAGAGTATCAGTCAGACAGTGTAGGCTTCAGTGCAGAAAGATATGAAAACATGTTTGCATTGGAGAAGGCCTTAAACAATGCAGTAGACCTATCATGAAAGGACTTGCAGTTGTTCACCAGTGACACTGCAGGTGGAGAGGAGACAGCGTTTGCTTTTCCTGGAAACAGTAGATGGCAGTCCCACAAGTCCAAGTACTCCACACCACTCGGCTACTTGAAAATATGAACATAAATTACACCTCTAACAATGGGAATGAATGAAATCACATCTCTGTGCTGTAGTGCACAGTCACATATAAGGTTCTACATTAACTCCAGACACGTTTATTTGAGAATACTGAAAGCAAGCAGCATAATGTATTTGACAATGTATCTGAAACAAACACATAGATGTCAGCACGGTGGGAAATGTGTGTGACTCAGAATCATAATGTTTCCTGCAGTTAAACTAAAAAACTAAAAAACATACAGAGATTTTTACTTTCAGGAACTTTCACACTTTTTCTACTGTAACATAATATACTGGGGTGATAGTAGGTTGGTGGTTCGAATCCCACTCTCGACATAAACATCACTGAAAGAAAGGTGTCTGTGTACACTGATGTATAAAGAGTATTTCACAGTTTGTTGTGTATTTCCGCTGGAGAAGGAAAAATCACACATGCACAAACTATAATAGTGACATTTTCTTTTGAAGCCTAAACTGTGTGATCAAATAGTGCCACATATTCCTTTGATTTAGAAATGTAACTGTATTCTGAATATCACCAAATTAAAAGATAATTGTACCGGAATACACTTAAATAAATTTTCACAATATATATTCTCGATACATGTATTCATTTACTTCATAACATTGGTGTATGAAGGCGTGTGAATGGGTGAGTGGTTCCTTGATGTAAAGCGCTTTGAGTGAGTTGAAGGTGGAAAAGTGCTTTATAAAAATGTGACCATTTACTGTTGGAATCACCCATTTCCTTCTAAACACAGTATATGGTGGAAGACATTTAACCAGCAAGTTTCTATACATCACGAGGAATACAAGTGTTTCCCTGGCACCATTCAACTGTTATGAACATTATATGTAGTATACTATGTATTTATACCAAACAAATAAGAAGAAAATTCCTAATCACTGTATTTACTCACTTTGAGATGTTCATAATAAATCCAATAGCATCATCACTCACAGTTATGATGCAGCAAATATATCAGTACCTTAGTAAACAATATATTTTTAACATTCTCATTGTAAATGCATGAGTAAAGCTTGCGTATAGAACCACCCCGGCATGTGTGACATCTTAAATTAGACACTGTTTCTGGATGCCAAATCGCACAGCCCTGCCAAAATGAGACAGGCCTATTCATGTGTGGCAGACTATAATGGCAACACACACAACACACTGACTCATACATCTTAATTAGAAGCTAAGCAGCGGCGTGTTAGCATTAGCGAGGAACGGCGAGGCTGTCACGGCGGGCAAATGAGAAGGGGCACGGACGAGACAGAGAAGCACACATTTCCATGCATATGAGCCAGGTCTGAACTCCAATTAAGGCCATCCCAAAACACCACTCTTTGCATTGGGAGACTTTTGGGCTTGTTTCCCCCAAAACATTGGCAATTTCACGAGGATAGAAAATGTCAAACCTTGATTTGTTTACCTTACAATTATTCATCTCAAAACCAGTTTTCCTAAAAAATGTTGGACCTCAATAGCAACTGGAACCCTTAACTTCACAATAGTTTTATTTATTTATTTCTGTATTTGCTGATTTCATATTCACAAAAATATATGTTTACACCCTGCTTCACGCACTCACCACGATTCAAGAAATAAACGTCATTCATAATTGATAACCTGAAATGTATTTATTCTGTACAACTTGTTGATCCACATACAACCTGCAATAGGATGCTTTTCCATAACATTATGAGACCAGAAGATGATATTAACTATACATCTTATATAAACCCCAAAACACCTGGTCACTTTTCAAATGGATCCAATAAAAACATAAGATTAGAAGATAAAATAACCTAAATAAACAAATATTACTTATTTTTTCTGTCTTAAACACATGAAAAACACAGCCAACAGTTTGCAGTAAAGTTATTCCTTGCTTACCTTATGCCTTCCGAACATAATATTCAGCACAATAAATTTATACACACTTTTCACAGAGACCAGAGTGAAGTTTCACAGTCACGGCAAAGTGAACAAATAGCATGCTAACACACACTTCCTGATAGTAACAATGAAACACTTAATAATTAGATGCAGGCAACACATGTTTTGACCATGGGGTGAAAAATAAGTATAGGGCCTTTAATCAAAGTATTTATTTATTTAACCTTTATTTTACCAGGAAAAACATAAAGAACAAATTCTTGTTTACAATGTTGTTGCTTTTAAAAACATGAAATGGACAAGGGTACGTCAAACTCTCAAAAGATAAGACTATTCACATGCCTGATCCCCATAATTACAAAGTGTCTAAAACTATACAGTATAAGGCAAACTCCTTTTCTTTGGAGTCAGCACTGTAACATGATCTGATAGCCGGGCCCCTTTGTTTGGTTTGATGGTGTCAGTGGTCAGTGGTATTTCTGGAGGTTGAGAAGACACACATACACATGCAGAGGGTGGCATTTGGTCAGAGTAGCGCGTGGGTTTGGGGGGAGGGGGTGGGGGCGTGTGGCGGGCCGGGGTGCTCACTGACGTTCATGTTGCTACGGGGATGACGTGACCTTAAACAGGCGGCAGTGAGGGCGGTACGAAGGAGTTTCCGGTGACTGGTCAGCTCACCTCAACTTCAAACAATGGGTCCTCCTAAGCAGACACTTCACAGTATGCAGCACTATATCACTCTCTGTACACAATAGCTATTCTCAGTTGCATAATAGTTTCCACTTTACAACCAAAATGTATCCGTAGGTTCATGGAAAGTGAAGCTGTTAATTCAACTCAGAACAATACAGTTTAAAGGCCTATTTTACACCAAATTGACTCGTGTATGCTTTACGTCAAGATATATTTCTGTTACCTCTTCAAAAACATGGAGCTGGGTTTTCTTTCATTCACACAAGTTTGAGCTACCCTTTATTTATAACCCTTTAATAGTCTGTCACAAAGTAGTTTTCAAGTTAACAGCTACCGTTTACCTTTTGTTCAGTAGATTGGCAATTTCAGGGCTCAAATGATCCAAATGATCCCAGTGAGGATGTATTTAATTTAAACCACAGTGGAGCACTTCCTGTATTACCTCTTAATGACATCACAAGGTGGAACAGAGTGTTTTTCCATTTAAGAAAAGAACTAAATATGCAGGGTTTGTGTGTTAAACATGTGTGAATGAAACAAAACACAACTCCAGGTATGTTTGTGATGATAGTTGCAGTCATGCATTTGTTGTTAAAAGTCATGATGCAAAATACTTTTTATCAGGTAGACCCTTTATTAAAATAATAATTCTACAAAATATAATGCTTATCTCGATCTGTTGTTTCATTACCTGCATGGCTGTGTGTATTCAAATCTCTGAAGAAGAAGAAGCCATTAGACTTGATTAAATTTCAACTAAACAAAATTACATCTTTGAAAGACATAAGTGAGATGTTACTCACAAGCTGAGTAAGATTTTCAATACTGAACCCAGTTGATCGTTTTAGTTGACTAAAAACTAAAACATCTGTATAAATAAACAAGAATGTATGATTGAGGCTCTACTTTTGGGTGATATGAATTCTGACTTTTACAGTAAAAAAAAACATAAAAGACAGTTCAAAACATCCACAATCAAAATAAATAATCAAATATATTCTAAAAACAAACATTTTGTGTTTGAGACCTTCTGCATTTTGAGGAAGGGGCAGATATTCTCATCATTTGTAATTCTGAGATATTTTGTGGATGTACATTGTGCATGATTATGACTATGGTTGTGCCTGAACGTGAAGGGGTCATGCTGAATAATCCAGTCAGTTTTATATGAGATCGTTGTAAAGTGCAGATCTTGGATCCCAAAGCAGAATCCAACACAGGTAGGTTGGATTAAGTAAGTTAAGAGGTTTTGTTTTACAGGTGGGTGTGGAGCCTGGAGTGTCTGGTGGAGCAGGTAGGTACTGGGCCAGTAGAGCAAGCTCTATTCACATTTACTGGAAGATGTTTGGAAACATGCGGATGACAACTTCCGGTGTAGTTACAGACACTGGGCATATGATAAAACCATGGAATCAGCAGCAGCGCTTGTCACAACCTGCCAAAGCTTTCTATGGGGGACATGACTCTAATCACATCTTCGATGTCACTTACAGGCAGCTGTTGTAACGGTTGATCAGAACATAACGGGAAGCTACAATGACATCTTTTTTTTTTTTTTTTAAATTAGGTTTTTAATTAACCAACTTGGATGAGCTGCGAAACGTTTTTGACCAAATAAACTTTTGTCCAGTTGACAAATTGAATTTCTCCTTTTGCCGTGGATTCTGGATGACTGAGGGATTTTACACGTCTATTAAGTTAGACAAATTATAATACTATTAGACATGGGAAGACATCTCCTCTTGAAATTTCTTGTAATATTCTGAACAAAATATTTATTTTCTTATACCAGAGATAAATAATAATTTGGTGCTTCAGGTGTTGATTCGGTAAAAATCTGCTCTATTTCTTAATCCTTCATGTTGTTTTTCCCCCTTTTTTCATGTAAGTTACCATGTTTGTTTTTACGTGAATGAGCTTTGTCGCTCTGAGTGGTTAATCTGACTGTCAGTCACACCCACTGAAATGCTGGAGACAGGATCTGGGTCCAAATCCACTCGTTTGTAGAGTTTTGTCAAAGTGTGTGGTTCTGGTGTTTGACTGATTTATTGTCGAATTAAAGACTGTCAAAGGGAAGAAGTGAGAAGCAAACATTCTTTCATTTGTATCTGCATATTTCCATTAAAGTGGCAGGTGGCAAGAGCATAGACTCCATTAACTGTGGGCCAGAGGCTGTGTACACCACTGGGTAATGGACAGTTAGATGAACAGACATACACAAATATGTGGAGACATACTGTGGCAACAATACCCACTCACGCAGCAAGACAACATAACTGGATCACTGAAGGAGATCATGATCAGGGAATAAACACACAACTGAAATTTACACCTTGGGATCTAATAATGGATGCAATGAGACGATGTAAGCCTTCATTCATCCAGGAGTCCAATCATTCTGAACATTTTATATTTTACATGAACAAAGGTTTACATCTGTGGTTATCGCTGCTGTTAGGCAAGCTCCACAGTACACAGGTATGACTGCAGTTCAAATATTTGAGTCAGTTTGATCCACATTTTCATTCTTCTTTGGTTTAGCTTGTCTAGAACCATAGTCTGTCAATCGTGTGCACTTAGTTTTGTACTACTTTAGACTTGGTTAATTCTTGCAGTAGTCCTGTGTTAGACCTACTGGTTTATGCCATCTTTGCCAAATCAACCCCACATATCCTAAATAATCAATATAATAAAATATTTTTAACCACCAACTCTGATATGTGTGTAAGCTCAGCACTAAACTAATTATTTACGTGCTTTTGATCCAGTTCCTTCACATGAATCGTTCACTCTACGTACTTCTGTAGTCATTCTGACAAGACCTAATTGCTGATTTGTCCTCCCTTCTAACCTATCCTTGTTACCCAAATATTCACCTCCTCTGTCATCACATTGTTATTCTTTTTCTATCTCTGCATTTGGCCATATCTCCATTGTACCCCCTCCACCAGCCCCTCGCGCTCTGCTGATGAGCCTGGGCCCCACTCATCAGATTGCCTGTCTCTTTCCAGCCTGCTTTCTTTAACACTTGTAGAAATGACCTGACACATCCAATCCCAGGTTATTACACAGATGTGCCAACTTCTCTCCCCTCGCTTGCGCAAACATTCAGGGCGAGAAGAGGCACGTTCCCGGCGGCGTTTCCACGGACACACATATAAACCCCATTACAGCCGCCCAAATGAAAATGAATTATGCATTTTGTCCTGCCACTCGTAACAAGTATATGATACATCCCCTGTTTCCACACAGTTGGGCACTGAGGAACACGGACAAAATGGGGAAAAAATGTGAGACCCAACCCAGCCTCTTGTATGAACATGAATATAGACAGCAGCGTGACATACAAAGGCATACATGTATTATTCGTGTTAAATCTGGCTGTGGTTCATCATTTGCATACAAGTCTTAAAATGTGATATTTTATTATAAATTTCAGTTCAAGTTCATAGTATATGTACTAAGATAACAATAAGATAACAATTAAATAAACCAGCCATAAGACTGATCTAGTCAGATCTTGGAATCTAAGCAAGGCCGGACCTGGTTAATAATTGGATGTGAGACAGCTAGGATTATCAGGTACCACAGTGGGGTGACTTGGGCAAGACACTTTACCTACCCACCTCACCTAGTATGAAAGTCTTGTGTGCATGTTGATGGTGGTTGGGCCAGGTAGCTGATGGTGCTGATTGGACACCTGCAGCTGTGGCTACAGTAGTATATTACCACCACCAGCTGTGGAATGAAAGAATAATACTCTGTAAGGTGTTCAAAAAGTGCCATATTAAACGGATGCATTATTAAAATAAGAGAAAAAAATTCTATACTATATACATTAAATAATCCAAAAATGCTCTAAAAAATTATTCCCCTATTTATATCCTCAATAAACAAAATTCCATCCAAAATGCACAAATCATTTATGTGCAGGGACACATTTTTAGACTGTATAAACATTCACTCACTCCTCAGCAACTATGACCACTGTTGGGCAAGTTACTTTAAAACTGTAATGCGTTATTTATTACTTATTACTGTCATTTCAAAGTAATTTGTTATGTTACAATATTACTGCATTTAAAATGTAAGGCATTACATTACTATTGCATTACTTTAAGTTACTCTCACCAAAATAACTGCGAAAAAGCTGAACTTTTGAGCCGTATATGGACTGAACCAGGACTAAACAAGGTCTAAACCAGGACTAAACCAGAGCTGAACCAGGACTAAACCAGGACTTAACAGGACTAACCTCAGACTGATTCCAGGACTGAAGAGGAGGACTAAACCAGAACTGAACTAGGACTAAAACAGGACTCACTGTCAGGATGGGCTCGAAGGTGACCGCAGGAGAAAGGAGCGGCTTTGCTCCGCACCTCATGGAGGTAAGAGCGGCTGTTGCCCGATCGCTCTTTATGGACCCTGCTGCTCGGGCTCACGGTCCTGATTTCAGCAACTATTTGCGGGTACAAGACCCGGTGCAAAACTCTGCTACAGCGCGTAACTTCTACCTTCCTTCAACGTGTCCAGAAGTCCAACTTTTTGTGTGATGTTTGCATCGTCCTCTGTCTTTTGGGTGCGAGCGCAGGAGACTTTGTCGGGGCAGAACATTTCGTCGACGTTGTGGATTTTGTCGGAGAGAAAACTTGCAGACATACAGCACTTCAGAAGCACACTGCTAGAGATTGAACATTTATTTAAATTTGGCAGCTGAACATATTCTGTACTGTACTGTACAGGAGACAGGAGTCACTTAGCCGATCAGGACACAGCAGGAGGAACGCAATACGTGTTCATACACTAAAAACAAAAGGCATGCAAAATTGCACAAAAAAAAAAAAAAAAAAATTCTAAAAATCAGCGAAACAGCGAGACCGCGAAAAGTGAATCGCGTTAGAGCGAGGGACGACTGTAAACCAGGTCTAAACCAGAAGTGACCCAGGTCTAAACCAGGTCTAAACAGCGTAGAGTTCTGGGTCGGTCCTTTCACCCGCGGTTACCTGAAGGTCTGTCCGGCCGCGTCTCCGGCGTTTCACCGCTGCTGATTTCACGGTGATTTTAGCGAATTTCTAGGAAGAAAAACCCACCACTTCAATCCAGGTTAAAAAAGCATTGTAACGCGCGTTACTCACGTTTGTACCGAGTAAAATATTACAATTTTTTCCCCTGTAATGCCTTACATTACTGCGTTACAGCAAAAATCAACGCATTACTGTAATACATTACTTTTATAATACATTACTCCCAACACTGACTATGACACATATGTGACGCCTCCATCATGGATTTATGTTTCATTGTTGTGGCGTTAAAGTGAAAGTAAATTACCCCTGTTTATTTGTGCTGTTAAGGCTAAACGCAGTTAGCAGTATACTGGAAAATCAAATAAGCAACATAAATGCTTGCTTTTCTATGTTTGACAAAAGTGTGATGCATGATAGCCATTTTTATTAACAATTATACCTACAAAGTTTTATTGTTAATGCTAAATTACTAGACAACCCTGAACATCTCTTAGCCCAATGTCTGTCTGATTCTTTGACATGCACATAGACTGGGACAAGAGTGGTCTTCCTGGGCCTCTGGAGAAGTGACATTAAAATTTTCATGAGCGTATTGAGAGTTACCTGTACATATATACTTTTAAAAGAAAAAGAGAAAAGAAGAAAGTGCTTTCTCTACAAATACTGATCATCTCACTCAAAAAGTATTGGCCTGTTGAGACAGACCACTCAAGCTGCATTCTTTTACATCAAGCAGCAGCCACCAGAACCTCCACCCCCTCCACCTCCCCTCTTCTTCCTGAGTCCAAAGCAAGGTCGTGGGCCTCCTTACTGAAGTTAGCATTCCCCTCGTATCCCCAGTAATCCTCGCTGTTTAAGCTTGAGGTACAAATACGTTCTATTGAAGCCATGCCGAGGGCTGTGCTAATACCGGCTGTGTGAGCTTGTGTAAATGTGTGTGTGTGTGTGTGTGTGTATGGTTATGGGCCCTCAGTAAAGCTGTGTGGTGCTGCTCTTTGTGTTTAACAGTCACTAGTGCTTAGTATTCTCTGCACTGTGTGTCCTTGCATCCCTATGCTTATTCTCCCCCTCTGTGCTGTCTGCTCTCAGATGAGAATACCAACAGCTGATGGCAGAACGACGGGCGGCAGGAGACAGGTGAATAAAGTTTATACAACATGAGTGATGCAACCTTGGAGCAGCGATGATTAAAGCCAGAGGTGGGTTGAGCGTAGCCAAAAATCAGAGAAGTGCTGTTAAATCAAAATGTTGCTCTTGTAGGAGTTACAATCATGCAAATAACAAATTCTTAGACTGTCTTAGGCCCTTGAGTTTTCATGTTCTTGTTCTCCCTGTGTTTGGGTAGCCTTATTTAACATGCACAACAGGCTAATCCCTCAGTGGGGTACTCCTAACAAGGATCCAGTGGTGCAAAGTGTTACCCACTGCTTCTGACAGGTTGCCCCAGTGGTTTTGAATGGTGGGTAAACTAAAACATAATTGGTGGAGCAGTGTGTTTCCAGCTCCCACAGCTGAATGCTGTTGTTGTGTCCTTGGGCAAGACACTTAACCCACCTTGCCCTTAATGTCTGCATATACTGGTGAAAAAAAAAAAAAATTTATCATAAACTGTAAAGGTTTAATTTATCTACAGGGACAATAAAATTCCCCCCAAACAGAAAGTTTCTCACAAGAGCTTTACTTTCAAACCAATGCAAATACCATTCTGTACAAGTAGAGTCACTGTTGGAGAAATAATTCAAGTATACCTTGTGAGTTGTGCTTTAATGGAGGAGACTCTGGATGTCTAGTGCAGAGGTAGCTCATTTTCCATGTATATATAAGATAGATATCCACAAAGAAATATCAACAAGCATCAAGCAGCAAGTGTCCTTGGTACAGTAGAGCAATTTCCCCAACTGGATGCATATTTCAAAAAAGCATTTATTCAAAGTTGCAACAGCATTTTGAAGTATATCTTATTTCAGTGTGACAAGTGAACAATTCAATAGCCAAACAAATTACAGATTTGTATTTTTTTCTCTTTTGTTACGATCTAGAGTTAGTTGCAATGACAATAAAGTTATTTTTATCAAGAAGGGATGGAATTATATTATTATATTATTACCATATTAGATTTTGATAGCAGTGAAATAGATCTGGCTTTTGAAAATATTACTAAACTACAAGCCTCTGACGACTTTTTCAAATGGCACTTATCTGTTTTTGCAAATGAACTCTTCAGAAGTATCTCTTTCCACTTGTGACTTGGGTAAGGAAACTGAAGTGGATGTAGTCTGGTATAGCTGCTTATAGACTGGAGCACCTGACACAGACAACAGGAGAGAGCGCGCACTGCCACCTGCTCCTGAGCACCGCGCTTCATGTAACATTAAACAGCATATATGTAGTTGGTGATCACAAGTGATTATCGTTATCCTAACACAGAGACAATGGCAGCTTGAAGCGGTGTGAGCAGCTGTTAACTCCAAACTAAACCTGATTTAGTTGTGGGTCTGCTGCAGCTCAAATGAGTCCCCAACAGATGGTGAAGTGTTCAAGTCATAGTGGGAGCAGAATGTGTGACGTCCTCAGAGAAGGGCACAGGGCACTTTATACACAAATAAATACACTGTAAAGTACTGAGGCGCATGTTTGATTTCTTTTACGACCTGTCCCACACAATATGATTCACTATTCTGCCTACCTGAAAAATGTGCTTCAATCTACCGACGTCTAACTTAAAGGGCCCATATTGGCTTCTTTTCTGATCTATAATAAGGTTTTAAAAGCAAAAGGTAGCTGTTACCTTGAAAACTTCTACTTCATGACTTCACAAGGTGTAGTAAGGGCCTTTTATCTTATATGTGTTTAACTTTCATTGTCAGATAGCATTTAATCTTCTTCTGTTTGCTGCCCAAACAAGGTACAATACCCTTATTTAAGATTAAATATACTTCTAATCTGGACAATATTTGGTTGATTGATTCCTTAGCATCAAATGAAACACGTTTTTGAGGGGGTCCACTGCCTATTCCGACATCCCTTCATTACGACACGTTTCTATTTAGACATGCCCGTATTACGACATGCGTCTATTTAGATCTACCAGTTTTCCAACACTTTTTAGTATCGCTATTCTGACACGTCAAATGTAGGTGGTTATAAGAATGTTTTGGGCTGCGAAAGTGTCATCTTATTGAGCTGGCACAATGAACTGAATTGGTTATTTAGTTAGGCTCTATTGTGTTCTTCGCAGATCGCATACATGACAAAATGAATGAAGCACAAAGGGCTCATGCAGGCTCCAAGTATAGACCAGTCTTTGGGAAAATATCTAATCTATATTTTCCCAAAGGCTGGCCTATGCTCTTTTTAAAAATGCATGACTGTTTCCCACGGCGATCAGTTACAACATTTTCCCACTGTCTGATATTCAATGTAGTCGAAGTGTTCTCTGATCAAGAGCTTTGCACCCGCCCAAGCATCTTATGATATATGGGAGTGTAAAATATAATAGGCTTTCACATTAATATTATTCATGAATGTTTGAAAAATAGTAAAATGCAGCTATTCCAACAATGCAAAAAAAAAAAAAAAAAAAAAAAAGGCAAAGTAGTGGGACACTTGAAAAATGATGCTTATGCTGCTACTCAGACAATAATTGGATGCAATGCCGGAATAGCAGCATGTAACCGTTTTCGAGATCACTTGCAGTTTCACTCTTTTTCCATGGATACCTCACAGTACACAAATAATAATTTGAAGGAACACCAGATCATCAAGCTGTCCCCTCATCTCAGTGGTCCACAGGGCACAGTACTAGGTCCGCTCATTTTTAACCCTCTAATTTGTATGACTTCCTTATTATATCTAAGTCCAACTATACTTTCTAAATCCCTGGCCAACATCAACAACACTTCACTTACTTTTTCTTCCCATCTTTGAAATTTCTGCACACTCCAGAGGTCCTCATCAGTGCCCTGGTCACATCTCATATTTACTATTGCAACTGTCTATTTGTGGGCATACCTCTGAAACTTACAGATACAGCCTCATTTAAATTCAGCATCTGAACACTGGACTCAACATCTTCTAACCTTCATACAAACCTGGAGCTGTTTTTGGTTGCCTGAACAGCCAGTCCGTTGAATCTAGAAGGGACTGGAACTGGACCATAAAGCGTGAAAAACCTCCATCCACATTTTAGATGATCCAACCACAGTCATTAATTTATAGCATGTATCTCTCAAGTGTGGAAGTCATCTCCTTCAAAATATATATATTCAAAATATAAGTTCTTTTACCTGAAATAAGTAATAGTTTAGTGCTTCGATTGTTGATTCTGTAAAAATCCACTCAGTTTCTCAGTCCTCAATAGATTTTTCTCCTTTTTTTAGTGTAAGCAGTCATGTTTGCTTTTAATGCAAACAGAGCCTGCATCTTTCTGATTGGTTAATCCTCCTGTTAGTAACGCTCATGTTTGTAAAGTTTTGCCAAAGTGGTTCTGGCTGTCCAGGTATGTATGTCTTTTGAATGGCTTTCATTTACTACACTATTGTACATTTGTGATGGAGGTGACATAGACAGGAATTTCCCCAAGATCAAAAATGTCAACTTGGATTGTGTTGTAATCAAGACTTGGCTTAATTTTGACAAACTCATAATTTAAATGTTTTATTGATAGATGTTTTGTAATAATGCTGACATTGTGGGTCGAGTCTGTATGGTATTATTGCCAAATGTGAGCAATTACACCTCTTGCTGCGCAGAAATGAGTAACGCTAATGTCTAGTGTCAGCTGACATTTCAACAAAGGTAAACACAGACCAATCAGAACCATCAGACTGTATCTGAGAACAGAGCATAATAAACACTGTCAATGCTGTTAATATGTATTCAAAGTGTTGAGATTAAGGTGAAGTTTTTTTTTTTTCTACACACAGGTTAATTTGTCTGCATTTGACCCATTCTTCATTGAGTGCCTAAGAGACAGCCTGTCATGCATACAGAGCAGTGCCTGGGAATCTTGCAAATTACCTCAAGCTGTTCTTAGCAATCACAAAAAACTGAGGTGAGGTGAGACTGTATCCACTTTGCTATGGCATAACTGATCTTAAGTCGAAGTCATTATATTGAAAGATATTGAATGAATATTTAAAAACAGTTATTACTACACCATTTGCTATGTTAAATAAATTAAAATAAAACCATTTTATCTATTGAAAGATAAACTCAAAAATGAGAAATTATTAAAATGGACCAAGAAGATGCCATCAGTGACCAGGCTGAAGTAAATGTGTGATGAGAGCGGCATTCGTTGGGTTGGTTGGGCCGGTCATATTCTTGTGAGTACTGGAGCAGGAGCAGAGGAGGAAAGGTCATGAAGACACAAACAGCAACAAGCATTAGTTACAAAAAGCAAAAGGTCAACACCATGAGTCCCATGCCATTGACAGAGAGATGATCTTTGTGGCAATTAGAGCGTCATGTATATGGCATATAATGGATGCACATAAACTTTGAGAGGAGGCTGTGCAGCTCTGTTCGGGGACAGCTTTTAGTTTTAAATGGACTGAATGTGTCAGTAAGTGTCCGAATACTAATATGCTCTACATCAAAAGCGGTGATTAGTCCAGCCATGCGACTTAGGCTGGCCTCTGCTGAACACTGGGCTGTTGATATGGTTACAGCCTTTATGAAGCATGCTATGAGCACACTGTAATGGTGGATGGATGACTGGGGGCTGATTGATGCGAACTCGAGCGACTCGAATGCTGTCTGCCTTGTAGCATACACAATGTGACATTGGTTTGGTCTGGAGAATATTGATCTGGAATGGGTCTTGGCGAGCACAGATATGGAGGGCTGTATTGATGTTCTGTATGGCCCTCATTTCAGGCTCATCTCGCCCTGCTGGTGTGTTTGTGTGGGGCGGCAGCAGAGCGCCGGAGGCTACTCAACTGTGAAATCGTGTGACGCTTTCTCCATTGCGCTTCATTTAGCTACACATCGCCCATCTCTCATTCCTGACAAGTTTCTTAACTGCTCCAAAATGCGAATGCCTCAGGGCGGGGTGGCAATGTAGCCCTGTCAGAGTACAAGTATGAGTGTGTGTGTGTGTGTGTGTGTGCGATGGGGGGCCAAAGTGAGAGTCTAATAAAGCCAGCAGCTGCCATGGAAACCAGGGCAGAGGCTAACTCCTCCTGTGTGTCCGGGGAGCCATCAGTGCCTGGTCCGCACTGCAGACACATATGTGCACACGCTTGCTCGGTTTACAGACGCTATCATGTTTGGGAGGCATGTTAAATGAGTCTTAGAGGGAGGCCTCTCCACAGAGCCACATACAAACAGCAGACGAAAGGCCGTGAAATAGGCTGTGGCACCAAGAAATAGAGGAGCAACTCCTGTTCAATAGCCCCTCACTCACACTGTACAGTCCACACCAGGACATGAGGCCAGGAAGCTTAGGCCACTCTGTACTCGCTGTAATCTGTTCCTATTTTCATCCTATGCCAAGGAATAACTTTAAAGGCATTTTTAAAGAGATATCCAGTGTAACTTTTCATATAATTCTTTCTTTGATGACTACTGCTCAGTGTAAAATTGGAACAAACTTTTTTTCAGCATTCATCCTACTCTCTGATGGAGCCAGTGCTGCTGTACTTTGTGTTAATTGAATTGAGGTAATAACATCATAACCACATTTGTGTTGTAAAGAATCCAGCACATTCAGTAATTCTCCCTATTAACAGGCAGCATATGCATTCAGAGTGCGCACACACATTTATAGGCCTGTGTGAGTGTCTATAATAGAAAGATAAGAGTGTCAGTGTGCTCAGGTTGACGCCATGACAGCTGCTTCCTCTATGTGACAGTTTTATTGCATTTCTAATCTCTGTTTACATAAACCATCAGGCACACATACACCGGGTGTGTGCGTCCTCATACCTTGTCATGGCTCTCCTTGCTGCCACTCACACAATGAAAAGGGCAAAGGCAACCAATCAAAATGATCTCCAATAACAATATTACCCATCAGGCCATGGGCTGGGAAGCCTTGGGGTGGGGGTGGAGGGGTTAGATGGCTTTCCGAGCTTCGTCTGACATTTATAAAATGAATTGCTTGTCGTCCACTGAGGAAATAGCACATCTACGCATTGTGCATGGCAGGTTCTCCCCAGTCTCGCACTTGACAAATCTCATATCCCTGTTGTGGAGTGACATGCCAGCCGAGAATTAGAGTATTGCAATTCAAAGTGTGATTGAGAGGAAGACGTGGGCGAAGGCGGTGCACGCTGTGGCCTCTCCAAGTGTCACCATAGTGTCAGCCGATGAGGAAAGATGACAACGGTTACAGCGCTTGGCTGCCCGGCTCCTCAAGTGGACTGCAGATTGGGTTAGGTCAGATGAGATGAGGCTTAAATGAGGCCTTAGGGAGCCATAGAGAAGAACAAGACAAATCAACGCTGGGAAGAGGGTATCGCAGGTCACACATTACAGCACCCCCACCTCCCATTCCTGTGTTTCTGCTGTGTAAATGGTCCTGAGTTGTAAATGTGCCCATACACACTGTGGATGGTTTTTAACATCTAATAATGGCTTCAAATTGTTTCCTCATTCACTTTACATCTACAATATTCAGCAATAGAAAATTCCCTTTCTCGGTCTAATGAGAATAGTAGGCATTATTACATCACATTTAAAAAGCAAAGTGAACCATTCAGTCTGCTCTTGTCAAACTAAAGGGCCATAAAGCTCTATGACAGTGAGAACTTCTCTGGTGGTCAATTCTGCAGGACATTGATCTTGATGGGATGCTACCATATACTTCACTCAAGACGACAACAATCGTACTCTCGAAATCATAAAATACAACTTAGCGAATTGGAGTGCACTTTTCTGCTAGCTAAAAGCACTGATAATTAACTCAAAATGGTTGCGTCAAACACAGAAAATAAATATACTTAAGGGGACTATAAAGTAGCTTAAAATGGATCTTACCTTACCATTACAAAAACACAAATGCATGAAAATACGTAGTTGTTAAAGGTCCAATACTATGCTATTTTCTGGTTGATGTTATAATGTTTCCTCATCACAAATGTACCTTGAGTTGTGTTTTGTTTCATTCATATGTTTAACACACAAACCCTGCACATAGGCTGAGTTTTTCTCTCAAATAGAAAACACTCTGTTCCACCTTGTGATTTAATGTGTTTTAAAACGCCATACACGTTCACTAGGATCATTTTGAAAATTTCAGTCCTGGAATTGCCTCTCTCTACTGAACTAAAGGTAAAAAGTAGTTGTTAACTTGACATAACAAGGTAATAATAAAGCATTACTCAAACATGAATGAAACAAAACACAACTCCAGGTATGTTTCTGATGAGGTAACAGCATTATAACATAACTTAAATCTCACAAGGGTCAATTTTGCGTAATGTAGAACCTTTAAAATGCAGCTTCTCAAGAACAGTTAAGCTTTCTGCAATAATTTTTTCCTAGTGGACAAAAGACATCAAGTACTGTTTGAATGTATTTTGCAGTCTAAAACAATTAGCAAGCTGTGAAACGTAATTAGTGCTTTAGCATATCAGCAAATCAGCTAATTGCGCTGCACTGTAACAGGGGAAGTTAAAACAGACTAGATTTCTAGAGAACAGTGCACTGGTTATTGAAAAACACAAACTTGCCAGAGTGAAAATCAATAATTAAAAAACTGTCTTGTTTCATTTATTGATGCTGTAGGCTTGTAAGTCTTAAGTTATTTCCATCAAATACACTAAATGAATACAGCTTTTACTAACTATTCTAATCTTTAGGGAATATGAAACACCCACGTGATGAAATAGTAAATGAAAACAGTACCCCACAGGCTTAAAGCTATGAAAAACCATTCAAAAACGCCTACTAAAATCATAAACCAGGAGTATGAATCAGACAGGGGTGAAGAAGTAATGAAAGAAAAGGGTAACAATGAAATTTAACAAATGATAGTAATTACTGGTCTACTGTACTCTATATGGCAAAATTGTTTAGCACAGATTTAGCTGTCATGTAAATGTGAAATAATAACCAACCACTACTAGCACACATAATTTATTTATGACAAAATGAAAATATTCAGGTTGTGCTCCAGGCAATATAAATAAAATATATTTTCTCATACCTGAGTTGTAATATTGTAGAAGTAGCCTCAGGTCTTAATTGTCAAACTGTGCCACTGTAACTCCTCAGTCATCCATTAACTCTTTGTGGTCTGTTTGAATGTGCACGTGATCAGCTTTTACCATTAGACAGTCACCTTGGATTACTAATAACTACTTACACTGATACCAGGGTAACTCATGGGCTGGCCAGCACTCTCACCTTACAGTAAAATGGTCATATGTTTGAGATCTTTCTGTTGCAGAGTTGGCATATTTCTCCCAGTGTCTGGGTAGGTTTCCTCTGTGATTTATTCTCCAACTACTAAAACACATTTTTGTTGTAACTCTTTAGTACTAATTCTACTACCACCAGAATTCAATGTTCACCCAATAAAACTGGAAAGTAAAAATTTTGTTTCGGTAAGGCTCATCTGGTCTTCAATTATGATAGACTTATTTTTTATTTGTAAGTGTTTAGTTAAAGCCATATGGTGTAACTTTCAGAAGCTAGCACAACACTGGCAGGATTCCATGAACAGAAAGTAACAGAAAGTAAAAGTTTTTGGAAAATTCTCCATGGATATAGATACATTTGCATATAGTAGAATATCAGAACACTGATTCTAACTAAGCCCAGATGAACAATGGTTATAGTCAAAACATGACCTTTTAACTATACTTTTTTTTCCATGCAACTTTTACTTTTCTGGAGTACCTGGATTTTGTTTTGTATAATAAAAAAAAAAAAAAGGTTCCAAAAATGTACACTCATTGGTCAGTTGCTTGACTCAAATTAACAGATTAATTTCTTGGCTTCTTTCTTTGATCAGATTTGTTTTTTGTCCCAGAAATAAACAACCCAACATGAAAGACTGGAGGTGAGACTGTTTTCTTTGACTGCTGTGCTGGTGGAGAATAATAATGGCCTCCGCTGGGATCACTTCTCAAATATATACTGCCGGACAGAGCTGTGTTTTCATACGAGTGTTTGATGTTGACTTCTTTAGACACACAAACTCATATTTATTCACTCACCTCATCCATTCTCCGGTAAGCATAGATATAAGGAATACAGGCCTTGTGGGAGTGGCCTGTTGTCAGTCCACTCCAACACCACAGCCTGTACAAGCACACTCGTACGTTGTGAAAACTATACAGCCTGCTAATATGAAACTTTTACCGTGACATATTCTGACCTTTTTGAATGTCACACCGCAGATATGGTGCAGAACGCATGCATTATAAAAACCTTGAGTGTGGTGAAAATAACTTTTTTTTCTTTTTTGCTCATCCATGTCTAGTTTTGTTACCATATGCAAAACTGTGGCACAGCTGAAAGGGTAAGTATTTTGAAAATGTCACCCGGATTTGTCATTTTTGGAGGGAAAGTCAACAAGTTATGCATCTTAATGAAAATATGTAACTTCACCATTTGTTCTTAAAACATTTTGGTTGTTTGTAAAGTGCTCTTAAAGCAACAAAACCTATGGGACAGTCTCTTCGTTTACATGTATGCAAGAAATTCCAGATAAGTGGCCTAGTCCATTTTAAACTGACATTTCAATATGCATGTAACTCCAGGAAACGTGATTGAGCCTCTGTGAATCGAATCTCAAAGATCCCAGTGACACATAGGGAGAAATCTGATGCCTGCTGCATGTAACATTGCAGTCGTATTTACATTAGGCGCAGACTGGCTAAAGCATTCATTGCATGGGGTTTAAAACAACCTGAAAAATATTAAGTATGTGTTTGAACTAGGGGTGTCAAATTATCGCGTTAATTGCGATTAATTAATTACAGTCATATTTAGCGCGTTAATCTCATTTTTAATCTCTAACTTTACTGTTTCTGTATGCGAGTTGGTTTATAATAAAATCAGTTTTTATGTGTTGTTGGGACAACAACACACACAAAAAAAACACATTTATAATTTTTTTTTATTTCGGTAATTCTATAATTGCCAGAAAACCCACACAAAACGCGCACAGTAAAAGCAATGTAAACGTCATGTTAACGTTGGCGGCGTCAGTCGCACAATGGACGAGGTCGAAGAGCCAGTAGAACAGAGTCAGCAGTGCACAGGTAAAAACACATTTGTGTCTTGGAAATTATTCTCCCGACGTGAAATATAAAAGAAAATAACAAATATAAAAATGCCTACAACTTAAATGTCACTGGTGAAAACAACCTGCATAGGCTCATGATGTCTGCACTACTGTCCTATAGTGACCTGCCACATGAGGGGACACGCACACACACACACACACACACACACACAAACACACACAAACACACACAAACACACACAAACACACACAACACAAAACCTTCATCATCGTCATTAACCTGAGAACGCGCGGACCACGTTTCCTTCCGTAGTTACTGCGCAGACACCGCTGTCCTCCCATGCACTGCGTACGTTTTCTCGCGTACGCTGCGTAAACCGCGCTTCCTCCTGTGCGCCTCTAAACCAGAACTAACACCAAGACTAAAACCGGGACTAACCCAGTCCAGGACTAAACCAGGACTAAACCAGGTCTAAACCTGGACTAAACCAGTCCAGGACTAAACCAGGACTAAACCTGAACTAAAACCAGGTCTAAACTAGGACTAAACCAGAACTAAAACCAGAACTAAAACCAGGTCTAAACCAGGACTAAACCAGGACTAAACCAGGACTAAACCAGGACTAAACCAGGACTAAACCAGAACTAAAACCAGGTCTAAACCAGGACTAAACCAGGACTAAACCAGGACTAAACCAGGACTAAAACCAGGACTAAACCAGAACTAAAACCAGGTCTAAACCAGGACTAAACCAGGACTAAACCAGGACTAAACCAGAACTAAAACCAGAACTAAAACCAGGTCTAAACCAGGACTAAACCAGAACTAAAAACAGAACTAAAACCAGATCTAAACCAGGACTAAACCAGAACTAAAACCAGAACTAAAACCAGGTCTAAACCAGGTCTAAACCAGGACTAAATCAGGACTAAACCAGAACTAAAACCAGAACTAAAACCAGGTTTAAACCAGGTCTAAACCAGGACTAAACCAGGACTAAAGCAGGTCTAAACCAGGACTAAAACCAGTGATCTCAAATATAAAGCATTTCTCTATCAATAATATTTTTAATATGGTTAAGGAAAGACTTTTTATTGTCTTTAAGTAGACAAAAGTTATTATGTTCAGATTTCCTAGTCTTTGCTACTTTACAGCAAACAGTTTCTTATTCATGGAGACTTGGGCTCAACAGCCAATTTGAAGAGAACAAACAAGAACAACATTTGCAGGATGCGGTTGCTACATTCATGTAGTTTTAAAAAGCATGACAATATCAAGTAATCCAAAATATTCAAATTAGGTTACTCACTTTAAGCAATTAAATGGATTAAGTTACAAACTACATTTTGGGATATGTAATCTGTAATCTGTAGGGGAATACATTTTAAAAGTAACCTTCCCAACACTGCAGATTAGTTATAGTAATAATAATGATGATACTGTGGAATGTAAGTGACTGCATCTGTTAAAGTTTGTTAAACAATAAATGACTTTATAAAGTCACTTTTTTTTGTTCTATATCAGTCTTTTGATCTGCCACAATAATGTAATAATGAATTTAAATGAAAATACCTCAAATTGAAGGCTTTTCTCAGCAATTTTTAGGTGAGATTAAAAAGAGATTAATTAGATTAGTTAATTACAGATCATAATTAATTCATCTCTCAATTTTGTTAATCGCATGACAGCACTAGTTTGAACGTTTACGCACTCCTTTTAGATCAACAGCGATGACAAACTACAGCCTCTTCACCAAGCGCATGTTGCTTTGTTTTCGTTGGCTATGTTAAAGTGAAAATGGAACTTACCAGAGCCTTCAAGCGCTGCGGAGAGCAAATAATATGTGAGTAATGCACTTCCTAGCACATCTGAAAATCAAAGGTTCAATGTAAATGATACGTCACTTATCTATTTATGCCAAAAGTGTGGTTATATGTTTGAAATTGAATTTTTATTAGTAATTATAGTTGCAAAGTTTTAGTACTTATTGTGACACTTGAATGCCTCGTAGCCCTGTTTGCACCTATTTACTTCTTTGACCTGCGTGTAGACTCAGACAAGAGTGGTCGTCTTGGGGCAAAGACGATTTGAATTCAGTTGTTTAGCGCACCTGGATTTCCCTCTCCCTGTGAATGGAGCGAGTGAAAATGTGAAAACAAATAGTTGAGACTGTTGTTCATGATCAACAGAATGACAGTGATGATCCTGCCGTCCTCATGGCCATTTTCATTATCATAAAATGGTTTGTAAATGACTAAATAAAAGGAGGCCAAAATGTTGTAGTCGTTTGATTCATTCTTAACTAATGCATTCATATCAAATTAAAGTTTGTATACTTACATATGCCTGTAAAATATGACTTTATTATGTTTTGTAGTGTTATTCATAAATCTTGAGCCTATATTTTCTTATTTTTAACAGCACTAAAGGCTATTTGGACAGATAGCAAAACTCAAGAGACAACTGTGGCAAAAATGTGGCAATTTGTGCGATGAAGCAGCAGTGGGTGTTTACAAGGTTCTCCATTTGAACATGACACAACACCTACAGGTACAGCATATAATATATTCTTAGATCTTCGAACTTATCAGAACTGGTAAAAAACAAAATATACACTTAATTTTTGATAAGTATTCGATTCTTGATGGTTTTGTGACACTTATTTTTGTCAAAATTATTTTCAACCTCTTTTGTTCTGCTTCAACTGGAACCAATTGGTGAAGAGGGACACCTGCTTGCCTGCTTCACCCACCTCTTCCATAGTATTCCGTTCATTGCTCTGTCTCAGTGAGTAGGTTACTCGTGCGTGTCATGGCCAAATCCTGGGACTGATAATGAACTGTGTGTGTGTGTGCGCGCTTGCTGATTCACTTCCTCTCCCCATCCTTCCATCCACCTTGCTATCTCTCCCTCCTCCACCTCTTGCTGGTTGGCGGTGTGGTTACTCACTCCCTCACTAGCGCTCCACGCAGGCAGACACACAGGCACACACCTCCACGATGTGTCACTAGCCTCTCCACCTGCCTCTGCTTCTCGTCACTCTGCCATCACTCCTCCATTCTACCCACACTTTCTCTCGCACTCCTTCCATAAAACATATTTTTTGTGTGTTCTCATTATGTTTGCGTCGCCATGTGCTCTCTCTCCACCCCCTACGCTCTGTGTCACCGCTTTGGCAAAGAAAGAAAAATGCTCGGGAGAAAACGGAGAAAAGAAACAGGTCCGAGATAGAGCAGGCGTTTTATGGGCAAAGACAACCATCTGCAATCTGATGGACTATGTCGGACCAGACAGACTGAAGAAGTAGAGACGGGACATCCAGCGCTCACATCACCAGGGTATGAACACAAAAAGAACTAAAAAACACCCCGAAACATGCTTATTTTCAACCAACTCCACTCACTCTGTTGCTTTCGGCCATGCATTTGATCTCCGCTCGTATTGCACCGACTTCACTTGTGTCCACAGGCTGCGTTGGGGACTTTGACTAATTGTAAAACTATTCTCCAGACTCTGCCGGAGTAGAGACTTTCTATTCCCTCCATTTCGTTTCCATTCTAATTAATTCCCCCCTGCGCGGACCCTCAAAGAGCCTCTCTCGACGCGCTGCCTCTGCCGTCTTCTGTGTTTCCCCCCTCTCTCTCTCCATCTGTCTGCCTTTGAGAAGCAAATAATTGGATGTGGAGATTGGCTTTTCTGTGGCTGAGCCGGAGGATTGAGTCTGGAACCAACACACAAAGGCAGCGCGCGGACATACACACCTGGAGCTGAGGGAGAGTGTGCATGGAGGGAAAATCTCCACTTTATGAAGTCCGTTACACAGAATAGTGTCGGCTAGTCTGCGTTTCAACTGGTACAAATCCAACTACAAACTCAGTGACGCGTACTACCATTCTGATGTAGATTTGTTCCCATCGGTATTCAAAATCCGTGACCACTTTTAGACACCAATGATATGATTTTCAGTTTGTCTTGTATGTCATTTGAATTGTGGTTTGAAATTGAAGACATTGATGGGTATTTCTTTGTGTACTGGTATCATAAAGTCTGATCAGTTCAAACCCAATAAAAGGTAATCTTGTAATGGACATAGATGTGTCACAGTCAGTTTGATTCAACACTATTTAGTGTAAGGGAATGACCTTCTAGTGGCATCGCAAATTTAACCACAAAAAACTTCTATCTTGTCATGTACTTTCTTTAAATTCTGCCACCACAATCTTTGGCAACCACCCATTTTTGAAAATTTGTAGTACCAAAATGAGTAAGGAAAGGGCTTTAGAAAGCAGGAGAGTGTGCGAGTGACCTTTTGAGGAGATTAGTGTCGGCGGTATTTCCCCGGAGAGAGGGGATGAAGAGGGAAAGAGTTGAGGAGCTTCTTAGCACCTCAGATCTGAAGTGTTGTAATGCTCTATAGCCATTACACGACATGTTCGCACTTAGACGAGATAACTAAGACTGTGTGCCAAAAGGACATCCACTCAAACCAAGGGGTACTCCGGCAGAGCGAGAACACATTTCATTCATGTTTGTCTCTTACACTATTCACTTTCTTTTCTCCTTCGTCTCATCTCCTCCTCACCTTCCCGCCCAGCCATCGCCTCCTCCTCTACCTCCTCCCTCCCTCCCACCATCCCATCCACTTTCATTGTCCACACACTACAGCGGTGGGGCAGGCGAGCAGGCAGGCGGGACTTAGCAGTTTGTGTGTGTGTTCATGAGGAAGAGAGGTGTGAAGTCGGTCATTGCTTCAGCGCAACAAATCGGCGAGCCAGCCAGGAGGGACCACAGTGAGGTAAGTCCTTAAAGCTCTGAACTTTTTTTGATTCTTTTGTTGGATTATTCTTGTTCTAAGTGCATGTTTGGCGATTTTGTCTGCGTGAAAGTTGGGACATTTAAGGATGCGATTGCTACACTGTGGTTTAGTCTGGTCCATGCTGCTATGTGTGATTGTGTGTGTGCCCAGAGGGTGAGTTTGCCTCTCTCTGTACGTGCTCTGCTTGTGAATGACTGACCGTGGATGGAGTCTTGCACCCTGCCAGTTCACACCGTGCCAGAATAGACTATCTGCATTGTATGGCTTGTATTTCATCTCGTACAATATGATTCTCCCAAGTTCAGTGGACGCGAAATGCTTAGTAAATAGTACAAATTCTCAAACACATCCCTTGCTCTATTTCTTCACCCATATGCACCATAGTGAGACAGATTTAAATATCTCCCGACGGGTTGGAGGGCGAACAGAAATAGCTCTTATTCTAAATCAGGACGGAGAGCTAGGCTGAGACACTCTTCCTCTACTCTTCACTGCCAGCAGCATCACTTCCACTTCCCCCCAAAAAGTTAAAAAGATTTACAGCAAAATCAATTACATGAACTGAATATGATGCCATCGTGTGAAATATCACGGAAACACAGGCAAACACAGACTACGCCATGGGTGCTGGACATGGGAGGCGTCATGACAAAAGACTTACGAGATTTGGAGACTTTAGAGCGATTGCATTGAGAAAAAAATAATAAAATTAAACCCATAAGGTGATTAGGTCTGCATCTCCTTTATGTCAGCTTTAGGAGAGTTTAAGTCACATGGATTTGTCTGTTCCGCCTCTTAGTTGCTACAGTAGCTGGCTGCGCTGGTGAAAGCAGCCGGATTAAGCCCCTAAGACTGGAGTTAAGATACAGATCTCCACTTGATGAGGTTCTTGCTGTCTGTCTCCGAGCCTACCTGTCTGTCTGTCCGTTCGTCTAAGTCTGGGAGCTACGGGATAGGTCACGGCCCGCCAGCTGCCTCAAACCCCCCTCCGAAGAGAGAGAGAAAAACCCCAATCTGAAAATGTGTTTGCGCTTCTATGTCAAAGTGTGAGTTTGTGGCAGGCAGATAACCATGAGGTGGCTGGGCAGTGGGATAAGCAGGAGCACCTGGCTTTGGAGAGGGGAAAAATGAGAGATAAGGATTGGAGATGCAAAGGTAGATTCTGGGGTGAAGCCTCCGGCATCTACCTTCAAGCAAGAGCAGACGTCATGACCTGCCCACCTCTCTCTCCACAGGCACACAGCAAAGAACAAAAGAAGAGTTAATACATGCAAGCCCTCCTCTGGGCATCAGGAAGCAGAGGAGGAAATTGGAACAAGAAAGGGATGAGTAAAGCTAAAAATAACAGGAAACAGAACAATGGGAAAACAATAAAAATGCATATGGTATTATTAATTAGTCAGTTGACAATACTGTTGAAGATTTGACTATCTAATATCTCTATCCACATTGTTAGCTCTCTCACCAGTCTGCATGTATCACTGAGAAATGTTATTATTATTATTACTTTGACATTGAATAAATGTGTACAATCTCTGCCAATCCAGTGCCAGTAAAGCCCAATTTAGCTTTACCTATAACAGGCTATGTTATACATTTTATACAGTTTTAATCATAACACATGAACATAGTTAATTTTTTGTCTGATTTCCATATCCACCTAGTGACAGGAAATGGTACTGACTCATATTTAATCATTAATGCGCTGAAGTGACTGATCAGAGCTCTGTGGTCACACGTGGGTGTGTGAGGAGCCCGGATCATGCGGCACCTTTGGTTTCCTGTCTTCTGTAGCCCACTTTTAATTAATGACTGTACGGCACTCACACACATGCCAGCGCGGCTCACTCTTGGCCACTGATTTCAGCTGTTAATTAAAGAAGTGTTAGCAGTAAGTGAATAAAACATGTATCAATCCCTCTTCCCTCCACACAACCCCTCCCCCGCTCCCTCTCTTTTCGTTTTATCTTCAGTATCCAGCTTTTTTCTCCCTCTCCTCATTTGCTTCACTCACAGACTTCTGTACTGTTTCTATTTTCTATCTATTTCTCATATTCCTCATGCCCCTTCCCCCACCTCTCTCTATGCTGTACTCTCCATCATTCCCCAGAGGTGAACCCATGTGTGCAAGCTGTTGCTGGCAAGGGCAGCGCTATCTCTGATAGAGCCACTGTGGCTCTGATGCGATATACTGTTTGTGTGTCCGCAGATACCCCATAGACACACACAAACCTTGTAGACACTGCAGGTGCTGCATCAAGATAAATGAGCCGTCATTAGCCAATCAGGTCAGCCGGTGGGAGGGCGATGGAATAGGAAGGAGTAGATGGGCTGGTGGAGGTCAAGCCGCTGACAGCACTGTGTAGATAAAATGTGTGTTTGTGTGTGTGTTGGCCTGGCTGTGGGAGATAGAGATTCCCTGATTGAACGTTGGAGTAGTTTTCTCTAGCTGCTGCACGTGCCTCCCCTTCACTTCCTCCTCTCCAACAGCCCTCCTCTGGGGAGTGCAGTTGTACTGAAGACTGCTGTGTGCGTCTGACGCTCTAATTGGTATCTCCGGCCGGTTGTTTATGTCTTCATCGTCAGCTCGTCAGAGGAAGAGTCAGAGGCGAGGAGGAATTAAAAGCTTTTTTACATGTCTCCTTTCAAAAGGCAAATTCTGCAGCAGGAAAAAATGTCATGTGAAGTTATTTTACTTTGTTACATTCCTGAAGGCTCTTTTCAGTGAACAGCTATGAAACCAATTAAAAAGAACTGTGGACTGGCATTTATTCTTGGTACAGTAACATAATCAATCAGTGTGTGTATGCAGAAGATTTCACGTGAGCCTGCCCTGGTAACATTTACTTTGGTTCCTCTGCTAATGGATTTATGCAGAAAGGGCCTGATCTCTGAGCCAAGGCGGTGCTGGGAAAGTGGCAGGTAAATGATTAACCTGCTGCAGAAACTGGATTCTCTGCTATTCTCCCCAGTCCGTTGTGTGTGAGGCTGTGTAAATGTGCTGGGGCTTTCAGAATGGCCGCTGGCTTTCTTTGATCACTAATCCTTTCTCTGGCCTGACTTTCTGTCCCCAGTCCTTTTTATTCCTCTGCCCATCTCGGCACAGAGCTCATCTCGGCTCGCGGCCCATAGCCATGTCTGCATTGTGAGCAGCTTACAGCATTGGTGCCCTCTTTTGCAGCCCCCTCTTCAATTCTTTCTCCACCCCTCATTTTTGTTGTTGCTCTTCGTGCTACATCTCTGATTTGAGCAAGCTTTACTTGTTTTAGTAATCTGCGTCAGAATTTTGAGTTATTCTTTTGGCATCAAGTTTACCATAAACATAGTAAAAAGTGAAGTTCATTCTCTCTTTCGCGCTCTCTCTCTCACACACACCCACACACAAAAATATAAAATATAAATATTGTACATTTCTCAGTCAATCAGACAGATGGACTAGAAAAAATCGACAAGTCAAAAGTGACTAATGAAAATGACATAATAATAATAAGTGTTCTCTAAGCTTCCTTCTGTACACAATTTTTTCTTTAGAAATGTAGCTTTTTATTCTAGATTGAGTTTTACCATAGCTACTCTCTCCTATAGTCATGATCTTTGGGTAATGCCCAAAAGAACAAGATCACAGATACAAGTGGTCTGAATGAGTTTCCTCCGCAGGGTGGCTGAGCTTTTTCTCAGAGCTAGTGTGAGAGCAGTCACACGGGAAGAACATAGAGTAGAGCTGCTCTCCGGGGAAGACCCAGGAAATGTTGGAGAGACTAGGTCTCTCAGCAGGTCTGGGAACACCTTGTGATCCCCCCAAAGGAGCTTGAGGAAGTGTATATGGAAAGGGATGTCTGGGCATCTTTGCTAAGATTGCTGCCTCCACTACCCGGCACCAGATAAAATGGAAGACAACTGACTTTTTTTTTTTTTTTTTAAAGCAAGACAAACTGGTTCTTTGAAATAGGCTAATATTTGCATACACAGTTCTTATTGCTCTACATGAGTATTTCAGCATTCTCAGAATCTTTACAAAGCTCACAGTTGTCATGGGTGAATCATTTACCCTAAGAGTTGTTCCTCTTTCAGTCCCCTGCATGGTGGCATAGCACTGAAATGTCCCCATTAACCCAAGACATGCACAATAGACTTACCCTCCAGCTGGGGAGATCATAACCAGTCCAAAGGGTCCCCAGGTGCTGTACTGGGGGTTGCCCTCTGCTCCTGACATGCCTGATATAATGACATTGAAGGATGACTTATAAGAAGAAAAAAAAAATGAAGTGAAAAATTAAGAATGAAATTATTCTGTGACCCTTTTCTACACCTTTCTTCATATTTTCTTTCAGAGGGGTTGGCCAAACGGATGAATAGACTTGCTGTACATTCACCTTCATTTCTGGCCTTGAATAGCAGACACACACATTACCAGCACCTTTATATAGTCCCCAACAAGTGCGGTGTCCTCAATGTGCTTTGTGCAGTGTAACTTGTGTCCGTACATGGATTACAGAGCAGTCGGGCACACGGGCTGGCAGCTCTTTTAAGACTCCTCTGCCAATAGCTTACACATTAATATTCATGTTGGTACGTTCATACGCTTGGCCAGACAGTGCTACTGAGACCTTGTAATCCCTGTGCTCCCTGCCACACTACCACGGGTTAGAATTAGCATATTTTTCTCAAAACAGATGACTCGTGTGACCACTAGAGGGCAAGGAGAAATGCTAATTAGAATGGTATTTAATTGTCCCCCAAGTAAGAACTAAGATACATACATTATATTTCAAATGGAAGAGACGTAAGCAGGCATAGAGAGTGAGGTGCGATGGTGGTGAAGAAGTGGAGGTGGAAAGAAGCTGGGATGGTTGTTCTGTTGCTGCAGTAGATGTAATGACGCTGCAATGGCGTGATAATGGGGGAGAGAGTGCTTTTGGCTGCAAAGGTGATTGATTAAGACTGTAATGATGGTGAAAGACAGGGTCAATTTATAACATTTGCAGGTTGCTCATTGAGAATTCCTCGAACTGCAAGGAGAGTACAAGTGCAGCAATTGTAGTTTTTGGACTTGCCCTTAACTATAACACATCGCAGCAATGAGCTTCTTTAGTCAAAATTTGTTTCTTCTTGTACAGTGATACTTAAACCTTATATGGTACCATTGTATAATAACTACATCTAAATAAGTCTTAATAAAGCATGTACAAAGATTTAATCATAATGTACAAATAGTTTATTAAGAACGATTCAGGCTCAGTAACTACTTAATTAAGGGGCTACGGTAAGGAATTTGGTTTAGGGAATTAATTATTTTTTTAAGCCTGAATCATTTTTAATCAACTATTTCGTTCATCATGTATTAAGTCTCTATTTGTCTTTTATAAAGACTAATTAAAATATAGTTATTATAAAGTATTACCTGTTACATAAATTAACTAAATGATTCACATTTTCAGTATCCTTTTGTCTAAACTATGATTAACCACATATTGAGTAAGGATATATTGAGTATATTGAAATACTGGAACCAACACCTTTAATTGCATAGTGATAAGTCCCTTTGTAAATAGTTAATTGGATAATTTTCACTTCTGTTTTCACATTTAAAAATAACTTAAATACAATTAGCATATTGCCAAAACAATTGCTAAAATAGTAATGTATATATAGTACTTGCTCATATACATAAAACTGTAGGTGTAAACTGGTTTAGAAGGAGACACTATGGAGTATCTCAGAATGCAGGCCGAAATCTCTGCTACAGGTTAAGGACTAGATGCCTCAGTACCTGTTCATCTTTTAATCCAGCCATAAGTAAGAACTAAAATGTTGTATAGTGTATCTTTAACAGTACAAACCAGGTGCAGGTGGAATGACCAGTGTGTGCTTGTGTGTGTGTTTGTGTGCGTGTGTGTGTTTGGGGAGATTTGTGTAACTGAAGGAGTGTGTGTATGTGAGGACAAAGCAGTGGTCTGTGGAGAGGAGAGAAAGCTCCTGTGTGTTTCTAAGTCAATGGGCTCTTTGTTAGTGCAGCCTGGGAGACAGTTAGCCATGAGGACGCACTGGGACAGCACAGTACACCTGAACACCCCACATACACACATACACACATACACACACACACATACACACAACTATTCCACCCCCCCAAATCATTTCTTTGCTTCTAAATCCATCAATGTCCATCCCATATTATGGACAGTGTCTTTGTGTTGTAACTGAATTTTTCCATCCTTATCTCAGGTGAAACGGGTGGGGTGGGGGCACATTACCTGAGTGGCGCACAGAGGGCATTTTGTCTGCAAGAAGAGAAGAAGGGAACAGCTAGGGCAAGATGGAGGAGAGAAAGAGGAGGCTATGGAGGGGAGGGGACAGGAATGCCACAGATACAGGTGAAAGCTTTGTGCTCCCAAGTGCAAGCAGCCAGGATGGACTCAAATGGCCGTGGGACAGGGGACTAGCTGGTCTTATATGATCTGGTATTTGAACTGGTCAAGCGTCATGTAAGTACGGTTGTTTGTAAACGCTTTTAAGAAAGGTTCCAGAATGTACTGTTTTTTTTAACAATGGTGATGAATTGATGTGAAATATGGATTTAATCTGTTGCTGGTTGTTTGGAAGGTCTTTGCTGTCTGGTGCATACAAAAGTTAGTTGAATAACCACCATACTGCTGAGACCAATTATGAAGTGTCAAATATTTCTTTCCAAAAGTTGAGCAAGCTGAGAGATATTTTGAGAATATGTAGTGACACAGTTAGCTGGAGTTTTAGCAGTGGCAGAAATAAATACATGCTCACTTCATTATGATAGTAATGTCATTGGTAAGTAGTAGACATATAGTGCTTTTGCAACCAAGGGCATACTCTGTCTGACAGTCGAAAGCCACTCCAGTCCTCTTATATATTCATGGCCATGAAGCAGTTTTAGTGTATAACTGTCTAATATTTGACGTGTTAAGACAGCGGGTTTGTCACTGGCTTTCTCCAGTCTATAAGTAATGGCTTTGTATGTGCTGTAAGTCGATGCCTGTTCAAATGTTGACTTTCTATAAATAATGGATAAAGGTCTAATAAGCATTCTGTTGAGCGTCTTTGCAGTGTTGACCATTGGGATCAGCATTATGATTCTGTCCGTCCAACAAAAGCTTATGGCTTGTTCTCCTCACATACACACACACACACTCTCACAGGACCATACACGCACGCGACCATACACACCTACAGTATAAGAGGTTACGGAGCATATTGAGCACACACAAACACTCAGAGTCTTATCTCTTTCTCATCCAAACAAGAAGATAACAAATAAAGCACATTGTCTGTTTCCACAGGGCTCTCGATAAGACACAAATCAGCTTACACACATACAACTGAGCAAACGCGCACACATGGACATATAGAATCAAATGGAGGGATTAAAACATGGATGGATGACTTTGACATAAATCCAATACGCCTTAAATCTGTCCGTTTCTCCTTCTCATTCTTTTCACTTGTTTCCTGAGTTCTCATTGAGCCTTTGACTTCCGCGCTCAGAAGCTTGTTGCTTTTGCGGCAGCTTGAAAAGGAGGGATTCCCCTGATGCAGAATATATTCACAGCAGACGTCAGTTAGAAGTGACCTTGTGTGTTGCTTCTAAGATTTTGAGTAATATTCGCTTCTGGCAAGGCCATTTCCCACTGCACTTGTCAAAAGTGTAAAATCAAAGCAATGTCAATGGGAAAAACAACTTTGGAACGGTTCTAAAATAGCTGAGCGTTATCAAGGGAGAGTCTGAGAGCACTTTATTCACAAGGAAAGTAGAAGGTAGAAGGTAGTAAGAAAGTTTTCAAGAACAGCAGTTTAGGACATACAAGTGCAGGACAAAGTTAACATTTGACATGAAGTAGTCCATCTCTAGTTTTTCATTTAATGAGACAGAAAAGAGAAAGGCATGTGTGTGTGTGTGTGTGTGTGTGTGCCTATCTTCCCTGTTGCATCAGAGGAAAGATCAAGGGTCCTTAACATCTTCATGAATCACTGCTGGAGAACAACATCACTTTATTTCAGGGTCAGAACATCTCTTCAAAACAAAAACTCAAAATTACCTGAAATATAAGAGTTGGAAGAAGGAAAGATATTAGTCTGAAGTCGAGTACTAGTGTAGCAATAGCGTTTCTTGTTTGAGGTGAAGTACCAAAAGGTGTAATGTTCCCATCTCATGTTACTGTTGTATCCCTTGACAAGACACTTCATTCACCTTTCTTTAATATGTTAGTATGAAAATTGTGATGGTTGGAGAGGTTGAGTGTGCTGAATGATGAGTGTGTTCCAGGGCAACTGTTGCTAAGTAAGTTAGTGTGACAGATGAGTGAATAAAGAAATGCCTCTAATTGTTCAGTGACTTCAGAATCAAACCATAAGTCGTTCAACACATTTACAATTCAGGAAAATTACACCTACTTCAATATGCCTAACAAACTCATTGAGCATATTGACTTGACTGTGGTGAAATCTTGCTGAATGCCTTGGGGTAGGAGGGCTGTGACTTCTCAGTTTGGCATTACCAGCCGATGCACGTGGGCCGCCTCATTGCCTCTCAATCTACCGCCGTTCAAGTTGACTCATCCATTTTAAGCCAGTTAATAATTCAAAGGGTCTGCAGGCAGTATTTTCATCTCGTCTCTGCATTGGAACTCCTTGTAATTACACCCCAGCAAAACAAGACACACCGACTTTGTGGATAGCGAGGAGAAGAGAGATGGGCGGATTGGGGAGATACACAGGAACATAACACACAGAGAGAAGGAGAGAGCCGTCCAAACCACTGTTGTAAATCCTGCAGGGCCTTGTAAGCTGTCAGACAGGCTGAGGGTGTTAACGGCAAGGAGACACACACACCAACATGCACGCGCAGGACAATCACCCTCTTGGAGAAAAGTTGACTCCTGCCACTGGCGTGACTAGCTCGCTGCTGTGTTTTATGGCTTTCTATTCCTATGTGATTTTCTCTGCCATGTCACATAGGGTCTAAAGCCATTGGGTACGGAGTGGGAGATCTGCACGCCGAGGATTGTAGCAGGATTAGATGAGTATAAGGGATGCAGACGAGGGATGAAAGCGCACCACTGGGATTTTTAATAGCATATATGTACACACACGCAGGAGCAGCTACAGCCTGGCGTATACCCCGAGGCGCTGTGGGTTTGTGCCAGGAGGCAGACTGGTGTGGAGCGCAGCTAATTGCCCCCACATGAGTCAGTCTCCATCCCAAAGAAACCCACGCGTAGGCAAACACACATCCACGCACCAGTACCCACGACACTTAATGTTGGCCCTCTGTTGTTGTCACCAGTTTTATACCCTGGCTTCCTCATTGGCACACACACACACATTTGCATGGAGTCCCCAGCCAGGCCTTCTGCTGCTGCTGCTGCTGCTACTGGGGCTGCTGACTCAGAATGGTATTTAATGAAGCTCTCACTTTCACCTCGTGGATCCTAATCTCAGGGCTCCGTGGCGATGGGCTGTACCAGCACGCTAACAAAAAGTGTTAACGCTTGGAGTTTATGAAGCCTCCAGACTTGTTTTAATCGTGTGCATGTGAGCAGCAGGCTCCAGTGTAGTTAACTAGCATCTCATTTCCAACTCCTACAATCAGAGATGAGGGCAATGCTGCTTTCAAGGGTAACAAACTATTAGTTACATCTTAGTTCATTGTTGCGAGAATAAAATTGTCCAAAAGCTCAGTCCTTGTTCCTGTCCCCATTTTCTTCATGATTGGTGCTTAGTGCTACTTAGTCTGCAGAGTTCTGAGAGTTCCAGAAGTGTCCCATTTTAGAGACAAACCATGGCTCAAATACCATTAGCATATCCAAGACATATTTTTAGAACTCAAGTGGGTAGTGCCGAATATGTTTTACTAACAAATAAATTATGAATCAGAGATTAGACTTGAATAACTGTAGGGAAGTTATTGACTTGTTTTCTCCATATTGGGAAAGAAAAACATGTGGCTAATGCTGGGTGAAAGTACCTTGTCACTTTGTTTTCTCAGTTGAGTGACAGCGCTCGATAGATGGCCGTCCCTACCGCAGCTAGCTTACGTGTGTGTATGGATTGACCTATTGACTGAACCACGCTAAGTTTCTCTGCATTTAGTTCTTTGCTCACAGCGATGCCAAACGTGACAGACAGGCTCACACAGACACACACAGCACCCCAAGGAGGATATCGACAGCTGCCTGCTACACATTGTACTGGACATCTCAAAAGCTGACACATTGAGATCTAAAGTTAATTGGCTCCGAGCTTTAAAATGTGTTTCAGACTGACTTGACAGTGACGGCAACAGTAATATTAGTCTTACTTTCTGGATATATTCCCAGAGTGTGAAGGCTGTAATCGACTAAAGGTATACTTGGTCAACTAAAGGCATGCCCAGTTTATCGATTATTCAAGTAGGGCTGTGACATGCAGTGGTGGAACAAAATGAAGTAAAAATACTGTATAAATTGTAGGTATCTATACTTTATTTAAATATATTTTCCAGTGGACACTACATTTGAGAGCAGATATTTGTACTTTCTACTCCACTACATTTTTTAATTGGACTGAAAAGTAAAATATATATTTTTTAAATTATTGTCTGATACCTGCAGAAAAGCCTGAGGGTTTATTTTTAACACGTTCATAATCTAAGCAAATGAAAAAAAAAAAAAAAAAAACAGCGGGGAAAAAAGATAAATTCAGTTGTTTATTTCAGCACAAATTAAAATCACTACATTTAATGTTTAATTAGATCTCAAAATCCTGTTAAGTACATTTTTAAACAGGTACTTTAATACTTTTACTTAAGTCATTTTTTTTATCTGATACTTTTATTTGAGTATTGTTTTGCTCTGGTATCTGTACTTTTACTTAAGTAACAAAATTGAGTACTTCTTCCACCGCTGGTTACATCTGACTGGCAAAAGCTGTCCATTATGTATACAGAGAAGTGCTAGTAAAGAGTGTCTTCATAAATAAAGATTACACTGTCTAGTCTCTCCCAAATGTCACTCCATGCTTTCTCCTTGGTGCTGTGCATATAAAATACTTAGCTGACCATTAAAAAGTTTGGTCGACTGTCCATCAACTGATCCATTGACTAAAGCCCTAATCTCCATACACAGGTACTTAAGATGATGTAAACATTATCCCAGTCTGTTGTGCACTAACTAACCAGCAGCTTGCAGAGTGGGTGTGGAGAGCTGACCAAAGAAAATGCCCACGTCTCTCATCTATTTATAGAAATAGCAAATCTTGTGTATTAATAGAATTTTGGAACGTGGATGTGGCACAGAGTGTGTTTCAGAAGTAACACCATTAGCTCGCTCAAATTGAAAAATGTGTTTGTTTTTTGGTGTTCATTAGTGTGATGACTCATTATAACAAAGTGAATAGGTCTGATTGGCTGGGCTGTTAGAAGAAAAGTGGGGGGTGTATAATAAAACTATTTCTTTTAATTAAGTAAAAAGGAAAGGTAATTTAAGGGAGAACCAACAAACATAAATTACATATAGGTATGTGATAAAAACTAAAAGCCTGTCACATTAAAAACAAATTATGAAAACTGCTGAGACGTTTACATTAAAACTAAATGAATGTTGTGCATACATATTCTTGTACAATACATTCAAGTAGCTAGAAGTTTATTTAACGTCAGCCTTTTAATCATGAACCCTCCAGACATTGTGATAGTCCATTCTAGTCTAGTGCAGTCTATTCTGGGTATGCTTCTGCTGTAGGGAGTATTATACCTCTGATGATGTAGACCAATATAAGAAAGTCTGAGCTGGCAGTGTGGGACTACCTATGGAATACTAACATTATTGTATTAATCTATGAAAGCAAAAAAAAGCCATACCAAAGGTTTTAAAATGTTGTAAAGTTTAGTGTCTCTAACTCTTCTCCTACAATCTTTTGTGTGTCCCTGCAGGTCTGCTGGATGGTCCACCTCCCATAAGGCATGCCCTTCACCTGTGCCTGTTTCTGTGGCCTCAATGGCTTCTGCCGCGGACGAAGGAAGAAGAGGAAGGAAGCACTGGAGGAGGAAGAGGAAGAGGGTGAGGAGCTGGGACGATATAGGGACCAGGAGACCCAAGTGTGAAGATGTCCATGTGCCTTTGGGCAAGCCTTAAAGCTTTAAATTCTCATGTACTTTAATGTGTGACTTACAGACTGACAGTTAGAAAAATCCTAGCCATACATGTTAATAATATAGTAATATAATGAATGGTGCTATGTAAGTTAATTGTTAAAGCTCCCATATTATGCTAAATCAACTTTTATAAGCTTTTAAGCATGCCATGTCATTTTTAAATGGATTGAATACCGCCATGATAACACCTTCTAAACTAATTGCTTTTTCACCATTCGAAAGATAGAATATTTTATTGTTAATTACTATGGAAAGGTGCTAGCTGTTCATCCCTCTGAAACCCATCGATAAGGCATTTCTTCTTTTTCGCATTACATTGCTAATAGTTATGCTGCTAATTATTTTAAATGTATTTCTAAAAGTATACAGGCCTGTAGTCCAAAAGAACATGGATCAAAAAAAGATAGACCAAAGCCAAATTATTTAGAAGCAATGCATAATATGGGGACTTTAAACCAAACTTCCAATGTTGATTTGTTTTCAAAGTATTATTTTATATCTGATGTCTGCAGTGTGAGAGCTATTCCTACAGTAGTACCAGAGCGTCAAAGTCATACCATGTGAACCTTTAGCTCAGCTCAGAGCCATTCCTTCTCCATATAAACTGTCTCTTTCTTGTCAACTGCAAACTTTGCCATTACTGATGAGAAATATAGTTGATGTCTACTAAATTAATTCTGGCCACAGCTCGTGCACTGTACGATAGAAATCCAGAAATCCATTATTCCAACCAGTCACACCTCGAAGCCCTGTTTAGCCCCAACCCCATTTGCAGCTCTATGGACACTGAAATGGAACTAACGCGGCCCCTCTTCGCCCTATACCTACCTGCCTGCCGGTGTCAGATCAACTTAGAGCTAACTTCAGCCGAGTGGGAAAGTGTGTTGTAATTTCCAAAGTCACCCATGGAGTGCCGAAGCCCATCTCAGCTTTCACGCTGCGCTGGGCTCCATCTAAAGGCTGAGCAGCTGTCCAATCGGCGACTGAGCTGGAGTGTGAAGATAGGAGTCAGGGGTCAGGATGAGCAACAGGCCGGGGAAGAGCGGCCCCTCCCAAGGCGTCGCAGCATCTTTGTCTCATTTATGCGCAGACAAGTAATTAGAGGCACAGACCGTCAGCTAATGTCCCAGTCAGTCTAAGTGTTGCATAGTTAAGCAGAGGTCTCGTCATATACCCACAGCTCTGAGGAAACTTAATGATGTAAGAGATTTGTAACAGATCTGGGGATTGCATGGCGTTTCGTAAATACAAAAATGTATCAGGGACAAGATTACAAACTGAAGAAATAATGAAAAATAAAGCAATGATCTCACCATATGGAAACTAATTGTTGCTTATTGGTGATTTTGCAATGAATTATCCCAAAGTTAATTCACAATTGTTAAACCCAATCATATCTATTAGTGATTAGACCCAAGAATTGACGGTTATTTCAACAAAAATCTGCATTTGAATGATATGAATTTTAACTACCCCCTATCTGTATTAAATATTCTTGGCCAAGGATGTTGTAATGTCATCTGAAACCGAGCAATATCCAATATGAGCATGAGCAGATTCCAGGAGTGTCCACAAATGCCGTGCACTTCCAGCTGTCACCTGTTTGAGTGTCCACCTTTGCTAGCACACTCATTTCCTCTTTCAGTAACAATAGACCCTGAAAGCTAAAACAAGTGGTTGATATCCTTCAAGCAGTTATCGAGCAGTGTCTTCAGAATGCACATGTAGAAGACAAAGCCCCTCCCCCTCACACACACGCACACACACGCAGGTCTCATTAGTGTGTGTGATTATGCATGGCACGTCCAGTCAGCCAGTGGAGATGTAATTAACCTTTTCCAGCAGGAAACAGATGCCTGCGTGTCACACACTCTGTCTTTCTGCGCAGCACACACAAACAGCGCCACACACACGTCTGCTGTCAGGGAGACAAAGACGACGTCACGGTGTCACAGAAACAAAGGCCTGAATGCGACGCCTGCTCCTCTCTGATAATCCTCTCACGCATATTTACATTCCGAGCTCATGATAAGGGTGGGTGCACGTCGATGCGCTCCCCAACGCGCATATCCATCTCACCCTCTGCCGCTGTCTCCACCGCCTTCTCCGGAATCCTGCACCAAACTTCTTCTAACAAGTTACAGCCTACAATACCTCAAATTTAACAAACTTGCAACTTTTTGAGAAATGCAAACATGATGGAAAAGTTTGTGGTTGTAATATTATGGATGTGTAACACAACCAGGTGGATGAAAATTCAACATCACTAAAAATAGGGTTGTTTCAATATCCAAACCATTAAGTGATGAACCTACTGCCAAAATATATATTCTCCAATTTGATCTCAATCTTAATGCTCCAATACAAATGAATAAGAAATGATAATTTAATAATGCCCAAGCAGTATGGTATAACTTCTAATAACCAACACATCAATTTCAGACATAATTCAATGTGTTATCTGGGAATACTGGCAGCATAAAGCAGTAATGCAATTTTTCCCATTGTACTGGATATCAGTGCATTGTATAGTATCCGCATGGCAGCACAGATTAGCTCCACTCTCTCTGATTCTGAATACGGAGGATTTCTTGAGGCGTTCAAAAAGCTGCTTTTTGACAGATCCAAGAGTGTGCGTGCATGCGTGTGACTGTGTGTGCATATCGCGGTGTGTGCACTCCATAGATTGTCTGTTTACTCATTAATCCGCTACAAGCAGCGAAATGAGACAAAGCTAAAGCCATTTCACAGTATAGAGCACCTATTATGATTCAGGGTGTTACGGCTAGGCTCTAATGAGGAGAGGAGAATGAGGGGAGGGAGGATGCGAGGAAGAGAGGAAAGACGGTAATGAGAGCTGCAGCTAATGCTAGACGGCGTGCTAATTGGCTACAGTGGATAACTTTCTGAGCCGGAGCGGAGAAGAGAACAGCCTGATCTGTTGCCGTTACAGTCGTTTAGCACTCCCTCCATTTCACCTCTTTAATGAGAGGAATATTCGCTCCAGTAATGGCCAAAGACTTTAAATTGCTAACAATTTGTTGCTCGCTCAAACTCTGCTCAGAGATGATCGAATTTGGGGGGGCTGATGGGATGATGGTGTTGGCAGGAGGTAGGCGGTGTGTTTTCCCTCAAGCGCCACGAGCCAGTACTTTATGGATCACGGCAATTTTCAGGGAATAGTAACTCAAGGACAAACAGCTAAAAATAGAAGGGGTGTGTTCGCGACTGGTGGTAGCGAGGAGGTGGAGGAAGGCGGGGACGTGCGGGGGACTACAGAAAACGAGTCCTGTCGCATTAGATTTGGGTCAGAAAACGAGAGAAAGAGTCAGCCAAGCAGAGAGTGTGAGAGCGTTGAGGAGATTCATCAGTGGTTCTCCGTCGCTTTCATCTGCTCCACGCTGCCCCCCTCCCTCACTCCCCGAGCCCTGTCCTCCCCTCACTCATCCGCACACACCTGCAGGAGGCAAAGGTCCAGAGAGCCAGGGGAGGAAACTAACCACTGGAAAAGTCGAAAAATACATGGAGCAAAATACTATATTATTGTATTATTCATATGCTATTTCGTCTGAAGGCTCTGTGCAGCGTAATGAGAGCATACACATCCCAGCGGGGAGCCCACTGTAACAAAGCTCGAGTTTGACTTGTAGATTTACTCAAAAGGGGTCGGCTTCAGTTCAAAAAGCAGAAAAGTTGCGCATTTTACAAAAAATTGCCGCCATTAATTTGTCTTCTGTTTTAAGCTAAACCATGTGCAACTCTTTAATGTTTGTGTGCTAATTATGAAGCTAAAGGTGGGTAGCCATTAGCAAAGCTTAACGTAGAGGGGAAGGAAAGAGCAGACGTGGCTGTGTTCGCAGTTCAGACAAACGCCCACTAGCCTCTCTGATGCTCGCTAATTAGCACATCCTATCATATCAGGCTAATCCTTAAAAGTTTGGAATAAGCCAGGCTAGCATTTTTCATCTACTAATTGCTTTGTGCATTTATACCATCAGGTTAAAAGATTTTAAGGAACAAACAATATAATTTACGTGGCTATAGGTAATTGAAATACGCTCCCATTTAAGCAACACCAAACTCTATACTGCATCAAAATGAAGCCTCTAAATCACTATTTGAATAACATTTTGAGGGAGATCCTTCACAGCCTATCCATCTAATCTACCTTGTGTGCAAATGTTTCTACTCTGCTCCGTAATATATTGAAGGTGGAATAGTTGAAGGAAGCCTGCAGGTGTTGACGCCATCTCACTTGGCTGTCTTATTTCTTGTCAGTCCTCATGCATCAACTCACCATTCCTCCATTCCTCTCTCCTGCCTCCCCCACATCTGCTCACTTGCCTTAATGACGGCTAAAGTGATGGTCCCACCCAGGCTAATTAAGAAAACCAAGATGGAGAACGCTGATAGACTGGCAATGGGAGATCTGGAGGAGCGGGCCAATGCCAAACGCACCATTTAGTCTCCAAGCATCTGAATGGGGGAAAAAGATACAAACAAGATATATAGTGTAATTGAGATGCTAATGGTTGTTGTCAGGAGCACCTGACGGGGTCAAGTTAAATCAGTCTGGGTGAAAGAAGGATGGTGAAAAAAACCAATTGGAGTCAGGATCTTAGATAGTAAAAAGCAGCGTCCATGCCAACCGCACCTGATTGCCAATTTGTGCCAGTCTCCAGACGTCACCTGTCAATGCTAGCGACACTTGGACTCACAAACAGGTCTGATTGTGCTAAGCTGTTGAAAACACCCATCCGCATTCAATCACGGACTGCTGTCAAGCCTCCTACACCTCCTGATTGTGTACATCTTGGCTCCTAACAAGGTGTCCGCCGAGCAGGCCTGAAACCGTGTGATTGGAAGATAAAAACTGCCCATGTTAAATATCTAATTCTTCCACACATCTCTGGGAAAATAAGCTGCAGCGCTGATTAGATTGCCGACTGCTGTGCCAACCTCGGGCTGACGCCATGCTCATTACGCACACCCACCCGCAAAACTCCCAACCCCAACCGATCCCATCTTGCCTCATGTTCACCTGCCAAGCCCCCTCCGCTCTATTTGTGATTGAAAAGCAATTCTGACACCCTCGAGACTTAGGGTCGATGCCTGAGGAGTGATGAAATTAAGTCGTGTAAAATTTATTTATAAATCGCTGGTAAAGCCGCACCTGGCAATTTAGCATGCTGACAGCTCTGAACAGCACTGCGGCATAACTGATTGGAATTTAAGAGCCCCAGTATGAAATTCTGTAAATGGGGGAGGTGACGCGACGGAGAGGTCTGGGGACAGGGAGCAAGCAAGGACAATGATTTCTTCTCATCTGCTTCAAGAGTGTGTCTTGTTAAAGTTTAATTGATTGTACCATTGTAATTTACTTATCTTTAATGAAAGTATTAAGATAGCATTTCAACCTGGAGTGGTTTAAACAGATGAGCAAATGTTGGTCAGACCCTGGCAGATAGTTGCCAACAGATATGCTGATAGGAGAAGAAAATTATCTAATGTAATTGTGAATAAGAAAAGGAAGATGATGAAGTTGAAGTGGCTGAATGTTTTGCTGCAGAGGTAGAAATAAAAAAGGCTGGAAAAGGTTGCTGGAGTAATGATTTTGACCGTGACAATGCCAGTAGGCTGGAATTGACCTGCTATAGGATTTTCAAGGATAATTTATAGTACTCATTAATAAAACATCGTCCCAAATAATTTTCCATAAACTTAATAAATATGCTGCTGACTAGACAGTAACTATTTTAACATCAGCCAACAATCTGTTTTGTAGTTTACAAACCTCAGATGCCAGCCAACTCTTTTCCTCTTTTTTCATGCAAGCAGCTTCCCCTGAGTTTTAAAACAGAATTTCTAACAGGCTGAAGGTTTTCTAAATGCTTTGCAAGTCCAAAAAGGAACGTTGGAAGGCCCACATGAACTCTGATTTGAAAACATACTTCGTCCTTCATATCTGGCTGGAAAATAGTGAGATTTCTTCAAGAACACAACAAATAAGTTTCCGGCTCATTACAAACAAGAAACATGTCTGAATCTTTGCAGGGTAGACGTATTGTGATCGATTTCATAAATATAGGGGCTTTATAACAATTTATTGTTGAAAAGAGACATTTAAAAATATTACCAGACAGCAGCAGTAATAAAAAACGTGTATCTTGGACATCTGGAGCTTGTCCAGCATTCGTAGGCTGAGGTGAAGCGTGTGTGGACACTGTATTTTCTCTTTGGCTTCTCCAGTATTCTCCATAACTTTATTGAAAGCGCCCCAGGCCATCTTCCACTTTGAGATGCTCGGGTAATTGTGTTTTGTATGTACTGTGAGAAACAATAGCTGTATATTGAGTTGCATTGTGCACAGAAACTTTTATAATAGAAGCTGGTAAACAGGTCAGATGTCCACATATCTCATGCCATATAAGCGTCATCAATAACAGATAAATCAATGGGAGCAGTTTTCCTGGAGTCGTTCTTCTTCATTGTGGCCCACCCTTTGCTCTTTCACACTGGCAGACACAGTGTTTTAGTGTGCCCGGTCGATACGGAGCAGTAGTATTGAGCCGTGGCCGTGGCCTAAATGAGAGTTTGATTTCTCGGGGGTATCGGCCGCTGTAACCATGGCGCTGTCGCCATTGGAGGCCTCTTGGACCAACGCACATTGATGAAGTGCAGGCGTGCATGGTGGGAGCACATGCTTTAAACACCTTTTGATTTAGTTGTGCTCAAGAACAATCATTTTCATTAGGGGCTGATAGCATTCATTAAGAAGAGTTCAGGCAGGCCACTAATGAGCAGATCTGCTCTCCAACACTCTCCTTGAAAAACAACCCGCCGTGACATGGATAAGACCAAACAACACAGCTCTGGTCCTCGTCAGGCCCCAGAGCCCTGTGCAGATAAAAAATACACTTCTACTCTAGATTGAAAATGACATCCAGACAGTTGAAATGTCTATATTTCAAAAACTTACTACTTACGACTACCTCTGAAAATGTTTAATCTTATAATCTTTAAGCTGATCTTGGTTCACCTAGGGTTGCCAGTACATTTAAACATGTATTATTGTTATTGTTAATACAAATTAATTAATTAATTAATTTGTTATTTTTATTTTTTTATCATTTCTTTTACATTAGATTCCTTTCATGTCACATCCACGTATTGTGACTTGTGAGTGAACATTACTATGAGAGTATATGATGTCGGTCGGGGTAAAATGGCTCTGACCATCCTGATTGACAAATGCTACAATGGTGCTCCCTTCAAATTTAAATAAGAGGTTTTTTCTTCCTGTGTCTGCAAATCATTGCTAGTAAAAAGTCCAACAGTGTCTTGATGATATCGACATTACACTGACGTCTTAAGACAAAAGCACTAGTACCGCTGTCTCAAAAGACAATAAGATTACAGCCATTAACTGAGAACAGCTTTTGTTTGCACTTAGGGCTGAGTAATTGGTCCCTTGAGACCAATGTGGACTAGGTTAACACAGGTGTGCATAAAATATATTTTGTTCTTAATGATACAAGGATATTTTGGGAGGTGATATCTCCTGCATTTGAAAGGCATGTCAGACAATTAGCTTCTATGATTGCCATAATTGTCTGTGACATTCTTTATGGTTATGGTTCCAGACCCCTCTGCAACAGAAAAGGGAGCCACTTGTAATTTACTAAATATTTTAACTTAGTTCTCTCAGTTATACCAACTTTTATTCTTTTTTCAATGGCCCAAAACCACCTCTGTAACAGGCCTTTTGGCTGTCATAACTGCAAATAGACACTTGAGTTCTGAGGCGATCATAGCTTTTATGGAGCTTTTGAGATTGTGCAAAGCAACAGTGTTCGATCCATTGCACCAACAAAGCCCCAGAGAGGATGACAGACCACTCAGCACTTTCCACATGAGCATTAATGCACCGTCACCGCCAGAGCCGTCAGGTCCGGTTAACTTGACAGGTAGCATTTAGCAATTTCTTTCCCCCTCTGCGTATTCTGCTCGTACTACAGCACACAAACAGCCACTTTAGAGCGCCGTATCAGGTCCTTACCAATGTTTTCATTATTCATAGCATTTGTGGGAGCGCGGGTAAAGAGGAGAATGAAGGACCTCTGACAGCAGCGCGTTGACGAACAGCCAGACTTAGTGGGATCCATAAACATGAGGTTAGGGAGCATCGCAGCGGGGCTCAGAGAGGTGTGTGAAAAACAGCTGGAGAAGCACAGATATACGGCTTCAGAAAGGTTGTCTCCCATTGACAAGCTCTCACTCCGTTCAGGAAACCCAGCAATCAATGGTGGGGCACAGCAGGACCTGGCAACATGTGCACGACCCGTAGAGTTGTGTGTGTGCATGTGTGTATGTGTGTATGTGTGTGTGAGAGAGAGCGAGAGAGAGAAGAGCCTGTTTGAGATGCAGAGCACGTCCAGAATCCTAGGGAGCTCCTTTCGCTGCAAAGCCTCATTAAAGAGACACTCGCCTTAAAGCAAGGATATAGTGCCGACCACACACACATACATACACACGCACACACACACACGCGCACGCACACACGCACGGGCTGACTGTAGCACGTGCACAGGCAAATAGGAATGTGAGACTAAATGAACACAGAAAATAAAAACACAGCCAACACTTCAATTTCTTTTTCCATTCTCTCTCATTCTACTGCAGATGAATACAGTCTAATTCACCCTCCGTCTGCCCCACCCCCTTTATCACACTAATATTATATTCATGTATATTTGATTGTGTCAACTCTGTAGAGATCGGCGCTGCTGCTGTATCTCGTGTGCCTTTTAAAAATGCATCTATGAATAAATAATGCCTGTATCTGCTGATTGAAAAAGCCATATTGCCAGAAAGCCATGATGAAATGATAATGTAATATCTGCCCCTGTGTTGAATAAAGCAGAACTGCCTCTATCTTTCCTGTCTTGATGGAGCTGGGCACCTCCACCTGGCATTGCCTGATGACATTCCCATGTACGCTGTGCACTATTGTGAGAGTGGTTTAATAAACACGCCTCTTTCTATACCTCTGTGTGTGTGTGTGTGCTTGTTTGGACATATTAATAAAGAGAAACAGGCCTCTTCCCAAAGCGCCTCCTCCGCTAATTGACAGTGATAGCAGCGGCTCGTCTCCTGGGCTGCTGCTCGGAGCTTAATAAAGATGCATTACTCCGAGTCTGGGAAAGTGATGCAGAACGTGTGTCCCCCCTCTCCTCACCCCCATCCCCCCACACCGCTGATTAAACTGATAAACTACACCAAACCGGCTCCGAGGGGGAACACAGGAGAAGAGGAGGAGGACGAGGGGAGACACAGAGTGGCAGAGGAATCCCATTAGAGCGGCTTCACGCCTAATGAATAAAATGCTAATTTGGATATTGCCTGCTTAATTTCACAAATTCTTAATTGGCGTGACATTTGGAGTTAAAAGCTCTGGCCCCGCTCTGACCTGCAGTGTCACTCTGTAAATACGAGCCACACACCATTAACGGCATTCACACACTCCTTATTAGCATAGCAACAGTGAGCTGACCATCGGCAAGGGAGACCGTCACCCTGGCAACCACACCTGACCGGTCCAACTGTGGAGAGCAGAGGACCAGAAGGAGCTCACCTCTGTCGCCCTCCTGGAGCTACAGCACCAAGTAAACTCAAACAAACTTAGCAAATCCATATGCTGACTTATATAGTATGAAACCTGACCTTCCCGTATGAGCAAATAAGACAAACACTACTAGTTTATTAGCTCTGTTCCAATACACTCTTAACTTCTCATTACACTTAACCCTAGTAGGGAGCAGCTACAGGGTTCACAGCACCCCTCTCGACATGGCAGCTGGATGACACTATGCATGCTGTGTTTGGTTCAGGCTTCACCCAGTACCTACACTTTGATCTTGTGCTAGGCTAACAAATCCTCCTGACATCCCACCTGTGCCTCAGGTTCAGTGAGCTAGCCCATTATAGACCCTAGCCTCTCACACCCTAGTGAACCATGCTACAGATTGTTTATGGTTCAGTTGTTTAATTACACAACCAAAACTGTTGATTAGTATTTTTAAGAATTATATGTGAAGCAAAATGTTTAATATAATCCAAATACCTCCAATTTAAAGGTCGTATATTACACAAAATACATTTTGAGAGCTTTAGCCATGTTATATTGCTGTTACCTCATACACATATTATACATACGTGAGTTTTGTTTCATTTACATTTACTTGAATAATCCTGGTTTATTTGTCTGTCTACATCCCAAAAGCTCAAAATGCTCTGTTCCACCTTTTGATGTGATGAAGCTGTGCTGTACTTTTTACCTTTAGTTCAATAAACATTGGCAATTCCAGAGCTGAAATTATCCAAATGACTCCAGTGAAGGTGTATGGGCTTTAAAAACACAGTGGAGCACTTACTTATTATCACATGACATCACAAGGTGGGTCTTTTCTCTTTGAGAGAAGAACTTAACCTAAATTTGCAGCATTTGTGTGTTATATGTGTGAATGAAACAAAACTCCAAGTATGTTTTTAATGAGGAAACCACATCATAACACGGATCAAAAAATAGCATAATATAGGCTCAAGATGTTTGTGAAATCCCTCAATTGTCTAGGTAGGATCCATTGCAAAGGAGAAATTCACTTTTGTCCAGCTGACAGAATTGAATTTCTCCTTAGCTAAGTAATATAGGCTCTTTAAACAAATCAATCAGGCACTGGTGAGAAACAGTCAAACTGAACAATTTCTTCTACAGGCATTTACTAAAGTTAAAATAATAATATAATTAGACAATTCAGGTGCATTTGATCTTACATTTTAAGAGCAAGTGGTTCTAAAAAAGCTAGATTTGGTGCATCAGCTCATTCACTCGCTTACTCATGTCTCCAAATATTGATTCTAACAGCCAAGACACTGTGTTAGTCACAATGGCAGCAGGAGGTTCAGACTGTAGTGGCCAGCTGGTCCACCATAGGCATCTTTTAAATAGATTTCACCCCAGCACACACACATCACCCATACTGGTTTGGGAGAGGACTATATATAATCCAAACAGCCATGCTCAATAGCACAATGCCAAAAATAGAGCCTTTAGTGAAGCAGATGGAGAAGTGTCAACATCTCTCCATCATTTGGACTGGAGAGCTCACACTTTCTCAAATGCATATGTCTGACTCTGCACAGATGGATAGCTCGTACTGGCATTTATAGCACCTGCCAGTGTCTATCTATTCACACACACACAATTGCACACTTGGATGTATGGGAACAGTGGAGGCGGTAATGCTCAACTTAATTAGAAAGTAATGTATCAAACTGCCTTTTCTGTGCACCTCCACTAGCAGGGGGGTTAATTGTGTGGGCCGAGTGGTGAAGTCCATGGCTGTTTGTGTTAACTCAATACAGAAGCTCAGGCAATGTATGGGAGAGTCTAATAATAGCTGAATACACAGATTGGAAAAGCCTCTGCGCCTGTGTTATCTCCCTCATATTTACAGCAGAAAATGAATAATATTTTCCAATATTGTAATACTGAAATATTAGAAGTCCAAATTGCGGTTCATTGCCCACTGATGTGGCCGCCTTCTGGTGGCACTGGGGCTCCTCTGCAATTAATCTTTCTTTAATCAAGAGAAAGTGAATCACTTTTTGACCCCATCATGACCAGTTCTTAAAAGGTGAGTATGTAGTGTTTTTATATCTAAACCTGCATATTTATTTATTATTGATATTATTATTATTTTAGATTTTTTGTTGGGGACACATAGTTTTGTTCATTCTCTGTAAATATGGACCATGTTTTATGAGATTCAGATCAAAAAAAGTTCTTTGGTCATAGAATCTGGCAGCCCAAATGCAAAATGACAACGTAACCAAAAATAAGTTGAGGGCATTCGATTTTGATAAACAATTTAAAGCATTTCTCAAGGTTACATTCTACTGAACAAATCAAATAAATGTATTGTTTTGCAGAAGCTGCACACTAAAAGGTTGTTAAGATACTATAAATCACCATAATTATCTCATAAAAGTCTGTAGATTTTAAAGAATTATATTTTGTCATTGAAAGAGCCACCATGGCGCTCACCCCAGCCTCCCAACATGCTGTTAAAGTGCAGAGTTACTAGAATAAAGTTTGGAGGAGGGAGACAGAGTGAGTACAATGTGCAAAAGTGAAAAGTGAGTTTGCTGTAACCATGCAGTGTACTTTTTCTTCTCTTTTGTGTGCAACGCTGTGCCAAGCCTCTGCTGGCCGCACAAAGACACAAGTGTTTAATGAGCATATCGATCAGTGTTTCTCACACCTTCATTTCCCCCACAGAGAGAGGGGGCAGCGGAGGGACGGGGGGCGCGAAGAAAAGCACGAAAAGAAAAGCAATGAAGAGACGAGAAAGCTTTAGAAGAGCTTTAGACTCAACGTGGAGCTTTTTTCAGCAAAGACCGCAGGGGAGTGGGCTTTGTGCCTGTAAAATTCAATTTACCTTTTCACAGATGGTCTATACTGCGGCTGGTATTGAGGTGAGCTCTAAGCCTTTTGGGTGTGTGTACTGTATTTACACAGTGAATATGCATGTGTGCGCAGAGGGCCTCCCTGGTGTGAAGCACTGGATTCTGGGAGAGTTTTGTCTCGCTCCACTCACTTCTGCATCACATTACCTCTGCACTTGCGCCCAGCTCCAGGAAGGTGAACAGAGCAAGAGAAACACCAAAGACTATAATGAGATGGTGTAGCTACTTCTCCAACTAATAAGTGTTCGCTTGTAGCAATGTATTGATACAGTGGAGAGGCAAATTCACATTAGTGGTAGGCAAAGTAAGAGTCGCCATGTAACTGGGAGATCAGTCATGCCTTGTACTCTTTTACACCTGCTATCATTACAGTCTCGGTTGTAAAGGATTGTTTTGAATAACACAAGTTCAGTTATTATTGGTTTATTTTGTTAGGACAGCATATGCTAATGAACACACATATCCAAAACTGGATGACCAAGCATAGCCCAGTATCTGGAGGTAGTTCCCCGGGGCTGCACTGTGAAGCTCGTTGCTCCTGACAGGTTGCCATGGCGGCATTGAAGGATGGGTCAAATGCAAAGGACAAACAGGAACAGGAACAGTGTAATTTAACTTTAGCTTCACACGCTGTAAACATGCCAGATTGTAGCCTGGGCTTTATTTCTATTCGGTTTCACTTTGTAGAAACCGTCTGACCTCGCAGTGTTAGAATTCGTTCGCTCGACGGTAGGCGGGTACTTTTTTCATTTAACCAATCGCGGCTATTTGGTCATGACGTATGTAATGTGCCACTAACGGGGCTAACTGGTATATTAAGCTTTTCCCAAATCCCGTAGGAAGAAAGGCAATAGCATCTTTCAACTTGATAAAATTCAACTAGCATTCTCTTTATTCCGGCTTTAAATCCTCAATCTCGGGAATCGTTGACAACACAGAATATATGGCTCTTTGCTGATTGGCTGGTGCCTGAACTCACACTTCTGGCATTTTTGCGAACTGTATTCTGATTCCTGACCTAGTCACTGGAGATAAATGAAATTGAGTGGAGGCACTAGGTGGCGCCAGCCTGACTAAGCATGATCTGGGAGTATAACCCTTATTTTGTTTTATTTGTCTTTCTTCGTCAAGTGTCCATCAGTTTTTTATATATTTTTTTCTGTTTTTTGTTGTATCACTATCTTGTGTAATCAGACACATTTGCTATCGGATAAGTGACACTTAGACTTGAGTGTTTTTGCCCAGAGACGACACTTCATAACTAAATCCACCAATGATAGGCACTGAAGCAGTTTATTCAAGGTTGAGAATAGTTAAATTGCTTTGGATAAAAAAGAAACAATGACATAAATCCATATCCACAAAGCATTTGCCACCATCTTCCCAATCAATGTTTGTCCAGTCTCCAGTTCTGGGGTTCCAACACTGTCAATTATTATAACAACACATGAAAGCAGTTTACTTCCTTCAAAACCCCTTTCTTTTTAATATGGATATTGAAGGCCCAATTACTATTAACGTCAATCTTCATAGACAGAAAGTGGCCATATGGCTGTTTTCGCAGTGCATCACCATCTTGCAAATAGAAATTGATCAGTCCAGGTGCTCTTTTAATAGCCGCAGTTTGTGTTTATTTCGCACAGGGATAATAAAAACAGACTATATCTCTGAGAAAAAGAGGGAAAGGTTGAGGTAAAACAGGTCTACCAGGCTAGCGTGACATCTGAAATGTAGGTAGTGCTAGCCTGGGACACGTGTGGAGAAAACAAGCATGTATGTAGCTGTGATAGCGCTGTCAGCTTCGGTTAGCATCACCACACCTCCAATCTGACTTTGTTTGTGTATATTTATGCTGCACCTGACACGCTGCACTATTCTTACAGGCTTTTTAATGAGCGGGAAAATTCTGGGCATGGAACGCTGGAGTCTTTGCAAACTCCAATCTGAAGTCTTCAAGCTACAATTTACAGTGACACTCCTCCTCGTATTGCTGAACGTAAAAAACACTGCAGCTCCACACACAGCAATGCTTGGTGTGACATTTCAGAGGGAGAAAATGGGAGTTAGCGGCATTGGTAGGTTGAAAGTGTGTAACAAGCTCAGTGGGGGTGTGCTGGGGCTGTCATGGCTCTACCTATCTGCTGTTCCTCACTCATCTGTCACAACATGCAACTGTTACTACTGAGAGCTCACGCCTCTTTAAAAGACAAGTAAACAGGCTGGAATGATGAATTTTAGTCATTTCTTTGGAGAGAACATGAACTTCATTTGAACATACTTTGCTTCTCTCTAGTTGATCATTTATTAAAGGCCTGTTGCATTATTGTTTTTACTCAGTTAGGCTGGATTGAAGGTCTTATATTATGCAAAATTGACAATAACGTTATTACCTCCTCAAAAACATAGCAAGAATCGCATTTTGTTTCATTCACACATGTTGGAGTAACCCTTTATTATTAGTCTGTCTACATCTCCGTAGCTGAAAATGCTCTCTTCCACCTTGTGATGTCATTTAGTTTTCAAATCAACAGCTACCTTTTAACTTAAAAAAAGATAAAGATTGGCAATTCCAGGGATGAAATTATCCAAATGATTCTGGTCAAGGTATATGGAGGTTAAAAACATAGTGCAGTGCTTCCTGTATTACCAAATGACATCACCAGGTGAAACAGAGTGTTTTCTGTTTGAGAGAAGAACGACGCAGCCTAAATATGTAGGGGTTTGTGTGTTCAGTGTGTGAAACAAAACACAACTCTGGGTATGTTTTTGAAACAACATTAAAACATAGATTAGAAAATTGCATAATATAGGCCTCTTAAGCCTTTATTGCCCATGTACTGGTTCTCTGCATTTGACTTTCGGAGCAGCATGTCAGGAGAAGTAGGCACCACTACACACACGCACACAGGCATACACACACGCACACACACACAGACACACACAGACACACACACAGGGAGAAACATGCACCACTTTGGACCTGCCAAACCAAATACATGTTCTCTGTGTATTCTTGGTATTGGGGCTTTGCCCTATATCACCTTTCAGTCAACTTTCTGCTCTCACTTCTCAACCCTTGCAGAAAAAAATCAGCTATACAAGGTGAGTCTTAAATAGCAGAGCACATTCAAGATTTTATCATCACAAATAGACTTAGACAAACGTTATTGATCCACAAGGGAAATTATTTGGACACAGTAGCTCAGACATCAGAATATATTAGAATAACAAAGAGCAGCAATGTAAATGGTAATAATACGTTCATAATAAGTAGCAAAAATAGAAAGAGGCTGGTGTCAAATAAAGCATAATTATACAGATGTATACAAGTAAAAATAAAATATAGAAATATAGTAGTACAAAGTGTATTGCATCTGTTTACAAGAGGTGGGTAAGGAGAAACAGTGCAAAGATGAAATAGTGATCGAAATTCTATATACACTTAAAACTGTCATGGAATAAAAAATATACAATAATATCCAGTGTTGCAACACAGAAAGAACAGTGGAGGTGTAAACTCTGGACAAAAGTAAAATGGATATCATCCCAGACACTGCTGAGAGAAAAAAAAAAAAACAGCTTCTCCTCTATTTTTAGCGTCTGATGGTTTTAGACAAACATGTGAAAACACAGACAGATAGAGCTAAAACTACTCAGGCTTGTTTTTATTCATATAAATGATGGAAAATTTTGATAGATGAACCCTCATGCCATGTCACCTTTGGCCCATGCTCTGGTTAATTTTTTATAAAATAACTACACGCTGTGTGGGCAGAGCACTGCATAGCTCAGCAAGAAACTGTCAAATACACCAGTGTTATACATTTGTTATTAGCTGTAGTTGAAAATTGACAACCACTGATGCAGTTATAAAGGGAGATTAAGTCCCATGATGGCGCTAAGGTAGGTCAGACAAATTAATGATCTGTTCTCAGACAACAGGGAGTGGATTGGGTTAAATCCCAGACGACAGGTGAAACACAGGGTTTCCCCAAATTCACCAAGAGGCTATTTTTGACTGCATAAAATAGGCTCCACAGTCTGGGATACTGAGAAGAACTATTACTGTTCTGGTTACACAATACCCAGGGAACCAGGTCGTGTCTGGTTATGCTTGCACGAAGTGATGAAAGGGAGGCAGTCAGGACCATATGCACATTTACATCTCAAACAGGCGAGGAAGATAGATCCCTGGAGTTAAGCGGTGTATAATCTATTTACATTATGTCTGCAAACAACATGGCATCATTTCAGAGTATATTTTTAAACCAACAATACTTCTAATTTAACCTCTGAAATGTGACTCTTGTTTGCAATAAGTCTCTTATCATTGTCTTACAAAGGTAAGGAGACTGCTCGGTAGCAGAGTGCAGCTTTGTTGTACATAAACAGTGAGGCATGTTATTAATGCTATTTCAACAAACTGCAACATCTAAAACCACAGTGCACTGATACATTGCTATTTATATTTCTTATGTATTTATTTATTTATTTTTGATACATGGATGAGTGCAGACAAAGTGAGTGTTTCCTGTTTCTCCTAAAACACAAGACTCATTTGTACTTAAATAATCTAAATAGACTAAATATTCCTTAGAGAAAAATGCATGAATTAAATGTCAGTCCGTCAAACATAAGTATGCCATAATTATTATTTATACATTCTAAACTGAGAGCTGAAATATGCAAGGCACAGATTAACTCAGTGGGGTCCCTCAGTAAACGGAGGTAAGGAGAGTGCAAATGAGTTGCTCAGAAGAAAGTGCATTAAATAGTGAATATGTTTCAGTGTTCTCATTCAGCCATTCACACCATGTACAAAATCATATGTATGGTTACTGTTAGAAATGAAACACATTGTCCTACTGCATCTGTGAACACTAGAAAAACTGGGAAAGTTGCAGAAAAATAGCAGGGCTTCAGTGAGAGGAGCACAGCATGCACTATGGAGGATGTTATTAGTGGAGCAGGGACCCCTGCTGGCACACTGCAGTACTACAGTGTTTCTTATATTAAGTCTCAGAGGCTGATGCCGCCAAACTGATTAAAATTCTTCAATAAGACAATGAAAAGCATGGATTTGATGAGATAAACCTGCCATTATCTGAGTCTCCATCAGAGTTGTGTGTGTATGTGTGAGTGTGAATAGTCTGAGCTTCCTCTTATCAGGAGTCTGCTGCAGCCTGGCCTGTCTGCTCTCCAGGCTGACAGCCGCTGGGGATCTCCACAGACAGACAGTGTTTTCTCACAGATATCCCACATCAGGGCTGAGGGAGGCTCCCCTGGGACACACCAGAGCACCATGGGTGACTGCGTCACAGCAGCAGCACAGCCGGAAGCCTTCTCATCTGTAAAGTTGAAGGTCAAGGAACTTAAGTCTTGTCAAGTAGTCTGGACCTACACAGATTGTTGTGATGTGACTAACATGACAACTGTTAAACTTGAGAAAGACAAACACAAGTAAATCAATACGCAGCAATATCCTTCTGCAGCATCAAAGTCTGTTTAAAAAATTAAATGTCAAATCAGTTGTGACATTCAGTTATCTTACAATGGGAATTTCACCTGCAGCACACAAAAGAGCATATTATTAGAATGAAGTATCCCCTGACAACAGGTAGACACAGCAGACTCCACTTGTCTTTCAAGTTACACTTAGAGTATATTATTAATTTGTTTATGTTATGCATATTATTATTGCTTACTGCTTGAGGATACTTTAAATGTCATTTTAAAGAATGTTTTTTTTGTGGTGTGTAGAAGATTCTACAACTGGGTTAGGTCATTTTTTCACATCACACTACAGCCACATGAAAGACATGTGATAATGATGCTGCGCTCTCACCAGAGGCTGACAGAGGGAGGCTTCTATGTCTTTCCAGTTCTGATGCAATGTCTCATTCATTACCAGCCTATTGCATCTATTGGATATCTTTTTTTCCCCCCTATTTTTAGACCCTGAGGGAAATACATCAGAAATGGTTGAAATTGAAATTATTTTTGACTTCAAAGGCAGTGTGCATTGTGTGCTATACAACCACGTGACTTTAATGTGATAAAATGTTGCTACTCCCAGTGGAAGTAGGTGTGCAGTGATAGGAATATTCCCAGATGCTTGATTTCCCTTTTTCTTTTTATCGTCTGTCTGGAGTACGGTGTGTAGCCCATTCTTGCACCCTCATCTCTGTTTGCTCTGATAACAAGCACAGAGGCACACAGGGGCTGCCCACAGAGACATCCAGAGAGACACAAGCAGCAAAACAGAAGGAGGAGAAGAGAGGAGGAATGCTGTGTTTCCATTGAGACTTGTTGTGTTCCACTTTGTCATAATGGCCTATTTGTGCAGCACTACAATCTCTCTCCAACACGCAGTCGTCTCTGATGCCGAGTTTATTTTAAACAATGCAGCGTATGCTTCCCCAGACATAATGATGCACACTCGTGCCTTTGTTTCAGCGTGCGCGCATGGATGTGCATGTGAGCCCATTTTTCCTACTATGTAGGAGGCCAGCTCCCGCGCCTCTCATCTGTCAGCTCAGTGGGGTTGCTATGGGAACGACAGAGGGCCAACGCGAGTAATGAAGATGCTCCCAATTGTTGAGGGGTGACCTTGGAAAAATCAGAACTACCTTGTTTCTGGGTGAGACGACAGCAACAGAGGCTAGAGACTTATTTGGAAATGGTACAGGTTGTTGCCAAACATTCTTCATGAAAAGAGTCCATTTGGTCATTTTCAAAATGAAACAATTCTTTGTGGTTTAAATATGACAAAAATCATGTAACACAAACAAACAGAACCAGTATTTTTTGGTTCTTACATTCTTTAACCAGTGCTTCTGGGACAACATGTAAAGAGCCTTTCCAATAATCAGACGTGAATCTTGGACAGGAGGACGCAGTTTGTGTCACTGTAATCCAACATTCATCCCTTAGTGTCCCAAAGTAAAAAAGGTTTCAGATGTAGTCCTCTGATTAGGGCTTCTAATCAGAGTCTTTGTCAATTCTAACGCAAACACAGAACTTGAGCTGGATGTATGAATATTGATGTAGGAAATCGGATTCATGGGAGAAAATCCCATGCAAAATAAGCTAACTTGACACATAAAGACCCCACATTGTGCAGGAATCGAACCTGAAACCATTTTGAGACTTTTGTGTACTTTCGATAAGGCTGTACTGTGAAATGTAAATCTGTTTACTTAACTCACTTCTAAGAGGAGGTTGCTCAGAGAAACCCTGTGTTAATCACTGATGGAAAGAGGATGGATGATCCAAGTGGTGTCTGGCAATTTACTGCCATTAACTGAACAAGTAAAGCCGGAGACAACAGCTGTATTTCTCAGTGCCAAACCATCTCTAATAACTCTAAGTGCTACATGCTAATTCAAGTGAGAGTGAAAGGAAGTGAGGTCAGAGAGGGCACTTGTTTGTCTGTAAATGTCAGATAACCTGTATTTAGCTCTGCTCCTTTCTCTTCATAGCCTCATTCTGGTTGACCCCACGCTTGACCCCGGCTCGTGTCAGCGCACATGGGTCTGTTACTTCGGCACCAATCAATTTGGGCACGTGTATTGATTGCTTTGCTCTTGGCTCACCTACCCACTTTGTTTACGTGTTTGTAGTGATTAGGCTGGCCCCAGTGCGACACAGCTCATCATCAGAGCTACTCAATGGAAATAAGGCACATGGGAGCCAAATGTAAAGCTCAGGTAAACACTTTTTTGTTCAGGGCTGGGGGGCTGAAGAAAATGTGTTTAAATACATAAATGTAATGAGTGGTATGCTAGTAAAATATTAATAACAAAGAATCAGTATTGTGACATTTTAAACAGTGGCTACGTTAAAGTCATAGACATAGAGTATATAAATGGATGTAGCAAAACCGCTAGCTGCCGCGTTCCCAATTGGAAGTGAATATGGAGGCGTTTCCGGCTCCATTGATTCTGACTCCATTTGACTTTATAATGAAACATGCCACCCTTCTTTTTGTAACTGCTGCAATGAGCCTAGTCATTTTGATCTTAAAATGTTTGTATTAACCCACTCTACATGATCCTGGGGTTTTTATTTCACTTTTTTGTCATTAGATGAATTTTTATTCTTAATGTGGAACATTGCTCCAAATTCTCTCCTACAACTGGAGCCGAACACTGTGGGTGACATTACACTCTCTTAGTCCATTTCTTTATACAGTCTATGGTTAACATGCACACAAATAATGACTTCTTTATTGATCAGATTGTTGAAATGCCATCAGTTATTTTATTTATTTATTTAATTTGTATTTTTTTGTATTATTATTTTAATATTGACAGTGCATATCAATGATCAGTGATCTGTTACATTGTAAATATGCCATGTACAACCAAGAGTATAACAAATATCCATCTGTTGTCCCACAGAAGACAGAAGAATTACATTTACAGTTACATCTCATGTGAGTAATCTGATTCCTTTCTGACTGTTTACACCTGAGCAAGTTTTGACAAGGGAAATTATGCAACAAATGCTAAACTCATGTGGCAAAGACAAGAGTTTACCTCATTGTACTTTGTCTTCCAAATACAACATTTTAAAATTTGTTTCTTAACAGAAACACATAAGCAGGTGTTTCTGGTGATTTTGGAGATTGTTTTGGATTTCAGTACTCAGGTTTGGACAGCTAATTCTCTAGGCACACAAAATATTAAACCAGAACCAATCAGTCCATAATTACCTTACCTGGCCAGCCAGAACTGCACGCTTTGACTAAACTCTACAAAGACTAGTGATCTGAGGCTATATCCTAACCCACTGTTTTCACAGAGCATGATTGGCACATGCTCTGTTCATGTCAAAAACAATCATGGCTGCTTACATATAAAAAAGGGGGGAGAAACAGCATTAATTTTCCCAGAGTCAACAACTGAAGCACCAAAATGTTACTTATCTCAGATAAAATAAGTTATATATTTTATATTTCTGAATGTTAGGAGAATATCCTAGAGGAGATGTTTTCCACATTTGAGTTACATGTGATACAAATTAATAGCTGTGGTTGAAGGCTCAAGGTAGGACAGAGGTTTTTCACGCTTTATGGGTTCTATGGCTTTCCTGGATTCAAACAGAATATATAGATGGGACTGGCTGGTCAGGCAAACAATTACCACTATCAGACAGAGGCAAGAGTGAATGTAAAGTGTCTTGTCTAAGGACACAACGTCAGTATTGCTAACCTTTTTACAAAAAGCAGCAGTCAAAATCCCCATACTTGCCAAATACAACTATGCTTTACAAATAAACAACTATTTATACCACAACAGAAGCGACAATAAGAGTGGAGTCTACGGGAGGATGCGAGGGGATGTGGGTATGAGGAAATGAAAGTCAGAGCCGTGAAATCACATGACGCCTTGTGCTCGGCATGGGGAGGATTACAGCACATCCATGTCCAGCGGTGCGGCAGAGAGGAGGCTCCCCCAGGAACAGCCCAGCGCTCCTCCAAATGAAATATCCAGTCGGGGGGAGAGAGGAGATAGTGCAGGGCTGATATGGGGGATAGAGGGAAAGGTGGTAAAATGTTTCAGTCAAAACTGTGTGAAATAAAATTCTAACTTCAAAAAACTGACTATTAAAGATCCTTTAATACACAAAATTGACTCTTGTGTGCTTTTTGCCATGTTATAATGTTGTTCTCATCAAAAACATGCCTGGAGTTGTGTTTTGTTTCATTCACACATTTTAGCAATCCCTTCTTTTTAGTCAGTCGACATAACCAAATCTTAAAATACTCTTTATGATGTCACATAGTGGTAGTTTTCAAGTTAACAGCTACCTTTTACCTTTAGGTCAGCAGAGAATGGCAATACCAGGGCTAAAATGATCAAAATTATTCTAGTAAAGGTTTATGGAATTTAAAAACACAGAGGAGCACTTTGTATTACCAGATAGCAGTAGTGTTTAACATGTGTGAATGAAACAAAACACAACTCCAGGTATGTTTTTGATGAAGAAACGACATTATAACATAGATCAGAAAATAGTGTAACATGGGCCCTTTAAATATGGACATTATTACATCTCTAATTTTCCAACTTTTATGAGTATCTAAATGGATAGCAGTTTCTATGACTTTTAGACAGCCAAAGTCATATTATAATTATGCACTCCGGGGAATGATTTAAGTCACTCTTCTCTAGTCCAAAAGGCCAACTACTCAGCTCAAACTGTTGATGATAAAGAATAGTCCTCTTTAGTGTTTTGGTCTAATATTTTTCTTGTTTGTTGGCAAAGAATATGAATGACAAAGCCAGACATGATGGGTTTAAAATATGGTAAACACTACGGGTGAATGGAGATCAGTGAAGGCAATAAGAGAGAAGATTGCTCCCAGGGGCCCAGTACAAGAATCTTTCAGCTTTCATTAGTCACCCCTCTGCCCTTTAATCATGAACCCCTTTTTAATAATCTGCGACTAGTGTGGAAACTTACCCAACATTAGAATCTACTCAAGAAGAACCAATATATTAGCACCCATTTAGAGAGGATGACACCTATTTTCTTTGCTGCAGTGCACTTCTTAAATGGACCCTATAGGGACACCTGCAATTCAGAAAAAGTCTATTCCAAAATACAATTCCAAAATACAATACTACCAAAGAATTATACCATGGTCAGTGAGAAATCCAGTGGCTTACTGCCGTGTGTTAATACTGCATAACACACAAATAGTCCATCACCATCCAAATCACTGTTCGACATCACTGCCCTGTGGCCATCATCATGATATCACAATCGCAATGGGTAAACAAATGCTCAGCTGCTAGGAGACAAGCTCCATTTCTAGGGCCTAACTTCATTTTAAAAACTGAAATCATGGATATTTGAGACATTTACAGACAGTAGACCAGCTTTTCAGATTCACAGGTTGAGTTTGTAGCCGGAGGAACACCTATTCAGAAATTCAGTGATCTTTATTTGGTCAGTGGTCACATTTTTATATAACATTTTTCCACTTTCAAGGCACTCAGAGCACTTTAGGTCAAAAAACCACTCATCCATTCACACACACATTCACACACATTCATACTGCTTGCAAACAATGGGGACAAGGTAGGTTAAGTGTCTTGCACAAAGACACAATTGCACTGCCAACCTGTGGGTCAGTGGATCTGACTGCGCATCCAATGATGTTTATATAGAGAATGGAATTTGAACGCCAGTCTTCAAATTAGTGAACGCTCTACTAAATGTGTTACTGTCGTTTTTGTTTGTGAATCATATGTTTGGGTCTTTTTATGCACAACTCAATCATCTGTCAGAAAATAAAATAAATTCAAACAAAAATACATACATTTTTAAGTTTACCTCACAAGCACAATTTAGGTGTTCACTTTGCTTGTAGCATTCATTCCTTTGTCCCAAGCCTATTTTTTTCAGTTCATTACTTTATATTTGTAGATTTGTGCACGCTAAATACCCTTTCATCTTGGTAGCCCCATTGCACATCATCTTGGTCCACACAGTGAGAGAGACTGTCAGTGTGACTAGTAGACAACAGATGTGTCTCACTGAGCAGCAGGACTCCAGTGCTCCTCTACATGTCTGATTAGGAAGTGTGATCAGCCATGTTTGACGTTTACATGATGATTCTGCACGCTGTGAACATGAGCCTGTAATGGGACTCTCTGATTGACTCCGGTCCACACAGTCTTCGCAATCGCCGCATGCACAGTTTGGAGATGATCAGATTCTTACTCAATACAATGCTTTCTTCTCCAGCAGAATGAACAGCAAGGCACCGTGCAATGGAAGCATACCAAGGTACAGCTTAACAATTACAGTTTCTCAAAAGAGCTACTGAATCTCTCAGCCATGGCCCTGGAAAAAAAGAAATGCATTTGGACTTTGGTCACAGCTGGAGCCCTTGTGAAGAATTGGCAATCTTTTCTCACAAGTAAAACTCAAATTACTTTTTATAACAGCCAATGCATTGAACTTGTTTACGGCTTTCTACTCAGCAGGGCCACCACGGCACCGAGACTCCTGTATAAAACCGTAATGTAATAACATGCTTGTGTGTGCGTGTGATTGCTAGTTTACATGCTTATCTCTTCCTGACCTGATGTCTTTTGTTTTACAATAGATATATTATATTATAGAGTTTTGCAAAACAATAGGGTTAGAAATAAACCTCTGTTTAAGCATAATGTGAATGTTTTGGCTGCACTCGCTCACTACACTCATTTCTATGGCCACATGAAGTGAGATGCCTGGACATTTAAACTGGAGGCGTTTCCAGACCTGTATGGATTCTCTGATCCAGCATGGGTATTTGTTGCTCCCTGTGCCTATGATCTTAGCAATGCCCCAATCCATGAGATGATTACCCTTCTTGCAGTGGTCTGAGATTTTGTATTACCCATAGTTCCTAGTGGGCTTGTTGTTTAGATCTGAAGATGGAAGACTGACCGTTATACTGTTGTTCCCACTGCTCCTTGACCATTTGTCCCAGTGGCATTAAAGGATGGGTCAAATGCAGTGGATAAATTTACCTACGGGGGACAATAACCTTAAATATATATATATATATATAAAAAAAAAAACAGCTTGTCTGACCATATATACCATTAATCCTCTGTACACTTATAGACTAAGGCCCATGGGTCCTTGGAGCTTCAGCTATTACTTGGTGGAGTAAGATGAATCACAGAATGAAACCAGGATTGTCTGTTGAAAAAAATGATGCAATATGCCGTGGTCGATGTGGAGACAAAATTACCCACATATCATCAATGCCTCAAATTAACTTAGTGAAAAGGTTCAAAATCTCAAGGCAGCAGGGGACTACCAGGCATCTGAAGACAATAACAGATCCAAGCCAATTGGTCGCTGCTTGAAGGTCAAAAATGCAAGAATTTCCTCGTTATTTCATCTGAGACAGGGACAGAACAATTACCACTGCATTTCTAATCTCACGATGCATCTATGGACCCTTCCAACCAACTTCAAAGCCTCTCCTCTGCAAAAACAACCCTTGCGACGCCCCTCCACCTCCATAACAAATTACCATACAAAAGTCCCAGAGCACAGGACGCTTCACCGCACTGGATCTCTTCACAGACAGCATGATTGAAGTGTCTGCTCTCGGTATTTCCGGCGTGATCAAAGCGGATGAAGGCAGGCAGTTAGCAAGACGAGGGCCCCCAGAAATGAAAGCTCCTACCTGGGGCGTCCTGGCTGTGTGCCCGTATACTATGAGAAGGCACCTATTTCTATACACCGTGCCTTCGACTGGGTGTACGGTATACGTGTTAATTAGCGTTTTATGATTACATCTTTTTTATGGAGAAGGCTGTGACGATAAGGAGAATAAGGGAATTCGTTATCAGATTCATTTGGAATTCAGAGGCATGAAAAGGCTTCCTCCTGTCTCATCTCAGCTCATCCAGCGTTTGAAATGTGTCAGGGGTGTTCTATAGCAGCTCCATCCTTACAAATGTTAGCGGTGCATGGGTAGAGAGGTAGAGTAGATATATTTAGGATAAGCATGTTAAGTAGAAAGGATGCAAATAGCGACTCAAGGAAAAGGGCTGGAAAATCATCACCAGTCAGTCAGTAACCATATTATGAGGTTATATTGATGTAATAAAAAAGCAGAATGAATGAATGGATAAATAAACAGATAAATAAATAAACAAAGCATTAGTCATACATAGTGCTTTTCCAGCTGCTCAAAGGTGCATTATTCATTCACTCAATACTCTGTAGTGGTAAGATACTATTGTAGCCAGCTGCCCTGAGGTATTAACAAAAGCAAGGCTGCCAATCTGCACCATCAGCTCCTCCAACCACCACGAACACTCACGCACACACCACCTTACTGAGAAATTTGGGTGAAGTATCTTGCCCACGAACAGTTTTGCCACTGGCGCCCCACTGTGGCACCTGATATTCCCAGCGGTCTTGCAGTCCTAACCGAGCCCAGCCCTGCTTAGGTTCTGAGATCTGGCTTTAACAAGAAGCTAAATAAATAAATAAAGAGACAGAAGTTTAGGAAATAGTAGTAGTATGTATGTAGTAGTAATAGTAGTAGTAGTAGTATGTTATTTCTTACTTTATAGTCTAAATGTGCTTATCCATGGGTTTCAGCTTCCTGGTGACATACAGAGGACTTTCCACCATTCAAAAGACTTAATATTTTGTTTAAATTGTTAATTGCTATGGACAGTCCTAGTTTTCCATCATTCTGAAGCACATGGATTTCAGCACTGTAAGCTGAGGCCTGTAACTAATATGGATGCATGACTTTGCCTATTTTCAAAGGAAATGAGTTGGCACTTACAAGAAGTAAAGTGGGTCAGTCCCAAGAGCCAGCAGCCCACACTATTATTCAGCCAGGCCAGCAGCAGATGCAGGGACCTGTCCGCACAGATCTGAGTACATTAGCACCAGCTCGCTCTCACACATGCCCTCTTTGAGAAGCAGTTAAGTGGCTGCTGCAAACCACTACACAAACCAAGGCAGCTTTTCAATGGGAAAGACAGGACAAGCTGTTTTCCCCCACTGGTTTAAATTACAAATTCTTCTTCAGTAAGGGTTGGTTCAAAGAAAATCACTGTGCTGTCTTTTGTGAATATTTGCAGAAAAATACAAGTAAGTTCGGCTGCAGACCTCCACCCAAAAGTCTTAGTGTTGCTTTTTTTTTAATTTAATTTGCTGTTACTAAAGGTGTTTAAACTGACATTAAATGTTACATTTTTTGCATTTATTTTCCCTTCAAAGACTATACATCTCCAATACATTTTTAAGTTTCCTAATTTGAAATTAACCGTTGACCGTAGTCTTTTCTGCTTGTGTAGGGAAATTAGTAGTTTGTCCATGTGTATGTGTAAGCCCTGTGTCTGGTTAAGATTAGGCACAAATGTGTAATGGATAAAGATAGGAAAAGTATTTGGGCTTGTCTTTGGTGTAAAACAATGTCAACTTTTGTAATGTTACGTTGAAAACAGTGCCCAGGAAATATTGCAGTTTGGCAGAAGAGCAGGAGCAGTTTGTTTACTTTGAAAGACCTGTGGATGGAGCTAAGTCATGTGAGGGTCCTGTGGGTCTGCAGCCAGATCCCTCTCAAAAAATAAACTTTTATGTGATGAATAAACAAATAAACAAACAAACAAACAAACAAACAAAAAACTCAGTGTACTAGTACTTCTAAGCAACATGAAAAATGGATACAGTTATCATAGCAATTAAGTATTCAAAACAAAACATTAGATATTTTAAATGATCAAATGTCCTCAAAAAACACATCAGTAGGTGTTTGAAGGTCTAAGCAGTATGAGAGTTTTTCCTGTTTAGTAAAATATGAATCATTAAAGGTGCATTGTGTAACCTTTCTGCTCGAGGCTCTGCCATCTGCTTGTCTCTTTAGATGTTGTTGTTTGACTGTTCAACAGTATGGCTTCAGACTAATACATTTTGCCTTTTTTGAATAACAGATATTTTTGTTGCTCATTAAAAAGTCACTTAGCCTGGTGTTGCCACCTGCTTGTGTTAATGAAGATTAATTTAACGCCATACTTTGGGACATTCCAATTCTCCAAGGAGACAAGCAGGTGACAAACTATCCAAAAATATTAGTCTGTACACCTTTAAAATACTGGCACAATTTCAGGATAACATCCTAAACTTGAGGATGTATTATGAGTCTGTTAGAGTACACTAACCAAAACATCTTTTATTGTGCTTGTAAAATGTTCAATTATGGTGTAAAATCTCTTGCAGATATCACCCTTGAATTACACTGATTGTGCTCCAAACTGAAAAACATGAAAGAAAAAGCAATCGAAAATTGCAAACATTTTGGAAACATTGTTATAAATTGCCACTTTACAAGCAGAATTTTGTCAGACATGATCTTGTAAGCTGCATCTTTTAAGCTTTTCATTGTGATGTTCAGTGTGTAATATTATATCTTCTGTGTAAAGCTTTTAGTTTGTCTAGTTAAACCAAAAATACTGTGTCTCATTTAGTGTAGCTGTTGTCAAACCAGGCTGCCGCAGGTCCTTGCTCCTTGTACAAATAGTGAGTTTTGCCAAGTAAAAAGTGCTGGCATACACATCTTGAGTTTCAGTTGAATTATAGATGGAGCACTGGATTCCATTCCCAAACCAGTTCTGCTCCAATGGAAACATCAGTGATAGAGAATGACAAGTCTGCAATCCAATTATATGAACGGCCAGCTGTCAGCCCCAGACTCTGCCTACTCCGAAAGAGCACTGACAGAGGAGCACATGGAGGCTTTCTCTCACAATATCCATATAGTTGAAAAGGCATATTCAATGAGCTGAAGAACAGATGTGAGGGGTGCAGTGGGACAGTGTGTGTGTCCAGTGAATGAGAGAGAATCATGGTGCTGTAATCAGCCATCTCCCACAGGGCACACACTGCTGAGTGAGGTCCATGTTTCTGTCCAAAGACTAGGCTATACTCTGAGGGGACGTGGGTGCGTGGTGGGTTGTTTTTGATGGCTAATAACTACCACCCCAGCAGAAGTGTCTATCAGTCTAAAAATAAGTGCTGAGATAAAGATACAGTCAGTGGTGTTGCAAATCTGCAGTGAAAAGAAATCATCAAATATTATGAAACATTGAGTGGTCAGGGTCAGGGACTTATGTCACGTGAGACCTTTTGTCTCATAAGGACCAGTAATAAACATAACTTTTTTTTATGAACTGGTAGAGGGTTTGTGATTATTAAGAGTTATAAGCATTTCTAACTCTTAATAAGCACAAACCCTCTACCGGTTTGGCTGTTTAGGTTAATTTGCACTATATTTTACTTCTTATTATTTTCTTAACATATAGCCTATAATATTTTTTCTCTGGAGCCCAGTAGCAGGAGCAAGTAGCAAGCAGTAGCAAGATAGGATAGCATTTTTGATTTAAGATTTTGATTTAAGTCAATATGTAGGTCTACCACTTCTGCATAGAAAACACTGCCTATTTGAACAAACAAATATATAATATATATATATATATATATATATATATATATATATATATATATATATATATATATATATATATATATATATATATATATATATATATATATATATATATATATATATATATATAGGCTAACTGCTAACTGTTGAAACATTATAGTGTTTATAAGAACCTGAAGTATTATTGTTGAATTAATTCCAATTATGTGAGAAATTAAAACCAAAGAATGTTTCCTATAAAGGCAGAAGGTTACTCAGGTGTTGACTGAGGGGTTGTGGCCAAAAGTTTTGGGGGCAGGCAAAAAAGTGACCCAAAAAGTAACTTTTACGAGGAAGACAAATTACTGATATTGGAAACAGCAGTTAGGTCCAGAGCACTGTGAATATGGCTTATTTATAAATGAGCTCCTGAATGTAGGTTATTACACACGGTAAGGCTCCAGCATTCTCCCTCTCCACGCTGCTTGTACCTCGGACCATGAGCGATGGTTTGGGAAAAAAGCGGGGAAAGTTGGAGATGAATACTTCATCTGTGACCCACATAATGGCGTTATATGGGGCTCGCGAGGGCAGCTGTGCCGTGTAGCGCTGGCGGGAAGAGAGAGCTCTGAGCCGCGCGCACTTGCCTCGCTTCTTCGCATCTATCCACCCATCTCCTCATCCTCGGCTCCGTCCGCTCGCATCTAAAAGGAGGACAGGCGAAGGACACGGAACGGTCCTTACAGAGGACAGAGGAACCTAAAACGCGAACAATTCAAGTAAGTAGCCTCTGAATAGACCTCGCTTTGTGCATCCAAAAGGCGAAGCACTTGTTCAGGTTTACGCGGATCAGGATCAGATGAAAAGTGTTTGAACCAGCAGAAGCGTGTCCTGTTCTTTTACTGGGCTACATGAGCAGAGCTTCAGCAAAAGTTAATCATTTATTTATGACTTGCATGTTCATTCTGCACTTAATGTTTGGCGATGTGCCTTAACAGTAAAAAAGCAACAAGAGAATTATCCACGAGAGCAGAGCACGCTTGCTCACTAGTTGATGATCAAACCATAGCATTGTACACAAGCCTATTGGCTCATGTTGCTACAGTCTGTAGGCTGTTTACTTTGAGACAATGCTAATATCTGGTCAGACTATGGTAGTTCATTACATGTTTTTAGGGAAAACATAAGCTAACTAACCTATAAAGACCTTAAATATAGTTTGGCTCTTCTGTACTAATTTAACATAAAGTTATTGTCTAGTAAACCCTGTACTTTATTTGTGTACTATAGTGGTGCAGCTGCAGTAGGTTGTGGTAAGGCCATCGCATGATTGATGATGATAGATCTATTGTACCATTTCTTATGACAATGGTTTGACTGTAAAGACGGTCCAGTCTTGATTTGAAAGGTCATTTATTCAATATTCAGTGCGCCTGTCTGTCTGGGCTGTCTACAGTCAGCCTCTGCAGACATGTTCAGAGAGAAGAGTGACATTTCTTCCTCCTCTCAGGTCCCCAAGGGGCCCTCACTCTTCACACCACTCCAGAATGATAAAACCTTGAGGGATATTGCAAAAATAAAACTTACTGAAAGTTACTTACTTTAAAGTCACTGCACTCATATCAGTTCTATAGGCTATGCTTGGGCTGACCAAGTAATAATGCCGAGCTTTTATTTGCAGCTTTGATGTGACTGTGTCTCACTTAAGAAAATAATGTGTACATATTAATTGATTTGTTTTAGATTGAAAAAATATTTGCAAATGAACCTATTCTTGAATTTGAAACTGCCCTGTCCACTTTAATCACAGTATGTTGGGTGTAAGAAGATCATCCAGCATAAAACCAGGTAAATCATCATGCCAAAAAAAGAAGAAAAATGAAGGAAAATGAAAGCATACTATATAAACAACACACAATATGTAAAAGCAGGATGTTAAAGAAAGTGGCACAGATGGGAAATGCAAAAATAACTGTTACAAAACCATGCACTTGCTGCTTTGGTCCTTTGTGGTTCTGTAAACAACACTTCAAAGTTTAACATCAAATTAAAAGAAAATACATTTTCAGACGCGTACATTTATTTATTAACAACCTGCAGATTCCTTTGATATAAAGTAGGTCAGGGATATTTGATAGCCAACCAGTGCGTTTTTGCCAAATACTGTGTCTACACTACACATTAACACTCCTACGGTGGAACCATGAGGGAGTTCATTAGAATTTTGCTGACAGTAGATAGGTTGCCCATTCTCTCTCTATCACATAGTAATTACTTATAAGGCCACAGGGATTATAATGTCCCCAAGTCCCCTCAGTAATAGAGCCAGTGCTTCTTCTAGGGCTTTAGCTGTGCAAGCCATACGCTATCAGCTGCTCATTAGACAGTGCCCCTCGTAATATACCCTACTTTAATATCACAAGCCTCACTTCTACTTCTCTTCTTGCACTTACTTCCACACTGGTCTAACTTGATGCCTACACAGCAAGCCATAAAAGAGACAACAGGACTCAAGTGTATATGAGGGCTGCACAATATCCTGCAAGTATTGATATTGCATTATTGGCTGAAGCAATAATCAATATCGCACCAAGGTTAATGAAAAATAAATGTGTATTTTTAAAAGTGCACTCTGTAACTTTCCTGGTGGGGGGAGGGCGTTCATCAGGCCAGTCGAGGTCATGCTAATGCTTTGGAGGCTTGGAATGCTCTAAAGTATGAAATTAAATTAAACGGACCCTCGTTGCATTTACTCAGTAGAGTTTTTATTGTTCTACAAACATAAAAACACCTTGCAAAATATATTCTTACTGTGAGCTCTCCACACGCTTGTCCAGGTGTTGTCAAATACAAAGATAAGTTTAATGCCATACTGTGGAACATTTCAGGCAAAGCAGTAACATCATTATGGAGACAAGCAGGTGATGTGCCTCAAGAAGAGAAGTTACACAGTGCGTTTTTTAAATAAAAAAATGTAGATTGTTTATTATGACAGACTAGCTTGCAAAATAAGGCATGCACTGAAATTACTATTGTGTATACATTAAAATACTGCAATACTGTGAATAATACTGCTAATCACAATACTGAAACTGAACAGCAATATTGCAGTCTGTTCCAATATTGCGCAGCCCTGGAGTATATATAGTACTGTGTAAATGAAATATGTATGCCGTTATGTAACATGCATCTTCTTTGTTGCAGGCATATCAAGTCTTCACACACAGCTCCAGTGATGTTTGCATCTTCCTAAAGGTCTGTGACTATTTCCGTCCTGGTTTCTTACCTCCTCAGTGATTAATTCCACTTGAGCACCAACCTGTTTCCAACTCTCACATGGAGGCTCATTTGTGCATCTGTGATATAGTGTGAATGTGCAATTACTATGGTGTAAATAAGCAAACATAATGTGGCCATGGTCTGTCCTCATTGGCCTGGACTGTCCAAAGCTGAATCCATCAAATGCAGAGGGATTCTCCACAGACGCTTTAAACCCTTTATGCACATAAATCAGCATTTGAGAGCGGCTTCCTTGAGGGACTTGTGCAGAGTTCGCACAGGTGTGACGTCAAGCCTCTGTTTACTGAGAAATGGCCTGGAGCATTGAAAAAAATGTAGCAAGCACAGAATAATACTGGCTAAACTTTCAGAGAAAAAAATAACCTTGTTGGCATACGATTTCAGATTCATAAGGTCCTACTTATCAAGTTTAGTTTTTATTTTCAATCTAACATTTTGGCATAGTTAATTTTTTATTTATTTATTTATTTTTTTGCATTATTAGTTTTCCAGAGACTTCAGTTATTCAGTCAGACCATAAAGTGTATCAAACAATCGTCCTTACTTGGGACAGTCCAATCACAGCCACAAATTTACAGCATATATCCTGAAATTAGAATGGACTTCTTATCTTATGTATTTTTCACACTTATAAGTTGTACTAAATGAAAAACATCAAGAGTGGGGGAACTCCATATGCTTTCTGTTGTACGTGCCACACACTGACGACACAATTCAGTTGCCACGGTTACGATGTATTCACTTCCACAGCATCTGTCACTTCCACACACACATACACAAATGAACGTTTAAATAAGAGCCAGCAAAACATCCAGGGACGGCTGCGTGAAGCTCCGATCTGAAATGCCAACTGCTCCGCAACAACCGCAGCCAACAACCAGCCACAACTGATTAGCCCGTAGCTCTATCATTAAAGTAGCTGGAAGCCGCCATGGCACAATTAGCAGCTAATTCAGTTTGCAGGCACCACATAGACACAGGAACAGCTGGCCGTGAGCATTTTGTCACTGTAATCTGTGGAATACTATTTCAGTATACACAGTGAGATTTCAGCACCCAGTAAGCTCCAAAACTCAAGGTACTTTTTTAGTAAATGGAAAGACTAACAAAATAGTTGCAGTACACGATCCTAAAGGTGCATTGTGTAACTTTTCCACTGGAGACTCCATCAAATGCTTTAATCCACGGAGAATGCTTTGTCTGGAATGTTTGACAGTATGGTATTAAATCTTTCCATCTTCATGAATATCAAACCAGACCAAGTTCGCTCAGATGTGTGTTGAGGTATCCCTGCTCACAGTCAGAATGCCTGTTTTTCTAGGTATTTTTGAGCTATAAAAAACCCTATAATTTTATAAATGCAAGGTAGATCTGTTTAATGTCTTACTGTGGAACATTCCAGGCAGCACAACAAAGCCATAGAAAGAAGCAGATGATGGACCCCCAGCCAAATGTTACAGGGATATAAGCTGCAGTCACTCAAAAGACTAAGGTGGAATCTTACGTTCTTATCCAACCTGCACTACTTCCCACCTTTCTTCTGCCCAGTTAATGATTAATGATTAATTTCTTCTTTATTACTGATTTTACATTCTTATATTTTTCCTGTCTTCCAATGCAGTTATGTGAAAATGCTTTTGCCTTCTTTTTCAGTTGCCAGGTTTCTGAGCCATAGCCTATAGAATTGAGGGGGACTGACTTTAGTTTTAATTTAGTCGGCTTGTTTTAATTTCTTTCTTTAGTTCACCAGACGTAACACCAGCTTTGCTCTCCTTAAGCTAACCTTGGTTTCTTTTCATGAGAGCCAAATTGTCTTCAAAGTCAAAATGGAAAATTTGCAGCAGACTCCTAAATAAGTTGTATCGCATTCTGGCAATGACAAGGCTTAATAGAAAAGGGGATAATATACAGCCTCGGAGGACTCCTGTATGAGTATAAAAACGGTCACTGATTACTAGTCAACATAGAACACAACATTTTGAGTCTCTCTTAACATATTTGTAAACATTTTTACTGACACTGTGTGTCTGTGGATGAAGGACGGCGTATCATGTTGCGCATATACCATCATGTGCTATAACTTCTACCCGACCCTGTTAATTATTGTGAGCAAACTATAAAGTCCTATCTGATGGCATTCATAATTGTATTAGTCACCCCAGATGTCACCTCACAATTATACATCAAAGCTGGAATAAACATAAAAAATACATCTTAAAACAAAGTGTTTAAGTAAGTATGGTACACAGTGCGGTAACAACTGTGGGTAATTTGGATAGTTCACATTTGAGGATATGTTATTCTTCTGTTATTCTTCTGTATTGTGCACTATGGTCTTTTTGTCTTTGGGGGTGATTTATTAGCAGTGGCACACGGTCTGTTCAGGTCGGCACAGCGGAGATAAGATTAGAGGGAGGAGGTGCCATTGGCTGTGAGCTCCCTTGAGGCTGAGGCAGGCCCAAATGTATTGATCCGGGAGGCAGCTTAGACACTCCAAAGGGAGAAGTGGTTGAGTGAATTTGTCGTAGCAAAACCATCAGATTTTAGCTTTGTGTGCAGTGCTCTGTTTAGCTAGCATATCCACATAATCCTGTCTGGACCCAGTCAGCTGGAGCTCAGGGCTTCATGCAGACTTCAGGCAAAAGGGAAGCTGCCAAAGAACAGACCCAATCGGAGTGGACACATGGCAGGAGCACAGGGGCATGTGGAGACCTGGAGGTTAAGCTCAACACTATTGAGAGAAAGGAGCAAGAGAACATGTTGTACACAACAGCAGATTATGTTAGCAACTAGAGATGCACCAATCCAATACTGGTATCAATACTGGCGCTGGTGCTGAAAAATGTGCTCGATTGGCCAGCATAAAAGGACGCCAATATGCACCTATAGTAGTAGGCAGAAAAGAATGTCTTGAGAAGTGACATAACTGAAGGTTGATGGATTTGATAACTGATATGATAACATACTGTTATCATGTCCTTGGCCAGGTACGTAAAGGCAGAGATTGGCAGCGGCACCACTATTAGTCTGCCCCGGGACAACTGTGGTTACAATGAATGACAGTCATATCCAGAGCTTATACTGTGCCTCCTAACAGTGCTAGCAGTATTTTTTTCAGGAGGGAATATCCTGTTGATAATATTCAGACAATGTTATGGCAATCACTCATCCAAAATGTTCTCATAGGCTAAATGCTTAGGCCAAGGTTCAGACATTGCAGAAAATGGAGAGTCAAATCAACCTTTATAATAAAACAAGCTTTCAGTGTGATCTTTCACTTAGGGGTAATATTCTCGTGCTTTACACTTAGACCAGGGCTACAAACTGAAATGTCTATGTGAATGTGAATCTTAAAAGCCTGTCTGTAAATATCTCAGATATTAGTTATTTCAGTGTTTTAAATGAAGCTAGTCCCTACAATCCACTCACATTTGTTTACTTTTGCTATGGCGATGTCATGGTGATGGGCACAGAGCAGTGATATACAATATGATTTTACAGTTGCTGGACTACTTGTGCGTGCTGCAGTATTATTAATGTACCGCACTTGGCCATTGGAATTCTCACTAACTGAGGTCTAAACTAAATTTATCTGGGTTACACGCAGGGCTGGCTCCTGCTAAATAAAAGTACACATATACCTCTATATTTGCACACCTACATTTTAGTCTGCCCCACCCAAATTCTGCAGGGTGAAACTGGCCTATATTATTTCAAAATTACCAGAACCAGATTACTATTACTAATTAAAACTATATAAATGATTGTGTTTACCCATCTTATTTACCAAATAATTCTGCAAATAATGACTGTATTAGAACACCAACACTCTCTAAAGCTATGCCAAATAAAAATACCAGTTTTCTGCCAAACTATTTTCTCTCTTTATTCACTTGCTGCCAGTGGTAAATTGGTGCACATTATCAATAGAAAAGGGCTGCCACAAAGAGGCTGCCTGTACTGAACTAAGCCAGATAAGACGTGTGCAAGCCAAAACAGAATAGACTGTATCACACTGAAGGAATTGAACATGCAATGGGTTACTTTGAGTATTGTTAGGCCAGACCCCTGGGAACAGTGATAAAACCTTTTTCTGTTTTTGTATTTACAAGAAAATATGCTCAATACATATCGACCAAATAAGTAATTTTGCAATGTTTGTAATAGCTTGAGCAGTGTTTGACTGCCTCTGGTGGTAATCAGAGTATTTGTCTAATGCATAAATAAATCTATTATACATTTTTGAATATTTTCACTATGCATTTCTTTTCTGTTTTATTCTGAATTCACACATGACCACAATATGTGAAACCTAATGCAAGGCAAGTTTATTTGTATATCACAATTCATACACAAAGTAATTCGAAGTGCTTTATAGAATAAAAAAATACATTAAAATCACAAAACAAACAAAAACATAAATAATCGTCATCGTCGTCAACACTAAAAGAAAAGAGAGCAGAATAAGAACCTTTACTTTTATTTGGTCTGTTATGAAAAAAAGAAAAAGTCATGTATGTACTGACAGACGAAGACTTTGCTTCTCATATGGGCCTGAATCATCCACAGATTGCAGTATTGGTATAACATTAAATGTGTTTGCACAGGCATCAAGATACTCACTGCCTCGGTTGCTGTAGTAACGGCCTAGATTTCTGTATGTTGAAATAACTGGTGTGATTTTTCAGGAGCCGACATTCACAGCTGCTACCTGCTAAAGACAGCGCTAACAGTGAGAGTAACCTGGGTCATTCTGTGTCCAGCATCAGAGCCCTCATAACCAGGTATTATGTAAGTCCACAATCTTCTTTTAAAGTTGGTGAACCAGATTTTCATACTATGAACAGAGTAAGCTAATACTGACACTATTATCCGTACGCCAGTGAAAATAACAAATTTAAAATCATAATTTCAATTATTATGTGTGCTTGTTTTGTCCATCAAAAGTAGAGCAAATTTACTTTTCTAATTAAGATAGAGTTTCAAAACAAAGGTATCACAAAACATCACTAACAGAATATATTAGGTCCATATGTTCGCTACAGGTAAATTTTGACAGTGAAAGTAATGGTTTGAAATAACTGTGATTTCAATTACGTGCCAACAAATCATGACAATTTTTGCCTTAACCTATAAGATGTGTAATTTGTTGCAGGGTCCCACAAATCTTTGCATTCACTTGCGTTTTTCAGGTTTTAGAACAGCCTTTTTAGGTGGCCAAACTAAGCAGGGCAGCAGTACCTCACCCAGTCCACTCTCATCCCAAAGTATCGCACTTATATGTCTGAGTTTGCGATCAATAAAATGTGTTCTAATTAGATGCAGAGAGTGGACAGCAGTCTGAGTTTTGATGCAAAATGCTGCTTTTCCGACATACTCTTGAGGGAAAACTACATTTACAAGTCGGGTACCCAAGCTTAACCCTATTGACTTCCTCCTCCAGTCTCGAGTCAGTCTTCTCTTCGTCCTCTCCACAGCCATAGATTTCTTCTTCAATATTTTATCTTTCATCTGTCTGAAAAAATCCTTAGCAGTAATAAAATATGCCAATTACTATGAAACCATATTGATGTTAGATCAGATATAGAAAAAATGCTAAACAGAATTTCACATTAGTTAAGGGGTAGGCCTACAGAGGAATGTATTGAAGGACTTACTTTACTGGGCACTGTTGATGCTTCTCTTAAAGGGTGTATTACTCAGTCTTTGATTTATGTTATAATGTTGTTTCTCTCAAAAAAAGAAAATAAAAAAACAACACTGTTCCACCTTGTGATGTCATGTGGTAATACAGGAAGTACTCCACTGTGCTTATAAACTCCATACACCTTCACTAGAATCATTTGGATAATTTCAGACCTGGAATTCCCAGTCGCTACTGAACTAAATGTAAAAGGTTGCTTTCAAGTATCACTTCATTACATCACAAAGTGGAACAGAGCATTTTGAGCTTTTGAGATGGAGACAGACTAATAATTCAGAATTACTCAAACATATGTGAATGAAACAAAACACAACTCCAGGTAAGTTTTTGAGGAGGCAGCAACATTATAACATGACTTAAAGCTCACAAGAATCAGTTTTGTGCAATATAGGACCTTTAATGTTAACATGTTTCCTGTATCATTTTGATTATTTGTCCATCACAAAACCTCTCTCAGATAATGATTATTTGATAGCAGAATGAATTCAATAATAATTCAATAAACCTGTAGTTCTTTCAGTTCTTATGTGCAGTCTATAGTGAGAATTGCTTGGTCTGTACCGTGGGTATAGCTCCACAACAGCAGATCTGAAGTGAACTGAACAAGTGCTGTACAGATTCCACTTGATGAATGGCGATTGCATTTCAACTGGTTATGTTGATTCTGAGTCCCTGAACTCCGCTGCACAACTTAATTAAAAGTTTCTAGTTGGAGACCTGCTGATTGTAAATGACTACAGATGATGCTGGTGGGCCTAATGCTGATCTCAAGCTGTTCAAGCAGTTAATTACAAAAAATGATGTCGCAAACCAAATAGGTACAGATTGCAATTAATGCTTTATCAGTCTGGTTGCTACAGTGGTAAGGCCTCACATTGGTAATTACTTCCTGTTGAGGTCAGCCTATAATGGCAAAGGTATTTTTTTTAAAGGAAGACAATGCAACTTTTCTGATGGAGGAATTCTGAGTACGGATCTGATCCGGCACTGTGTGGATGCCTGAAAACCGCACTGCGAAGTAGCTAATTCACTGCCAAAATGCTTTAGGCTAGCATATATTCATATACACGGTCTATGCGTATGACCTGCAGACGTATAATCTCTGAAAAGTTTCACATGAACCATCTCCAACGCAATAGAAGCACAGAACTGACTCACTATCAGCAGAACACCCCTCTGTCACAGAAAGAACACATATAATCCACTGAGTCGTGTCCTTTAGTCCGACAGAAGCTGAACTGCATCAATAGCGAGCTGTTTTGAGCGCTCAGTGTATGCAAATTAGCCATGCGGTTTTAAGTTTCGTTTCTGTAAAATGCAAACACATATGCTCAAAGCTGTGTGGATAAGGAAGGACTGGGGACACAGAAACGACGTGTGTGAATGCAGATCGTTTCCAATACGGTTATACAGTGATACGCGGATTCGTTGCAGTGTAAACAATCAGGAGGTGCTTGTTGTACACAGAGTATGGCAAAAAAAATACATTAAAAATCTATTACCATGCAGACAAGCAAGGGACCATGTTTATTCAAGGTATTTTTGAGCAATAAAACTGATTGTAAAATAGATGCTGATGAATAGAAGATAATGCTACACTATGGAACATTCCCTGCAGAGCAAAAACATCTCCATGGAGACAAGCAGCTAGCGAACCCTTCACCAAAAACTTACATAGCGCCCCTTTAAACAAGTCATTATTAACAGCAAAGCGAGCAATAAGCCACCGTGTGCAAACGAACCACGCTGCGCCTCATGGGAAAGCCCAGCTGTTGCCATGGCGACTGCTCCGGGAGTTTTTCTTCTGAAGGACGTTCCTCTCTTTATCTCCCGGTCCTTTATTCCTCTGTGTGGGGGACAATCAAAGGTGTGACAGGTAGATAAAACCCAGCGCTAACGGGGGAGCGTGTGGAGGAGGAGACTGGGGCATGTTCTGTACACATGGGAAAGTGCCACGAGAAGGGCTTAAAGTGTTACTGTGGGATTTTGAGGCGTGTGTTTTATTCATTTGTGTGTGTGTGTGTTGTAGTTGGCTAAAAGAACAAAGTATTTTTTTTGTTTTGAAATGGCACGTTGAGCTTTGAATACTTTCCGGTGGGAGGTTAATATTGTGCGGTCCGCAGGGGGATCATTTTGTAGCAGTTGTGTAGTCTTTGTGCAGTTTGCTTGAGAAGGAAAAACTTCAAAAGTGGATTTTCTTTTATTATGAACTATCACTTCTTTTCATTCTGCTTGTCTCCATGGAGATGTTACTTTGTTTGGAATGTTTCACAGTATGGCATTAAACCTTTCTATCTTCATGGCAACCAAACCAGACCGTGTTACAAATTAAATCTGGGGAGAGACAACACTCACAGTCAGAATACTTGTTTTTCTAACTATAAAACCACCTATAATTGAATAAATGTAAGGTAGAGCTGTTCAATGGCACATCCATGGAAACAAGCAGATGATGGACCCTGATCCAAAAAGTTACTTAGTGCACCTTTAAGTCTCAATCCTTCTGTTGTGTTATGGGAGGTTAAAGGTTGTTCTCAGATTGAGTCAAGATCTAGTCGAGTGCCCAGAGCATCTTGTTGTAGATTTCCACTGCATGTTAGTGTTGTCACAATCCTAAAATTCGGTTTTAATATTCAGGGAATGACTCAATACTTGATAAAAAATTACGATTTCACAATGAAGATAAAACATGCTCCTTTTTTAGTAATACATTACAATTTCAGTGCACATCCTTAAATGTGATTTTTTTGCAGTCTCGATACCTCCTCAAATGAAGATCTAGTTTCAGTATTAGTTTTAGTATCAATCGGTATCACCTTTCAACTTTTTGCTTTTTTGTGGCAGAAAATTACATTCACTCTCTGTTAATTATGTCTTATTATAGCTTTAGTTTTTAGTCCATTTGTGTCACTAAAGATGGTGAAGAAATCAGATGAAGAAACTAGCAAGGTGGATGAAGTGTCTTGCTGAAGGACACAGCAGCAGTACGGTATATTTAACATTCCCTATTCCCTAACACTCTCTTACTCTTTTCCACTGGTACCTGGCTTTTGCTTTGCTTCATTTTAACACAAAGACCCACACTAATAAATGATCAAAATCCCCGTTTGACAACTTAAGGAGGAGATAGTGGGAGCATATAAGGTGATGGTGTCAGCACTGGATTAGTGCAGCGAGCGCCTGGTGGGTTTATTCTAGAAACTGCCTCCCACACCAGTGACAGACTTCCTCCTCCGCCTCTGAAAGGAACATGGGCACAAGAAGTGGGTTACATTCAGGAAGCGTCATCTCCACAGGGACAGCACAGGAAAAGGCAGAATCACAACAAGACAGGAAAACCAAACATTACAGCTGGCTTGTCACTGCTCGTCCGGCCAATAAGAGGCGAGTAGAGGAGAGGGGGATCACTTTAGACTGGTAATGGTGGAGGTAGGTGAAAGCTTATACTTCGTAAAGGTTGTAATGAGATCGGAGATGGTTGATTTGCATTGCGTTTTGTGCTATTATTACTCAAGCTTGGAATACAGAGATGGTTGCATCACAGAGAGACTTTCGCACCTAGAATTTTCACATTTCTTTTTGGATTAAGATGGTTTGTTCTTTGCATGTGACCTTTCTTCTAGTCAGTGAAACTTGTCAGGGGCAGTGGATGACCTGGTGACTCCATTCTCAGATCTTTAGCTGGTCAGGAATATTTAATCTACTGAGTATTTTAGTGTTTTAGTTTTCTGAACAGCTTTTGGAGCAAAACCCTGGCAAAATTCCACACATAAAAACTTGTTATACCTGGTTGTTCTATTTCTAATTAGGCCTGCAAGATTAATCACAATCGAACTGAACTACAAGTACTACTATTCCACAAAAAAATATATAAAAAAAATAAAAACTGCATAAAAACTGCTAACCTTGTACTTTAGTCAGTTCATTATTCAGTCTTTTTTGTGGATGCGTTTAAACTTTCAACTTTAAGCAGAATCCTTTTTTAAAATCGCAATACTTTTAGATATTACAATAGAATACAATTAGATATTTTTCACAAATCCTTTAAACCTCACTGTTTTCTAATATTTTCTAAAGATCCATGCTGAAGTATTCAATATCACATTACTGTATGTATTCACTAACAATGCCTTCTTGCTAAGATTATATCATTTATCATTATTTTGGTGAGCCTTCTCCATATAATAGTTTTAATTTATCCTGTATCTACACATTACATGCACTCATCTTGACATGTTTACACAAAGCTGTCATTTTGCTGTGTATTAGATTAAATTTTTTTCACCTCTAACCTGCAGGGCCCTGTGAGCAGTCGTGCCCTCTCCAGAGACCAGGCTGATGTAAACTAATCCTGGACCTGTCCTGCTCCCCTCCTCCTGGGTTGCCCTCTGGGTCCACACTCACCACTTCTGTTTTTCTGTGGGCCTTAATCAAAAAATACCCAACTGGAGCTTTTCCCCTGCCTGCTCGTGGTTTGCCTCATTGACTCCCTTGGGTGCTAAGGGCCATGGCGGTGCCCTCAGCGCAGGAGTTCCACTGGCAGAGTCTGGCCCGTCTGTCCAGTGGGCGAGTCTACCACACCCTGACCGAGGTGGGGGGGCAGATGTACGTGCTGGGGGGGTGTGACGCTGGAGGACGGCCATGTGGGGCACTAGAGCTCTACTCCCCAGAGGTAATAACAACAAATCACTATGCATGATAATTACTGTATTGACTTATCATTTAATATATGAAAGCTGGAGCAATATTTTTGGGGTCAGTATTTATCATGTGCACATTTTCTTTTTTTGGCTATATGATAAGATTTAAGATGTGAAAGGTTGAATTAATAACTTCTATGACTCATTAAATTTCTTTCTGCTGTTTATTTATTGCAGCTCATGTTTTTTTTCTACAATACTGTAGATGTAGCATAGTTTTAGTGGTTTAAATATGTTCTTGGGTTACTGCTTCATTGTTGTTTATTGCCTATATTTACTTTAATGTAAATTTACACATCTTTAGATTACACAGCTACAGATTAGTCTATATTACATTTATTTTACATTGTCGATATAGAAAACAAACAATTCACATTATTTGAACTAGTGAAATCAATAATCTACCAATTCTTTTATCAATTCCTGATCAAATCATTTGCATATTTCTTGGGTTATGTACCTTTTCAGTACATAGACAATACCTTTACCATACCAGTAACTGAACACTATATTTTAGACTATTTTTAAGTAAATAACAAAACTGAATCATAATGCTCATAAATCAATTAAACACAGTGTCTATGAATAAAAACTGCACTTTTTAATTGTTAGTTTATAGTGATGGTGTCGGCTATAAACAGTAAATCTTGCTCTCCCAGGAACCATAACACATCAAAACTTATTAGCTTTTTATTTTTGATACCCAAATGTTTTCTGAACAATACTGCAACAACTTTTAATGGTACCTGGCCCTACAGATTGTAATGGTCAGCTTGGGGCTCTTTAAATAGCATGATCTAACAGCCAATGAAGTATAGTTTGGACAGGAGTTTGCAGCAATTATGGTATTTTGTGGTCAATTGCACTGACTAACACACAAATATTTGTAGCAGAAAGCAAAATGAAAATCAAGTTGGCAACAAAAAATACAAAGAAAAACTAAACTGTGATCCCAGCCCGAATGTGAGCAGTTTCTAAGGCTGAACAACTTTCAAAAATGTCATATTATTTTGTTTTGTTATTAGATTTCTATTAAAACAAGGATTAAGCTCATAGTGCACCTTTTGAACTTGCCTTGGAGCATCAACATTTCAAACTGAAATATGATTTTCTACCAGCCACCCTGTCCACCTAACTGACATACTTTGGTCTTTTTTACCAGGGAGACAAGTGGATCTCTCTCCCCCAGATGCCTACACCACGGGCGGGGGCGGCGGTGGCTGTTCTTGGGAAGCAAATCCTGGTGGTGGGGGGAGTAGGGGAGGACCAGAGACCCATGAAGGTGGTAGAGATGTACCACACGGATGAAGGCAGGTGGAGGAAGCGGAGCGCCCTCCGGGAGCCTCTCATGGGCCTCTCCATCGTAGTCAAAGGTACATGTATTTGCACTTTACCCACTTGTGAAAAACTTAAGTACTTTTGAAAATTTTGCTTCAACCTCCCCTGACCCATGTGGTTTGTTTTGTAACCGCAAAACTGCAGTCCAGTTTATCAGGACTCAACAAAACACCACAAACTTTCTTTTTTTTAATTTCTTTTGCTTTTGGTCTAGTATGATCTTAAACTGGAATTCCTGGTAGAGTGTTTGTCCACTGATATGAAGGTTGCCGGTTTGAATTCTGCTCTCAACATAAACCACTGGCCGTGCGGACTGAGTGCCTTGAAGGTGGAAAAGCGCTATATAAAAATATGACCATTTACTAAATTCTTAATATGTTTTAATGTTTTTAATGTTTTGTGGGCATATATTTTGGCTGCACTTTCTATTGAGTTTGCCTCCATAAATCATATTGTAATGTTCAATTCTATGTATTTTTCTGTAGGCTAAAATCACAATAGCACTCGCCTCTCAGGACTTAAGCAAAATATAAGTTAGAAAATTAGAGAGTTCAATACTCATTGGTTTATAACTAACGAGCAGATTAACCAACATTATCTGGAAACAAGGAAATGGATGACAGTCCCAGAGTGTCCCCTGTTCTTAGGCTCTTCTTCTCATCAAGGAAAAACTCCAAAATACCAGTGGGGAAAAAATAAACCCCAAGGAAATCCACAATGAAGGAGAGACCCACTCCCTGGACTGACACGCTCCCATTTGCAGATACTATATAGTTAGAATCCCTGACACCTGTGGATCATAATGTTATATTTTGAAAATTTTAGATCACAATATTGATTTAAAATAATTTATAATATAAAAGAAACAATTCCACTGATTTCCAGGTTGGAAAAATGCTGAGTTATTGGGAGCTGATTCCCACCTGCCCCTATGGTACGCCTCTGTAAATGTCATCACAACAAAATGTTGCATGCTGTCAGACCCTCCTTTGGATAGGATCATGGATCATGCTGGCAAGATAAAGCAGATAAAAAAAATGTACATGCTTCACCAATTTTTTAAATAAAACTGGAGATCAAAGTAAGTATAGCGCAGTGGGTGTTAACAGGTAGGGGGGAAACTGGGGGTCGATCAGAGCAATGGCATCTTGAATGCAGGAGAATAAATGTTAGTCAAACATGCACAAATCACTCAAAATACATGTTTGTGTGAGTTAAAGAGAGGGGAAAACAAGTATTATATGGTTAAAACCTCTTAAAAATCTTTTGTGTTGAGCATGTGGAGAGAGGGATGGGGGATTTTTATTATTTTTTTCGTTATTGTGTTTTGTTATTGGTGCTTTGTGTAATTTTCGGTGGAAAATGCTTTTCTCCATGGAAATGTTATTGCTTTGTCTGGAATGTTTAACAGTATGGTATTAAACCTTTCTCTCTGCATGAAGGCCAGACCAGACCAAGTTACAGGTCAGATCTGTGGAGAGGCAACCTCACTCACAGTCAGAATGCCTGTTTTTCTAGCTATAAAACCACCAGTAATTTAATAAATGTAGGGTAGAGCTGCTTAATGTCATACTGTGGAACATTCCAGACATCTCCACAGATAGGAGTTACACAATGCACCTAAACAAAATTTAAAAGCTCTTAAAAATAGATTTTGCACAATAACATTTCTCATTTCTTCTTTAAACATTTATTCACCAACGGTAAGAGGGTTATGTAATGCCACTGGAAGTATGTTAACAATAACTAGGCCAGTCAAATGTTGCATGCATTATTTGGTTCTTAGTTTGTGCCCAGTGAAGTGGCACATCTGTCACACTGTGCTACAACTCAGATAGATGTTGTAAACACAGTTATTGGATGTGAGATACGTTTTATCGTGCTGCTCTCTCAATCTCCCTGACTCATCTTCAATACTTGGTCCTTGGTGAGCTCACCCCTCCCCCTGCCCATCCCCACCAGCCAAAACTGAGACAAATAGTCTGACAGAATGATCGATCACGCCAAATTAAACGAATATGATATTTTGAAATGGATAGTCAGCCATGCACCCAGCTAAATGATGCAATTTGTATTGACATTTGTAGGATCATTGTTTTGGATATAAAATAATGAACAACAGGTAATGAGATATTTCTTTCCTATAGCGGTCACGAGCAGGGCCACAAATGAAATAGCGTTATATAATAGAATCTTGTGTGTGGAGCTTGCTAGCATCCAGACTTCTTACTGGAGTGTTTTTTGGAGTTTTGACACTCTCACCCACATCCATTCTTATGCGGGAGGTGTCAAAGCAAAGTGCCAGACATGGACTTGTGCATTCTGCAGGAGCACTGTGTGTCCTGTTCATGTCTGTCACAGTCTCATGCCTCATCACCAGCTTTCCTCACATCCTGCTCCTGCCCTGCACCTCTCCAGCACTTTAAATACACCGCACTAAATATAGAATTCAAGTGAGAATCTGTGGTGTAAGAGAATTTTGCTCAGGTTTAGTTAAAAGGTATTATGGAAAATTGACTTGTGAGCTTTAATATATGTTATAATGTTGTTACCTCCTCAAAAACATACCTGGAGTTGTGTTTTTGTTTCATTCACACATGTTTGAGTAATCCTACTTTATTAGTCTGTCTAAATCTCTAAAGCTCAAAATTCTCAGTTCACGTCGTGTCATGAAGCAGTAGTTATCAAGTTAACAGATGCCTTTTACATTTTGTTCAGCAGAGAATGCACAGATTGGCAATTCCAAGACTGAAATTGTCCAAATGATTCTAGTGAAGGTGTATTGAGTTTACTAAACACAGTGTAGCACTTTCTGTATTACCATGTGACATCACAAGGTGGAACATAGTGTTTTGTCAATGAAACACAACTCCAGATATATTTTTTATGAGGAAACAACATTATAACATAGACCAGAAAATAGCGTAAAATGTGCCCTTTAAAATTGTTTGTCACTCCCAAATATTTTCTTCAGTGTAATTTTAAAGTCAGCATTAAGATCAGATTTACTAATATTTGAAAGTAAAAAGCTAACTGTTGACTTGATGATTTTGTGTAGAAAACCGAGCTTTGGCGGTGGGGGGAATGGGTGCAGACTTGCTGCCTCGTAGCATCCTTCAGCAGTATGACCTTCGGAAAGATGTGTGGGCTCTGCTCCCTCCCATGCCCACGCCACGTTACGACGCCAACACTAACCTGCTGGGAAACAAGCTCTATGTGGCAGGTACGTGCACCACACCATAAGTAACTATGGAACCTATACTACAAAAAATACCTTAGTGATAAAGTTAGATTAGGCCAACTGTATCAGAATCAACAGTATTTCATTTCTGAGCAAAAAGTTCCTAAAAGGTTCCAATACTGCTAGGCAAGAGCTGCAGTATTTAAAGATGCATTGTGTAATTTTTTTGGTGGAGGGTCTGCCATCTGCTTTTCTCCATGGAGATGTTATTGCTTTGTCTGAAATGTTTTACATTATGGCCTTAAACCATTCTGTCATCATGGAGACATGAAGTTACTGGTCAGATCTCTGGAGAGGTGACCCTGCTTACAGTCAGAATGCCTATTTTTAAGTGATAAAACCAAGTGTAATTGAATACATGTAAGGTAGCTCTGTTCAGTTACTTACAATATATAAACATTGTTGGAAAAAAATGGACAACAAGAGCTTCAGTTTAATGTTTGCAAATGAAAATGTTTGATTATTATTATTAAGTTCAAAGTGAACACCTTTTAATACAAAATGCTATTAAACTGATATATCATAAAGATAAAGAAGACATTTCATTCTTGAATATGTAGAATATATTCTGATGCGTGTAATCATAAAAACATTTAAAAATCTGCCAGTTAATGTCATATTGTGGAACATTCAAAGCAGAGCAATGACATATCCAACTGAAACAAGACTGACCCCTATCCGAAAAGTTACATAGTGCACCTTTAACATAGTTTGATCAACTTGATACAGTTTGGCTATTTTACTTTCCTAAATAATGTTAATAAAATGTTCTTTTGCAATTAAAATAAAATTCTTGTCAAGACTTCTTTCAGCAGATACCATATTATACCTCATCAAGGACCTTGCAAGGAAACAAAGCACAAGTAACTTTGCTGTAGTGATCTGAAAAGTGAAGTGTTAAAAAGGTTAGTTGCAATAAGACAGAATACATGTGGGAATGAGACAGATGGTGCAGAGTAATTGAGTATGCAGTGAAGAGGCATAACAGAGGACAGCACATATTAGATATTTGGAGATAAAGTCATAGAGGTCACACTGAGATAGTTCAGGCATTTAATTTAGAAGTAGATTCTAAATGTGACCTTATATTATGACTTGATTTTATCTTATCCAGGTGGGCGTCAGTGTAAAAGGCCAGTGAAGAGCTTGGAGGTGTACGACACAGAGGCACGTAGCTGGAGCACCCTGCCTGCACAGCCCTGTAAACGCTCCTATGCTGGGGTGATATGGGACCCCATGGGGAGGCTCTGTCTGCTGGGTGGACTGAGGCAGGGGGGAGGACACCAGAACTCTAAATTCACCAAGAACGTCAACATTTTCGACACCAATCAAGGTACATGGAAGATTTTCTCTTAACAGGATCATATTTGTGCAATTTTATGTTATGTCTATAGCTGCATAATCTGTAAAACATACCTGGAGTTTTGTTTTGTTTCATTCACACATGTTTAACACACAAACCCTACATATTTAGGCTTTAGAGTTCTTCTCTTTAACAGAAGACACTCCATGGCATCACACCTTGTGATGCCATGTGGTAATGCAGAAAGTGCCCCATTGTTGTTGTTGTTGTTTCTTATTGTTGTTGTTTTTTTCACTAGAATGATTTGGATAATTTCAGCCCTGGACTTGCCCATCTCCACTGAACTAAAATTAAAGGATAGCTGCTAACTTGAAAGCTGCCACTACCTGACATCACAAGTTGGAACAGAGCAGTTTGAGCTTCGGAGATGTATTCACACTAATAATAAAAGATTCCTCAAACGTGTGAATGAAACAAAACACAACTCGGGATATGTTTTTAGGAGGTAACAACATTATAACATGGCTAAAAGCTGAGAATCATAAAATAGGACCTTCAATTTATAGAAAGATTTCTGTTTTCATCAAGCTATTTTCTGTTTATCAGGGTTGTTGGTTTCAAGTTCAGGCAGGCCTACTGTAAAATGTGAATTCACGCTTTCCCATGTGAATTTTTTTCTCCATACATAGACTTCAGAATGATGAAAAATGTGGATTTGTCACAGCAATTAACAATGTAAAACAAAACATACCTTTTAAATGGGAAAAATCCTCAAAACCTGTTGCAAATAACAGGGAGCTAAAACCTGTGAATAGAATAAATGGTGAGAACTAGTGCCTGTCATTCCTGTAAACTGTAAAAAAAAAAGTGCAGATTAGAGGGAGTGACATGACCTCAAAATCTGAATCTTAATTTGAGCAGTTTTGACTAGTTTTGATTTATTTACTTGATGAACCTAGGTGATGACATCATTTCATAATGTTTCTGACTTGTTTCAACATATTGCCTCTCATTTCAAGCTTATTAAAATCTGCCAATGGGTGAGAAAATTACACTTTATAAAAGATACATTGTAATACCCTCTGGCAGATTTAGTTTTTTCAGACCATCTTGGAATCAATTAGAAATATGAACAAGATAAATAACCTCAGTTTGATATGAAGAGATAGTTGTCATGTTGATACTACTATAGATTGTTGACACTGCTACACTATACTATACAACTTATCCAATCTTTTAACAATACTTCAATCTACTTTTTTTTTTTTTTTTTTTTAACAGAAGAATGTTATGGCTAGAGATTCTTCCCTTCATGTTTCATTTTCAGTTTACATTTCTCAAATCAAGACCATATGGCGTTCTGTGTTTGCAATACTCTGAATTCATGTAATCTTTACCGAACATAGATTAATTTTGTGCAGTGGAGAATGGAGATGGGAGAATGAACTTGGAATAGCATTTGCACCCAGATATCAGGCTCTATCCACTCAATGTTACACAAAATAAGATGCATGTTCCTACCATGTTGTTTTCTAGGCAGACTTTGCAATATGGACCAATAATGCACAACAGAATGAAACAAAGTACATTCCAGTATTAATACCATGCAGCACAGAGGACAGACCTGTATGCTATTTTCCATTGTCAGTTTTTACAACAAATGCATGCTTCTTCATTTAAAAAAAGAGAAACCTGCATGACAGAAAGTAGCATTGACTTGACTGTGAAAAATGGCTTTCTGCTCAGACAGCCTCATTCCTGTCTTAATTCTGTTCAGGAGCTCGCGCCCCGCTCCACAATAGAATGACTTATCCTTCGCCGCCAAAGGCACCCCCGAGTAACAGGTGAACAAATTGAGGAGGGACCGGAAGGAGATATGGGGAGGAGAGAAATCGATAAGTCATTTTCGACAGGCTCCTCTTCGCATTCACACATTGGGCGCGCTTGGATGGAAGACAAATAAAGCAGAACATGAGGGCGATAATGTTAATGTATGATAATGGAGAGAAAGTTTGCCTATCCCGACGATAGCATACCCGCCACAGATCCACGTGCGCGCACATCCGGGGGTGGGTGGGGGAGGGGGAGAGCGCAAACCCATTCCTCCGATCTAATTTGGCGGAGATGAGATGGGAGATGGGCTGCGGAGGGAGGGCCAGGGAACGAGCAGCGCTTTAAATTACAAGATCCAGAGACAGATTGCTTTATTATCCATCTCCAGCAATATCTTGGCACACGCTCGCGCAATCAGCTGTCACACGCACACACAACACTTTTCTATTACAGTTCTATTCCATATCACAGTATTAGGACGCATTGCCTGTTAAGAGTTTTGTATGTTGGACACTGGGCAAGCGAAATGGACAACAGGCATATTGGAAAAAGTTTTACTCATATCTGTTACTATCTGATTCCTAGGTTTAGCAATATCTTTCTATTGTTGTCATTGCAGTTGTAAATGTCTGGTATTGAAAAGTTACAAAATGGTGTTTCAGATATAGATTAGATTGTACTTACTTAGAGTTAAATTGTTATAATCATTTTTTCCCTAACTGTTTTGGGCTTAGATATCAAGCAATATAAAGACTTAGACTTAAAACCACAGACACACTGATGGAATATGAGATTCAAGAGGAAGAGGACATTTCAGATTTTCACCTGCATATTATAGTATTTCACTTCTTCTTCTTCTTTGGACAGCTTGAATCCTAAAGGTGCTTTATGTAACTTTTTCTGGTACTGGGTAATCCACCTGCTTGCCTCCATGGAGATGTTTTTACTTTGCCTGAAATGTCCAACAGTATGGCATTGCACTTGTCTGTCTTCCACATATTCTGTTTTGAGTGTTTTGAGCAAGGTCGCTTCTCCACAGATTTGACCTGTAAATTGACCTGGGGGTGTCTCCAAGTTTGTTTCCACAGAGCTAATTAAGTTTAATTTCATAGTGTGAAACATTCCATGCAGAACAATATAACTGAGACAAAATGGTGGCAGATGCTCTAGAAGAGTTGTGCAGGGGAACTTTAAAACAGACTAACATGCTTACCACAGTGACCAGCACTGTTGGGCAAGTTACAAGTTACTGTCATTTTTTTACATTACAATATTACTGCATTTAAAATGTAAGGCATTACACAACTATTGCAGCACTTTTAAGTTACTCTTACCAAAATAACATGTTGAGTGAAGTTGCCGAACTTTTGTGCCATATATGGAGTGTACCAGCACTAAACCAGGTCTGAACTGAGGACTGAACCAGGACTGAACCAGGACTGAACCAGGACTGAACCAGGACTAAACCAGGTCTAAACCAGGTCTAAACCAGGACTAAATCAGGTCTAAACCAGGACTAAATCAGGTCTAAACCAGGACTGAACCAGGACTAAACCAGGACTAAACCAGAACTGAACCAGAACTGAATCAGAACTGAGTCAGGACTAAACCAGGACCAAATCTGGACTAATCTTGGACTAGGATTTGGAATTCAGGACACCCCTGAGAGACCCCATAAATCCCATAAAAAAAATGGAGCAGGGTGTCAGCAAAGCGTGATTGGGCGTCGGCTGAGATTAGCCCTGTTGACCACAGATCTTTGTGCCTGTCCTTTCGCCTGCAGTCACCCGACGGTCTACGCGGGCACACCTCCATGCACCTCCCAACATTCGAAACTGTAACGATGGCGTTTCACCACTGCTGATATCATGGTGATTTTGCAAATTTGTATGAAGAAAAACAAAACACCCACCACTTCATTCCAGGTTAAAAATGCACTGTAACGCGCGTAACTGACATTCCCCTGTAATGCCTTACATTACTGCATTACAGCAAAAAGCAATGCATTACTGTAATTTGTTACTTTTATAATGCGTAACTCCCAACACTAGTGACCAGCAATAAGACTATTTGCTACTATATTATGCATATGTATTGCAGACTTTTGGCTCTCTTTGTAGTGTTTTTTGTGATATTTGTACTATGGAAGAGTTGTAAGTTTGAATAGGCTGCTCTGTTTTAACTAAAGCCTGGTTTATCTGTCAGCATATTGAGTAGGAAAAACTTTCTTCCTCTGTATACCTTTGCAGCTCTCTTCTTTACGCTGTCTGCTCCCCATCTGCCACTGTATCTGTTTTAAAACCAAACAAGCCCTCCATGTTTCTCCAGATGTATTTACTCATGTTAGTTGTACTGTCTCGCTGTTTACCTTATTTGTACTGTAATAGTGGCAGTGTGACAAATCCACACGAGTTTATAGAGACCACCAAAGACACACGCTAATTAGAAGCTTCTGAGACTGAGGATGAGTGCAGGCGGGAGAAACCACAAACCATCTGTCCCCTGTGGCTGGACACTAGCTAAAGCTCACATCTTTTTGTTTTGATTTAGTTTTTACCAAACAAGCCCTAAAAGCAACAAATATAAGAAACAAAACAAAAATGTAGTCAGAACACAGGGCTATGTTGTAGCAGTTGCTCAATTAGTAAAATCACGCATCCAAAGTTGACGGCTAGATCTCTACTGCATACAGTCATGTCCTTGGGCAAGACTCTTTACCCATCTAGTCTTTGTGTTGGTGATTGGGGGATTTGTTGGAGCAGTAGAACCTATTTATGTTGTTGAGGATATACAACAGTAAATGAGATACAGACTGATGCACTCATAATACAAATGCACTGATAAAAATATTACTGCTTATTGTATCAGTTCTATCAACTATTTACTGGAACTGGTCAATAGAGCGTGAAAAACCTCTGTCCAAACTTGAGCCGATCCAACCACAGCTGCTAATTTGTAGCATGTGTCTCTCAAGAAGACATCTCCGCTTCAAAATTCTCATTTCCATTCTCATCCCTCCCTTTTTTTTTTTTTTTTTTTTTTTTTTTTACATGTAAGCAGCCATGTAAGTTTTTGACGTGAACGGACCATCCTTCTCTGATTACCTTGAGCAAGGTCCAAACAAACAAAATCACATTTCCTTACGAGTTTTTCCTCAGAGTCTAGTGCTTCACTTATTGATTCAGTAGAAATGTGCAATGTTTTTCAGTCGATTTATTTTTTGTTCCCATTTTCCTCATAAGAAAGAATATTAGTTTTGATACAAAGGGAGAATGCTTGCCCTGACTGGCTAGTCCACCTGTCAATCACACCCATCTGAACTCGTGGAGATTCACTGGATACTAAACTCACATCCTCACAAAGTAAAGTGTATATTCTGGATCCCAGGCAAAAAAAAGAACAAATACCCCTAACTACCCCTAATCTTACCTTGCAGATCTAATACCACCATGTTTTTACCAATGTCTAGAGTGAGTATTTTTGGTACTATGCCATCCTTTTGTATAGCACAAAAAGTATGAAGGACTAACCTTTCTCACTTTTCTAAAGTGTTATGTAACAGTCTTGACATATCAAGAATGCTTCAATAGCCAAAGGCCTCCGAGGTTCTAGCACATATTGTATAAGTTTACTTAATGAGATAACTTCAGCTCATAATGCGTTCTTATGTGGGTGTACTTACTGTCACATGACCGCTGTGAGAGCCTCAGACAAAAGAGGAATCCTTGTTCTTTTGATAGTTTTAATCACAGAGCGGCTTCACAGAGGAGCTGGCTGGAATTACCCCCACACACTACAAAGACTGCCATCTCTCTCATCCCATTGTCAGGCCTTCTCTCACTCCACTCTCTCTCTGTCTCATTATCCTCTTCCCTCTGCACTAACAACCACAATTTTTTTTTTATTCTCGGACCAAAGGAAATCTTGGCGTTGGTACTTAAATGAGGAAATCCTTTTAGAGCAACTGAGACTGCGGATTAAGACTGTAGTGTTTTTGGAGTAATTGAAATTATACAGATCGTTTATGTATGACTGCAAAAACAAATGAGAAAGTTACACTGCCCCCCCCACCTTCAAAAAATATCTCAAGTCCCATCTGTTTAGAATAGCTTTTATTGTTTAACTTTTTTCTCTGTATGATTCACTGTTTTTATCTTTTACTGCATTATTTGTTTATTGCTCTTTTAACTGTTTTAATAGTTGTTTTGTAATGTGAGAAGCGCTATATAAATAAAATGTATTATTGTTAGTTATCAGGGAATTAAATGACAATATGTTCACTAAAGACAGTCGGTTTTATTTTTTTTATTTTAAGATACATGCTATTGTAGGGTTCTAGTTTTTCCTTATGTTTAATTTAATTAACGTTAATTTAATTAACGTAAATACGTTTAATTTGTGTTTGCACCATCCTTATTACTGTTCAAATGCGGAGAGAGAGAGACAATTGTCCTATTTTCGGACATTAAAAACATAGCTGCTTACTTGTAGCTCGTGGCTCTTAATGTAGAAATAACTATTTTCAAATATTCACGTATCCACGCTTATTGATTCCACAGAAATCTGTGCTGTTTCTCTGTCTTTTTACTGGTTAATCTCATTTGACTTGACCAGAATGGACCTTTTTTTTTCTCCAGTTAGTTAAACTGCCTGCCTATTACAACCATCAATATTCATGAATACCAGATACATTCCAAACTACACATTTTTGTAAAGTATTGTAAAACCCTGTAGCCTGAATTTGCTGGCTTTCATCAAAAGTAACCCTGATCAAGACTGAGATCTGGAGGTAGGTCTCATCCTCACCGATTTCCCCTGGAGCAATGAAGAATGGCTCAAATACAGAGAACAAACCTTCTCATCAGTAAAGCATATGTTTACTTATGCCAACTTACTTTTAATACTGAGTTGTTAAATAAAACGTGCAGCACAGATGGAAGAAAAAGTCACAATGGTGAGAAAAGCTGGAGTAGAGGATGGCACAGACTAATGTGGGCGGCTGTCATAATCTGACAGTGGCAGATATGTGATGAGATGTGAAATTGGTATAAATAATAGACAAAACAGAGTTCTTGTCAACTTAGGCTACTAATATTCATACTGTTGTGACATTTTGGTTGCCCTAGGTCTCAACAAGTTATTAAACACCAATGAAAAATCATCCAGACACAGTGCCATAATTTCCTCTTGTCTTTTAAAGGTGCACTGTGCAACTTTTCTGGTGGAGGTCCTCTACCTATTGTCTATATGGAGATGTCTTTGCTTTGCCTTGAATGTCCCATTGTATGGCATTAAACATATTTGTCTAGCATTTATTCATTACAGGTGTTTCTTTTGCTCAAAAATACAATAATTACTTCTGTGAATTGGGGCAACTCTCCATAGATCTAAATTGTAATATAGCGCAGTAATTTAACCTGCTTGTCTCCTTTGTGACAGATAGGTTTAATCTATACTGTGAAACATTCTAGATAAAGCAATAACATTTCCATGGAGACAACCAGGTGTTGGACGCTCCACTGGAAATGTTATGCAGTACACCTTTAAACTTAGCAATTTGAGTTGGCCTCCCAAAAGTTTGTAAAAGTCTAAGCCCAGTGCTGAGACAAAGCACACTCTCAGAGGAAATGTGCTGTGTTAATTTGTGCTGCAGAATCCAGTGTAGATCTCAGTGCAGCAGTGGTGAGTTAAAGCAGCACTCCACAGTGTCTCCTCCTGGAACAGTGCATGCAACATTCATGAGTCTCACACAGACACTCAGGTAATAAATGATGGACTCTTTCAAGAATGACTTCAGGGATCTTTTAAGCATTAAAATGAATATTATTGCATTTGACACAGAAAACTATTTGAGTATTGACTTATTTGACTCCCATTGTTCTGTTTTTGTCAGTGACAAAACACCAGTTGTAAAAAAAAAATAAATAAAAATGTTGGTAGTAGTTAAATGTGCACTGTATAAGTTTTCTGGTGGAGGGTCCACTTGTCTTCATGAAGATTTTATTGGTTTGCCCAGAAGGTTCCACAGTATGGCATTAAACTTATCTATCATACATTTATTCAATTACAGATATTTTATTGCTCAGAAATACCTTGAAAAACATTCTCCATAGATCTCACTCATAACATGGCCGGGTGGTATCCCTTAATTCTATGGAGATAAGTTTAATGCCATACTATGGAACATTCCAATCAAATGGTAAGACAATCAGGTGGTGAACTCTCCACCAGAAAAGTTACAATGTTTCATACTTTTTACCTAGTATGTCCCTTTAGAGACATAGGTGGAAATTAGCACTGATGCTACAACCTGATGTACAATGCATCTCTCCTGTTAAGGTAAAATGCAAAAATTGTGTGCTGTCCCTGTCTCAAATAAATAAATATATAAATAAATAAATAAATAAATATGTCTAATATGGATTTTACTCATAACAATACTGTTAAATGTGAAACTAACAACTTTAACATGATTTTTTTTTCTAGTTGATGATTATACAATTACAAAGTAGAATGAGTTCCTTACTTTAGGTTGCCAGATCTTGCTGGACCTAAAACAATATTTTGTTCAGGTCCTCAGTTATCATTCAGGTTGCGATTGTAGTATTTTTTTCATTTGTAGCAAATTCTACATATCTTTAGTCACATTTTTTACTAAAAACTTCCATCTAATTTCATGATGTACAAAATAATTTTTCTCTTTCCTTTACTTCTTTCCCCCAAAATGTGCACTTTTGTGTCTTTGCCCTTGAAATTAAACCTACTTAAACCACACTTTGTAAAGCATCCAACCAAGAAAGTCACCTTGGTGCCTGTTAAGACTTTACAAAGATATGCATATATAAGGAACTCTCAGTGTGTTTGTGCATTGTGCGTATAAGCCTCAGATGGCTCAGATATAGCTCTGTAATACATGTGACAGGATGGGTTTCCCTGAGGAGAGGAGGCCAGCTGTGATCTGTGCTTTGTTTGCCTGTGTACTAAGGAAAACATAGCTCTACATTAGGCATTGATGCAACATGCAGCCAGTGCTTCCAATCTGGCTACTTATCACCTTTTCTATCTCTCTTTCTCCCTCTCGCTCTCTCTCTCTCTTTCTCTCCTCCTCTGTTTGTTCCGCTCCTCTTCCCAGCCTCTGCCTATTATTTAAGACCAAAACAATAAATAAGTAAGATTGAGTGGGAGGAACAGCCAGGGGAATACAACACAAGGGCGAGAGAATGGGGTAGAAAACAAAGATGAATATATGGTAGTAGCGGAATGAATGGATTGAGAGGAATTTGGTTTGAAAAGAAACACATAGTCACAGAAGCTTGGAAAGAACAAGATGTTATGGTGTACTTTTTTCTCTGAGAGGATTTCTGCCTGTTCCTCTCAGTCTAATGAAGTTATTGCTCATCCTTTGTCACGATTCTCACTGTTGCTTTCTTCAAATAAACCTTGGAAAAAGAGATTAGGAAAACTTCTGCACATAAACAAAACAATTTTTTTCTCCAAAACTCCAATTTTTGCCATTTTGAGTTCTTCTGAAACCATTGTTAAACTATTGTTCTGTCATACCATAGCGGTTTTTGAACAGTATGTCTTGTTACTGACTAATGATTTGTATTATTTGTAATGATTTATATGTATAATCTGGATTAGATGACTGCCAGTTCTGATGCTAATAATAGAAACAGCAGAGAGCATAAAATGGCTGTTTTTAAACAACATGATTCTAACAGAGGCTCATCTGCAGTGATGTTAGGAAGAAAATGCACAAGACAGTCACACTTCCTACTTTCTGGTGAAGGGTCCACTACCTGCTTGTATTGATGGAAATGGGATTACACCAATTTATCTCCATGGTAACACCACTAGTCCAGGTTACAGGTGAGAATGCTTGTTTTAAAGTAATTTCAAAATATCTCATTCAATAAATGCAAGATATATTTAAGTGTAATATAATACTGTAGAATATTCCATGCAAAACAACAATCTCCATGGAGACAGGCAGGAGGTGTAAAATCCCCCACCATAAGTTACATAGTAGAACTTTAATTTGAAGAGGAATCTACTAGTTTAAGTATGTTTTGAAGTCACTTTAGCAGAATGTTCAGTAGAACATTTCAGTACTTCTTCTGATTTAGTACCAGCCATAGACTGTATATATAAATAGACAAAGCTAAGCCGCTAGACACCTTGTTACAAATAGGAAGTGAGCATGGGAACGCTTTTGACTCCGTTTCCATTTGACTTTACATTGAAAAACGTCGCCCCTCCCTCTGTAACCGCTGCAGTGAACCTTGCCATTATGGTCTTAAAATGTTCATATTAACCCGCTCTACATGGTGTTTTTATTTAGCTATTTTTCCCGTAAATAAATTTGTATGGAAATGGCTGCAAATTCTCCCTATAACTACCAGCCTCATGAGCTTCATTTGACTGGATTGGATCTCGTCGCACTCACTTAGTCCACTTTTTTACACGGTCTGTGGTACCAACAATCACTAAAATGTTTGTAGTTTAGAATAATATGTACAAGAAAAAGTGTTTGCAAAGAAGTGAAAATGACAATAGCCTGTGTAGCTCTATGGGCAGGTCTATACCGGGGCCCTAGAGGGGTGCTTGCTGGAGCATATTCCTCCTCCACAAGTATCTTTTGTGCTGACAAAGACAGAAACAAAGCATGTGCCCCCGTTCTGAGCCATTTTATGAAGATTAAAGCAGCAGTAGGTTGCCTTTTGCTGCTCCACTGCATCCAGCCACTTACTCCAAGGGTCTCTTAAAAAAGATATGGTATGGCTTTTTTTTGTCTTTACTGTTTAGTGAATCTTTTTTTTTTTGGTCATTCCTAACCCATTGCATGCTTTTAAATACAATATGATAAAAATAGTGTAAATAATTAGCTGTTGAATAGAAAGAACTAAATGATAAATGCATTTGTGATAATTTATACATAACAAGTGTTTTTTTTTAAATTTCATTAAGCAATTATAACAGAAGTTCTCAACAAAAAGGCCGACTTACTACAACTGATTACATGAAATGGACTCTAAAGAGCTTTTACCCATGTTATAATGTTGTTACCTGGACTTGTTGTATGACTTGTTGTATGTTGTTTCATTCACACATGTTTGAGTAATCCTGGTTTATTAGTCTGTATACATCTCCAAACCTCAAAATGCTCTGTTCTACCTTGTGATGTCATATAGTGTAGTAGTAATTTTCAAGTAACAACTACATTTTACCTTTCATTCAGTAGAGATTTCATGGCTGAAATTGTCCTAATGATTCCAGTGAAGGTAACTGTTTAATATAGGACCTTTAATTTTACCTGTGAAAATGGCCAAGCTTATTAATAGGTGTAATATGTAACTTTTAACTTGATGGATATTTTATTGCTTTTCCTGTTACATTCCACAGATATTAAACTTTAATCACCTCCATGCCTCTGCCTTTTAGTCAACACAAGTGCTATCATCAGACCAGGTTATAGGTTAAATCTGTGGAGAGGCAAGCCCCAGGCACATTTTAATGCATGTTTTTCAAGGCATTTTTTGCAGTAAAATACCTGTAATTGAATAAATACTATGTTTCATGACATATAGTGTAACATCTAAATCAAAACAATAGCATCTCCATGGAAATGAAAATAGCTATAGTGACCTTGATGTGTGAATGTTGCAGGGAAAACCAAATGTGTGTGTGTCTGCGTGTGCACCTGCTCCCGCTGCTGCCTGCTCATCACATGCAGGACCTGTGCACCAGCAGGTCCCATTTTAGTCAACTCTGTCAGTGACAACACTCACGGTGAAATACAGCAGGCCCTTGCATTGTCGTGTGGAGGTAGACATCTTCCAACACGACAGCCCTGACAGCAGCAAACCTATGTGTTGTGATTTGAGAAGAACAGATTTTCTCACTTTGATAGAGTGCGCCGCCGAGTCTAGAGTGATGCACAAAACACACTGGAGCTGACAGATGTGGTCGTGTGATGAATGGCGCCCAAGTTATGGAGCAGTTCTGAGTTTTGTGAAGTTTGAAATCAACCTGCTCTCTGTTTGTGTTTGAGCTATAAAAGTACCTCTTTTACTTCGCACAGAATATATTTGTGTACGATCAATATCAACGGAATATATTTTACCAAGTCATTTAGGTTAGTGTCTATCCTGAATCCCTGCGTCTTCTGTTCTGTACGTTGACAGATCAATCAATCAAAATGTTGTTGTTTATCCCTAAGGTAATTTAATTTAAACAGAAAAACACAGAGAAGAAAATACTGTTTTCTATGGCTCAGTGATAGAGCTGCAATGCATATGTTGAAAAACTTATATTTTCTGATTTAAAGGCACACTATGTAACTCTTCTGCTACCTGCTAGTCTCCATGACTTTGTCTAGAAGGCTCCACATTACAGTATTAAGCATATATATGTAGCATTTATTCCATTACATGAGTTTTTATTGCTCAAAAATATTTTCTAAAAGCATGTATTCATACTCATCTGACCTGTAACTTGGTCTGGTAGTGTCTCACCTGCTTGTCTCCATGGAGATAGATTTTTAATGCCATTCTGTGGAATATTTCAGGCAAAGCAATGGCATCTCTAAAGAACCTATATTACACTATTTTCTGAGCCATGTTATCATGTTGTTTAATCATCACAAACATACCTGGAGTTGTGTTTTGTTTCACATGTTTAACACACAAACCCTGCAAAACCTCACAAAAGTCAGTTTTGTGTAATGGAGGACATTTAACCTATTACACTTCACATGTTAGCTCAACAGTTTAGCCTATAATCTATAATATAAATGTGTTTTGATTATGAATTTACCAACATGCCTGTTCTCTGCTGCTCCTTCTTGTGGTTGTGGTGTGCAGGTGTGTGGCTGAAGTCAGAGGAGACCGTGGCCATGAAGACGAAGAGAGCTGATTTTGTCGCAGCTTATCTGCGCGGGCGGATGATAGTAGCTGGAGGCCTGGGTGAGTTATCTCCTACAGGGTGGCTGCAAGGACCGCAACAAAAATAGCACGGGAAAAGAAAATTTACCTCAAAGCAACTCGATTATACTATACACACTTGTTTGAACTACATCATAATAATATTGTGTAATGCAAGACGTAAAATTGTTATAAGAGCATAAAGTGGCCAACTCTCATAACTGGTTCTAGGTTTAAAGCTGATAGACAAAAACCAAGCAAGATCCAAGCATTAGATTACTATCCTCCCATAGAGCTTCTTTATATTGGTGGCCCGCTCACCACCTCCTTGTACTAGTAGTATATTTTATTAATGATATTGCTTTGTCAGCTCAGGAATATCCAGTTATTCAAGTATAACATTAAACTCTACTACATCCATGAAAACAAGCAGGTGACGCCACAAGACCACCAAAACATGTTTTTGAGTTTTTGTCACGTTTAACGTTACTGTGTGATTAGGTCATGAACCCTCAGCGCTGGACACAGTGGAGGCCTTCCACCCGGAGCGAAAGAAGTGGGAAAGATTGGCTCCTATGACCTTCCCACGGTGCTCAGCTTCCTCCATCGTCATCAAAGATCGCCTCCTTGTGGTGGGAGGGGTTAACCAGGTAATTAAAGGGCCCATTTGCAGTTTTCTGATTTATGTTATAATGTTGTTTCCTCAACAGAAACATTCATGGAGTTGGGTTTTCTTTGTTTAACACACAAACCCTCCATATTTAGGCTGAGTTCTTTTTTCAAACAAAAAACACTCTGTTGCATCTTGTGATGTCATACGGTAATTGCTCCACTGTATTTTTAAACTCCATACACTTTGGCTAGAATCATTTGGATGATTTCATCCTTGGAATTGCCAATCTCTACTGAACTAATATGTTTTTGATGAGGTAACAGCAACATTATAACATAGCTTGAAGCACACAAGAGTCCATTTTGTATAATACATGATCTTTAAATAACCTAATCACAACAGGGGCATCAGACTATTACTCTATAATATGTATTCATTAACGACATGTTGTTCAGGCCCATGATTTGTACCCAGGGCCCAAAATTTTGTGCTATACCCATGATCACAACAATAATTCACTGACAGGTATTATTTGGGATATATAAATGCAGACCACAAACAATTTACATGTTGAGAATTAGTGCTCATAATGTTATCATAATTGCACTCGTCTTTGTTATGAGGAAATGAGTAATTGTATTTTGTGAGTCAACATTACCTGACATGTGGTGCTCCTGTAATAGAAACTCGCTAATGTTGGGAGCTGTGACAGATTGAATTCCAGTTTATCAAAGCATAAAGGCAAAGTAATGCATTTGTTATGATATGTGCTCAGTATTAGATTGAATCCACTAATCATCCTCATCACTAATCAACATGAGGGGGAGATGAACAACAGAATTCATTTGCCACGTCTCCACTGCAGCAGAACTGATACAAGGGCGCGTGTGTGCACTGAGACACAGGCATAAACAATGTCTCATATGAAAGCTATGGGAGCATGTTAGGGCTGGGAGATATGTTAAAAAATGTAGTAACCTTTTTTTTCCTCATATCCAACCAATCACAATATTCTATTTTATTTTATTTTGTGGTATTAAAATAGCTTTCAATCTTATTTTCACAAACATAAACAACATAGACTTTTAATCTCTGTAATTTAAAACAAAAAAAGGTAAATTTCCTCTGAACTCTGCTCCAAACTTCATGCTTGTGCTGACAGGATTGGCTGTAGACTTCTCGATCAGAAGGCATAATGATGATTACGAATGTTAAATTGAAATCGCAATTTCAGTTGGATTAATCACACAGCCCTAAGACATATTCATATTACGAGTGGTTTAACAGTGATTATTTTGTTTATATTTTCAATTATTTGGGTGATCACAGATGATTTCCTTATTTATCACTACAATTTTCATGCTTGTCTAAGAATAACCAATACAAATTCATGAGGCAGTTGCACATTCATGCTGTTAATATATAATGTTTATTCAGAAGTATATTACTGAGAAAAACTGGAAAAATATGTTTTGAAGTGCTGACACTTCTTCAGACACTGACTATAGCATGTACTGCTTCAGATGTGGTAATGGCACAATCCACTGACATAGTACCATGTGACTTGAAAAAAAGGACTCTTCAACTCTTCATGGGTTTCAGAGTGAAGAAAAACCAGCACTGTTGCCATTAACAAATCAAAACATTTTCAAAAAATCTTTTGAATAGTGAAAAGTAGAGCTGCACAATATATTGCAATCAGATCAAAATCGCAATTTGAGTTGGTACATCTATCAAATCTCAAGACTGCAGTTCAGATATTAGAGTGTCCTCTGCAAAGACCAAAATACTAGGATTAATGGGATCAGTTTATGTTTTTTTTTTTTCCAGTTTATCTATTAATTCTTCTCTCAAATGTTCCTGCTCCTGGAGTTGTTTACAAGGCACTCTGAACAGAATCTTACTTTTTTTTCCTCTCCAAAAGCGTGCAGCCTTAATGAAAAGTCCTCAAAATAGTACCTATAAACAGGAAGTCGAAATCCATGATTATGAGTCCTAATCGTTTTTTGGTCTGTTTCTAGGTTCCCAGTGCTGCCCATGAAATTCTGTATGTCAAAGAAGAGGAGATCCTGTAATATGATGTGACTGACAGCCTGAATGCACCCAACCAGCGCCCCCCTCTGTATATGTCCCCTATACCTCTCCTGCAATATGAACATCCACGCAGCTCAGAGAGGAGGGAGGTGTGCCAATGCAATGCCATGTCACAGGTAACAGTGCCCCCTGCTGGGAAACTCACTGAAGCACACTCAAGCACAAAGGAGGAGCTGGCTCTTTCTATATAGTTGTAAAATGTAACACTCCTGAATTGTATGTTGTAGTGCATTCATGGAGACTATTTTGTAGCCTATAGCTCTCAGCGTATAGAGTTATTAGCACATATGCAGCCCTCCCCAATTTCTTCCATGTTTATTTGTGTCATCTGTGTGCTGATTTGGAGCCTAATTCACCGCCATATTAAGAAAAGGCTTCCTGATAGCTTCTCTCGCAAAAGGCACACTGCACAATCACAGGTTTACTGATGATTCTATATAAATCCTAGAGAGTACTAAGAAATCATATCTAAAATATTCTCAATACAAATACATTTATTATAGATTTTCGTTTCAAAGAGTTACATGTGACTTCGGTTTCTACACTTAATGCATTATGTTGATATTTCACCATTTTGCTGGAGTTGGAGTGTCAAACTGATATGTGATTTGTTGTTAATATATTTAATTATATATTATATTTATTGTGAATAAGAATGTAATTTAAAGATGCACTATGTAACTTTACTGGTGGAGGGTGCACAATCATTACCTGGAATGTTCCACAGTATGGCATAGATGTGATCTAGTTTACATTGATTTTATAAGCTGGTTTTATAGCTCCAAAATACCAGAAAAAAATGCATTCTTACAGAGCTGACTTGTAACTTGGTCTGGTGGCGTCACCTGTTTTCATTAAGTTTTTGTCCTGGACTGTGGAACATTCCAGGAACTTTGACATTGAGACAAAGTGTTAGACCCTCCACCAGGAAAGTTACATAATGCGTCTTTAAATGTGTGGCAGATTTATGAGACCACCACATACCATAACACCATATGTCTGAAGTTACAGGCAGTGAATTATTCTATTGATTTGTATGAAAAGATGAAAGTTAAAGTTTGCACAGTTAGGATTTATATAAGCTGTGTACATCTGATTACAATGGAAGATGTGTATTGATTGTAGTGACAAAAACAGTAAGAAGTAAGCACACTTTAAAGGTCCCATATTATGCTATTTTCTGATCTATTATAATGTTTCATCACAAAAATAAGCTGTCTTTTGTTTCATTCACACATGTTTAATATATAAACCATTTCTGTTTAAGTTAAGTTCTGCTCTCAAACGAAAACACTCCGTTCCACCTTGCGAAGTCATGTGGTAATACAGGAAGTGCTCCACTGTGTTTTTAAACTCCATACACCTTCACTAGAATAACTTGGATTATTTAAGACCTGGGCTTGCCATTCTCTTCTAAAGGTAAAAGGTACTTGTTAACTTAAAACTACCAATATAAACCAATAAAGGATTACTCAAACATCTGTAAATGAAACAAAACACAACTCTAGTTATGTTTTTGAGGAGGTAACAACATTATTACATGGCCAAAAGCTCAGAAAAGTGAATTTTATGTAATGTAGGACCTTTAAATACATGAGTTGCATTTTATGTAGTGCAAAAACTGTTATATATTTGTATCTGTGACAATCACTGTGCAATTAATGTCATCCGTAATTGTAAACAAAAAAAAAGACAACTTGTAGGAACAGGTTGTTTCGATATGATTCTGCAGCAATACACTTTTCTAGTGCTGTAAAATGTGCTGTGTAGTGCTAAAACCTCCAAGTTTCGTTCTCCTGGATAAGTGTGGGCCTGATATTGTGGCACAGGCAGTGTAAGGCTATCCATCTTCCGAATGTTCTTGTAGTAACTCATGTCATACATTTTCACAGATCTTGTACAACTCAGAATATAAACTGATATTCTGTCCAATAAATCCAATGTGTTTATATCTCTTGTGTCTTGTTTTGTGTCCAGTGTAGTATGGATCAGGAATAGCCCCTCTCCGGAGGTTTGAGCTGCTGTAGACTTGTGTAAGATCATTATAACCAGGAAGCACCTGCCCTAGCTCACCACTATTTTTACTCCTGCGCTAAAAACAAAGAAGACAGTTTCCTTTCAATATTTTTAGTCACTTGGATACAAAATTAAATCAGATTTTAACAGTGACACTCCAGTACATTAGATTTAAGTTTTTTATGGACTCTAAATTAATTTCCTTTGCTTTAAAGTTATCCCAAAGCATCAAGAACAAAATACACAAATATACACAAGTATATATAACCTCAATACTAATCAGAGTACATCTTTTAGTTCAAAGGTTAATTTAAAATCATTGATGTTTGATATAAGTGGTAGTTGAAAGATCAGTGACAACTAATGCATCAATTTTATATAGCACTTTTTGGACACTCAAAGGCGCTTTACAGAGCATTATTCATTCACTATTCCCTATTAATAGTTTCCTAGTGCAGTTGTCGTCATGCTTCTGCATGAAGTGGCAGAAACTTCATAACCTGGAAAATCTTACTCAGATATTAGTGCAGTAGTAGAAGATGTTGTTGAAGCATTACCATATTACATACTATAAACGATTAAAACAAACAAACAAAAAAAATAAATAAATAAAAAAGTTATTCTATCTCAAATAAAATGCCCATCTCAGTGAAAGATTTCTATTATTATGCCAGTCACAGCAGCCTTTAAACTTACTTGCGTTATCCTCTAGGTGGCAGTAATCACACAGAATACTCAAGGATATTCAACCATCTAGGGAAATTATAAATGAGGTTTTTGGCTATACATTCTTCACAGCATAAACCAATGAGGTAACTGCTTTATAACTATAAGTGTGAAATAACCTTAGCTTACTTCTTGCTGTAAGGTTAGGGTTAAGAATCCTTGAGCACAATTACAGTGTGCCCACATGTTACATAATCAACAGTAAGGCTCTTTGGATAATAGTTTTTATTCTGAATGAGCTCATTACTGTAATTCTGTCAAAGTGATTCAGGGTACAATATACGTAGGCCAAGGAAAGTACTCTAATAAGTCCATGTATAGGAATATGTTAAACAATACATTTTAATAAAAGTATTCAGTTTTCTGTAGTTAAATACTTTTTCAAAGTATTTTTTCCAACGCTGCATATGAGCAATAACACCATAACCTATATTTAGCCACTGCATGTCATTGTTCTTTTACACAATGACTTAAAATGACTTAGTACCACTTTTAATTTGCTAACTATATTTTAACTATTCATTGTAAATCAGTATAATACCATTTTGGAGTATCTGTTGCTCATTGTGTTCAAGTGAGTCACCCTCTACAATAATGATAATAGTACACATTTTGATAAAAGTATTCAATTTTTTGTAATTACATGCATTTCAAAGTATTCTTTCCAACACTGCATATGAGCAGCAGCATCATTGTATTTAGGCACTACATGTCATTGCTATATTACACCAAGACTTAGCCCTGAACTATTAATTATTAAGTATTCATTATACGTCAGTGTAATAGTATTTTAGTGTAACTTTTGCTCATTGTGTTTGAGTGAGTCCACCTCTACAACAACAACAATAATAATAATGATAATAGTAGTACTTTCTTACTCAGATGGTTGTGAGGTGTCAAGAACCAGAGGTGGGACTTGTGAGCCTTGACTTGGACTCGAGTCAGACTTGAGTCACTATTTTTACTTCTTGAGACTTGACTTGATAAAATGGACCAAGACTTGGAACTCGACTTGGACTTGACGCCTGTGACTTGAGAAGACTTGAGAAGCACTTTTAAATATGAATTCTTTCTATTCTGATCGTAATGATTCACACTAAGATCTTGTCAAGACATTTAAAAAGAAAAAAATAACTAAATTAATTTCTACAACTCTTATATACTCTATAAATACTCATATATAAATTTACTATGATTTTTTTAAGTACAATTTATCTTAAAATTCATATAAATTGCAAAAATCTAAGTTATATTTGGTTTAAAGACTTGAAATCTCAAAGCAGATGACTTGGACTTGACTTGGACTTATGGGCCAGTGACTTGAGACTCGACTTGGGCTTGCCTGTCTTTGACTTGGGACTTGACTCGGACTTGAGGTCAAAGACTTGAGACTTACTTGAGACTTGCAAAACAAAGACTTGCTTCCACCTCTGTCAAGGACTGCACCTTCCATACTCTTTTTTTCCCCAGTAACTGAGACTGTGTAATAGCTGGAGTTGAAACCAGAGTGTCAGTCAGTTAAGTCTGGTCTGAACCGCCCTGGTGCAGTGTGTTTGGAAATTGGAGTTTAACACATGTTTACTTTCTTATGATGTTTTATCTTAGCTCAGTGCATCTAATTACAAAACATTACATTATATCACTTTATTAAAATTTTAATTGTTATAGTATCAAACCAAACCTAGCTATACCAATGAACAGTTATATGTTTTTATTTCTTAGTAATAAAATGTGCAAACTTGTAGAAAAATTGGGAAATGCTGGTCCAAAAATGAACACAGCACAGTGTCCTGGTTCATTGATTTTTCAGTGTATTCTGACTTCTGTTCTCAAAAAAGTTCATATTTAAAACCTCTTATATAAGTGTATTTGTACAGCATATTCTGTAACAGCGTCTAAAGGCTGTGGGGGCAAACAGACAGAAGATACTTTGTGATACCTTTGACACAATTTTCTAGTTCCCATCCGAGAAGTTCTTTGGGTCTTAATTGAGTAATTACTAGGTATTAATCACTTTTTGCTTGGAGGTCTGTCACCTGCTTGTTTCTATGGAGATGTCACTGCTCTGCCTGGAATGCTCCAGAGTATGACATTAAATAGCTCTACTTTACATTTATTCAATTAGAGGTGTTTTTTTTTTTTTTTCTAGCTCAAAAACAGGCATTCTGACTGTGAGTGGGTTTGCCTTTTCACAGATCTGGCCTGTAACTTGGTCTGATTTGGTCTCCTTGAAGGTAGAAAAGTTTAATGCCATACTGTGAAACATTCCAGACAAAGCAATAACATCTCCATGGAGAAAAACATTGGACCTTCCACCAGAAAACTTACACAATGCAGCTTTAATAAACCATTTGTTGATTATGAATTAAGTCTATGTTCATGTTTATCATTGATTTTATAATGCTAAGTGCTCTTATTATAAAGTATTTGTAAAGTCTTATAAAAATGTCTTGAATTTTTTTGTACTTTTGCTCCCATTCATTTTCAGAGCCATTAAACAAACCAGTTACACAGTCATTTTTACACTAGAGAAGTGTCTTGCACAGGGGCACAGCAGCAGGCTGTGAGTGAAGTGCCAACTGGGGATGCAGGTTGATACCAATAGCCAATAATGGTGACAGATAACCAATATTTGTCGATACCTATATTAAACTGTTAAAATCCATAGCAAGCACCATAAATTCATGTTAAATTAAAGTCAAGTAAAGTAAGTTTCGATTTTGTAAAAATACTAACAAAAAAACATGTTTTTCTGCGATATAAAATTAATTGTTGCTTGATTGTGTGACGTACAACCACATTTTTACTCATTAGTTTGTTCGGAAAGACAAATCTGATGCACTGAGGGAATGACGTACACATAGACTGGGGCAGTGCAAAAAAATTATATTGGTGGCAAATATCTGCTAAATTCTCAATTCCGATACTGATATCACTGATAAGATACCCCTACTTTCACCTGTTGACCCCCTGATAAGGCCTGTCGCAATAATTAGTATATTGACCTGGATATGAAACCTGGAAACCTGTTGGATAGGTTTTCGCTATTTATTCAAATCTCTACAGCTCAGATCTTACTGTATTACAAGAAAAAATAACTTCTACACAGCTAATTATTGGTTCATTCTGAGATTTATTTTATTTTATTTATTTTTTTCTTCAAAATTTTTATAGTGACAAGTCTATTTAAGTCTAATCTGAGCAATGCTATTTCAAAGTTATATTATAGAAGACTGGGCCCATGCTTTTTCTGACCTGAGACAAACTGGCCAGTCAGTGATGGGGCAGTGATGTCTGCTCTGGCTAATGGGTGAGCTATGCAGAGGTGCTGTAGGTTACTCTTCACCTGTCCATGGAAACACACACAAACCTCCTGTTCTAATGACACGTCCCACGGGTTGATGTTTGCTCCACTTACAGCAGCACAGCCATGTTACAGAGTTTGGGACTCAATAAGTAACCTGCCATTATCACTTCCTCCTGTCTGACCCTGGCAGTATCACATCCTCCTGTTTGACTCCGGCCACTGCTGTCCTGCAAAAGGTCACACTCAGTCTATTACAGATTCTTAACCATAGGGCCAGGGTCCAAAGTAGGACAGGGACCACCTCCTTGGGAGCCCCACAATCAGTACAATACAATGCATGAGATAGGGCTCCAGGTTACTTTGTTCAGAAAAGTTTATGATTAGATTAAAGGTGCACTATGTAACCTTTAACCTCAAGTAACCTGGTGAAACTAAGCAGCTTTGTTAAAAAAATAAATATATAAATAAAATTTAAAAAAGTTAAATTTATAGACCAAAATGGGCTATCGACCCAACCAATATCTGAAGCTGATATCTGATCCTCCAAAATTTTTAATATTGGCACCAATATCTGATACCAGTGTCATATCAGTACATCCCTACCTGCTTGTCTCCACGGAGATGCTATTCGTTTGTGTGGAATGTTTCACAGTATTCTTTAAATTACAGATATTTCATTGCTAATAGATAGTTTATGAGTGGAAATGACACATCCCTGACAGATCCCTGACACATTCCTAAATGTTCATTGAAAGAATATATTTCATTTTAGTAACAATAAGGATCCTTAAAGATATACAGTAGCATTCAGCAAACATATTTTTAACTTAGGTCACTGCAGCCTGTCAGAAATATGAGTAGTATTCTCAGTCATAGTCACTCTCTGCCCAGGTCAGATAAAGCCATGCCACTCACATATTTCCAGTCACATGGAGCTAGCATGTGATTGATAGGAAACAGTTGGCAACAATAGCGAATGCTTGTTGTGGCTATCACCTGCACCCAAACTCAATGTCAACAGACAGGCATGGACTGATTAGGGCATTAAAGCAGTGCTGTGAGTCTGAAGTATAAAATGTTAATATTTTATTTTAACATATGTGGCTGAGGAGCCTTAGTTTTGACCTCATACAGATGCTGCCCCCCATTTTGACAGAGAAAATTCCAGGTGATTAGTTTTCTCTATGTTAACCAAACCAAACAGGAGTACAGAGTGGTGCATACTGTGTGAGTAGCAGAAAGACTGGAGCAGAGAGGCTGGAGGAGAGTGTGTGGACAGCCATTCATCCTGAGTTAGGGGAACACATCCAACTCTCCGACATTCTTCTGGGCTCAAAGAAGCCCTGGGACACAAGTGGCCCAAACTGGCACAAAGCGCCTGACGTTGCCAGGGACAGCGGCTCTACCCAGGCCGCTGAGGCCCTTGCCGTGTAGGCTTTCCTTCTCACCTCACTCCCTGGTTCAGGACAGGAGCCCGGGAACATTCTGAAAAAACCTTGATCATGACGTCCAGGCAAATGGTTGATACTGAACAATCTTGAGCAGCCATCTTGCCACTGTAATGAAACACCTGCTCAATATCATGAGCACTAACACCCAGAAGAATCCTCTTAGCCTCAAATCTTCTTAAGGGCAACCCGTGAGTTTCCATTCTCTCCGGCAGCATTCCAGCAGTCAGACCAATAGCATTAACACTTATAGGTTAATTTATTTTGTTGCTGGGTGCCAATAAAACATTTTACACAAGTTATGGACATTCTATGAACTGTAATTGCAATCATATATTGTACATTTTCACTTAGTGTTGTATCCGTCAGTGTGAACTCAATATGGCATTATGTTCCTAGGGTCTCATTTGTGTGAACATCATCACTTTTAGCTCCAGTTCAAAAGGAAGTGTAAGCTGCTGTGTTTAGTCACAATCATAAACCTCTTTTCCTTTACACTGGATGTATGCAATACATGTAAAACCCATGATGACTATACAGAACACATACCTGTCATCACACCTCGTTTGCCCTCAACAAACAGGCATATAGCAAAGTTAATATTGACCCAAAACCCTCAAGCATATTCCATAAAAGTGAACATCCATTTGAACCCATGCAGGTCACTGACCAAGAATACAGAGACACTGTTTAAAGACAGAGAATATACACCTTTATAAACTGGGAATAATAGGATGAGCCTCCTGGATCACTGCTCATCTTGAGGCACATTATGTTCAGTGTTCAGCTGTTCAATTGGCATCTAGTATTTATTTAAATAAAAAATACAAAATACCTAGCATTTTATGTAAGATGGCTGGTTACAATTTTACTTGGAAATTACAAAAACAGCAGCAGAAATAAATAGAAAGGTAAGCAGTTAACTAGAGGTTTTGGTACAACTTTGTTACATCACATAGTATAGGACTAAAGTTAAAACTAAACTTTACTGGAACAGCTGTAGCCCTTTTAGTGTTAGACTCCTTGCAAATATTTACATAATACAATATTGCAAACATAGGATACTGAAGGATGCATGCAACTTGTTCTTTATTGACTTTTGCGTGGTTACATGTTTTGTGGTAATATGAGTGTGATACAGTAAATCCTGATGTCTTGATAACGATGAAGATGAGACAGTGATTCAAAACTCACCCACTTTACAACATGACTCATTCTGATTCTGTGGAACTTTCCATGTCCTCTAAACACTGCTGATGCTAATGGTTAATTCAAGGTTCTTCATCTCTGTGGGATTTTCAAACTATGCAGCTGGTGCTGTGTAGCAACCTGTATGCATCTCCTTTGAGACATTATTAGCACTGCAACACTGAAGACTATAGTGAACATAGATACAGGCTAACAAACACTGTCAGAAGAGATGTGCATTTGAGGGAAAGTAAAACTTATCATGCTTAAAATGTGCTTTTATCTACAATGTTGGTGCCTTTACTGCCTTTATTGTCATTTAAAAGGCAAAAACTATCCCTGTTAATGAACTTCATAAGTTCATTAATTATTTTGACAAGAAAACCATCACTGCAGACTAGGGCTTCTTTATTTGAAATAAACATTTATTTGAAAAACAAAACAAAAAACAAAAACAAAACAAAACAAAAACATATAGGGTAATGAGGTGAAATCTCAGGTAACTAAAAAGGCTAGTGTGCCAGCCTAACAATAAATGAAAATAAAAATAAAACGGATACTTGAAGCAAAAACATATTTTGGTCAATGTGTAACTATGCTTCCTCTTCAGGCGTGTTACTCAGTCAGCCTGTAAGTTCATCTATTGAGAAATGTAGGACTATTGTTAAATTAAAACTCTGATTTGGGTCGTGATAGTAAATTAGCAGCTTGTGGAGACTGGCACCGCGCGCACATAAGTTTCCACACATGTGGCAGAGAGGGAGACGAGAGGCTGAGCTGAGTGGGGCTGAGGGGAGGGCTGTACGTCAGTGGAGAGTGGAGGGAGGGCCAGCCTTGTGGATTCGTGGCCCCCTGCACCGGACGGCGGTACTGTAGATGCGCAGGAAGAAGCCTTGAGGAGGGGGCCATTGAACTGCGCAAGGTAACGGGCTTTGGGACGCATCAAGAGGGAGGGAGGGTTAACCATTAACCGCGGATAAGTATTAAGGCAGCTGTGCAGAGCCGGTCCTTGGAGCGTGTGTGCGCACCGGCTTCCACCTCTCATCCTGTGGGCTACGCGACACCAAGAAGCGTGGTTACAGCAGCGGAGCCTTGTGTGACACTGTTCAGTACGTCAGGTAACTTACTAGTCATTTCATTTATTTCAACACTTCAGGTCAGGCATCCAAATGCAATTTGATATTTGATTCACTGCTGCGCATCAACTTCAAAGCAAGTGCGTATTAGAGATAAGTGTCATACAGTATAAGAGGCGTTCACTCAGCCTTCATTCTCATGTGTTCCCCACTCGTGGGCCTAAGGCAGTGACACGGACTCAAGCCGGGTGCTGGGACACGGAGCCCTCTGGCCTCGCTTAAATGAGCAGTAGAATAGAAAGGAGGGCTTGCCTATTCAGCGCTGACCAGGGGAGCACTAATTTACGCCTTTGCTATGTTGAGTTCGGCCGGTATTGGTCTTGACTACTAAGCAGAGGATTGTTTCAGCAACTAAAAGCCGAGGCTGCGTGCGGATGTCGCAACATGCGGGCAGTGCATGCTGCGTCAAGACGCACAGTTAAGTCGGAAGCACTTCATGTTTGGTTTCAGTATAGAACTAATACTTTTACCTGTTGGTCAGCTTAGGGCATTTTTAAGTGGACTTTGAGTAACAATCAATCCTGATGCATCGGAATGTAGGCTGTATGTTTAAACTGTCTGTTGTTTTGTTGTTTCCCGTACGTTTTAGAGTGCAATAGAAAGAAAAACTTCCACTGTAAAGTGCATCAACAGAATGTCTGTCTGTACCACAAAATGATAATCGAGTAGAGTTAATGTTTAGTAATGCCCTCTGATTATAATCTAGTTTAATATAAAGTTAAGTAGGCCTATAACAAAGCAGACTGTTTTATTTTGAAATTACTTTAGCTTTGGTGGACTAGTGGATTGAAACCGTTGTCACTTTCCTAAAAGATGTAGCGGCATGTCTTCTAATAGTAGACTAGAAATTGTTATACCACAGTATACTACTAGTATTATTAGGTATCAGGAAAAATATTTGGTGTGTTTGACCTCACACTGATTTTCACTTACTGTTGCCCTGCATCCTATAGGCAAGAAAAACTAGTCGTCCTTGTCTTGTTTATCATTTGTTACACAGATTTAACTTCTGCATAGGTCAAACCTTATTATATGCTGTTTGTTTCACTTCATTAACTTAGGGTTGAAATATTAGGACCCATATCTTGAGTGGTCCACAAATTAAATCATCCTCCATGATGGAAAATGTCATGTGACTGAATCCCATGAATCAATCAGAATCTTCATTATTATTTGAAAATAAACATTTATGATCTGACAGACTTCAAATCTGACTAAATTCAAAATCTCTTTTTTTCAGGTAACTGCTCCAAGTGATTGGAGGGTTCTTTTCCGCAGCTTGGTAATTCAATCCTCCTTCTGCAGTCCTTTAAATATCTCCAGAGAGGACCTCCCAGCAGCCACGTGTTGTAAGGTGAGACCCTCCCAGTCGCCCATGCTCACTGGGCTGTGAGCAGGACCAGTCTGTACTGCTGTCTGACCAGTCCACACCTGACACAGCCTAAGGTGGACTGTCAGTGACTGGAGGGGATTTCTGCTTTCAAGCCTAATAGTCTTCATGCCTTTTTGTATTTGTGGCCAGTCTGACCAGTGGACTTTGCAGTGAATGGAGAACTTACTGGTTCTACTGCCGAAGCACCGTCAGGAACACGGCAGATGCTCTACTGCATGTGCCTTACTGCAGTTTTTTTTTTTTTTCTCGACAGAGCACTTTTCTCTGTCAAGAGTGACCACCTCTACCATTTAGCCTTTTAATGGGATAAACCAGTTTGAGTGGCCAGGTTCAAAACCAGAGCAAAAGGCCAGAACCATCCTTGAACTGTCAAAGGGCTGACAAAGCGAGCGTACCATTTTGACTAAGTCAATAGTTTTCAAAAGGCTTCCGCATGGTACTTTGGTCGAAAGATCAGGACAAACTCCCCGACATGGACATGTCTTCAGGGGCCATTGACGTGAAGAAGGAGGGAGGCGCACTGACACCAGCCTACCTCAACTCCAACTGCTCAGTTCACCCGGTCATCCTCACCAAGGACCCTGACGAGCTGGCCCCGGAGACAGGGGGTGAGTTTGAACTCAAAGAAGTCACATCATTCCCTGAGAGAGTCAATGAGAATGAAGAGGATGAAGAGAGGTCAGACATTGTGGTGACCATGGAGTGCTTGGCCAATGCAAAAGGCCAGCGTGAGGAGGACGCTTTGTTAGAGAACGCCAGCCAGAGCAATGAGAGTGATGACACCAGTATGGACCAGAGCCCAGAGCCCCCAGCACCGCTCAAGGAGACGTCCTTCTCCATCGGACTGCAGGTGGTCTTCCCTTTCCTGTTGGCTGGCTTTGGGACAGTGGCAGCTGGGATGGTCTTGGACATTGTACAGGTGAGTCATTTGGAGTCTAAACTTGTTCATGTGTAATGGTTATACCAATGTGTTATGTGGATATTTAAGGCAATATAAAGAGCTTCTATCTTTAGTGGCTATTTTTAATTTTGTAATTGTTAATACGATATTTTCTGTATATTTATCAGCACAACTGGTATCATTAAATGACTACACTCACATCCTCAATTTGGAACATAGTGAGATATTCCATCACAGTTCTGCAAAGGTTAAAAAATATGTTGTGTTTGGTGTTCTTGTATTTCTCAATTCACCTCTGTATTAGTAAGAGCTAGGTCTCAGGTCAACTAGTTGAGCGAACTGTAGTATGTCTATGTGGGTTGCAGTAATTATATGAGGTTGACACATATTATAACATCACACAATCTCTTCTGACTGATGTGAATCGAGTGAATTAAATGTTTATTCTGATATGACACATTTGCAATTAATTATTTCAATAATGCAATTATCAGAATTCTAATTAAATTCAGTTAATTTAATTATTGCTGAAATGATTTAAAATAATTAAATTAATTAACTTGGTTTGAATGTGTTTGCGGATGCATAGTGTGTTGTGGACAGTTTGTAAATTCAAAGAAACAATATTGTGGTACTGCAGTCTGTGTCACCGTGTGGTTAGGTATTCTCAGTAATCCAGGAATGCAGAGGTTTGAGGTCAAAAGTGTTCACAGTGCCTCCACTTGGACACCACGCTGCTCCAGTCACTCCAGTTTCCAAAACATTAGGAAGTATTATTAAAATGTAGAAGCAGAAGGTGTAGTGCCAACCCTTACACCAAAGTCCACTATGAGCAGCGTTTTGCTAAATGATAACCACGTTAAAACACTTTGGCCCTAATGACCCTGAAATGCTGACAAAGCTAATCTTCCTGACCTTGCTGAAAAGTTTTTCACTAGATTGTTCAAACAATTTGAGAACCTTTAAGGTGTTTCACTGATCATTCGTTTTGTGTCTTGAAAGGCTATTGACATCTCTCTCTAAAATCTAATTTTTTGCACAAAATGTGACCCCTTTAACATTGGTCACTTGACCACACACCGAAGAAGGGCCTGGCCTCGTTCCCACTAGAGGTTGGCCCAGATTGGATTCAGTCTGGTATAGAGAACTGAGGTGTCTGCATAGTTATGCTCACTGACTTGGCAGTAGACTGACCTAAAAGTATACATCCCCACCAAAAACAGTAACACACAGGAAACTGGGACTCAGGAGTTACTACAACAAAGGTTTCCACATAGTTTCTAAATATTATGTCTTTACCTCAATCTACGTGGTGCTGTGTCTAGACATAAAACAACAAAATAAATTGGAGTCTCAGCCTCAAAAACAAACAGTTTAAAATAAAGGGACCAGTAAACAGGAAATCATAGTAGACACAAAGCTGTGACACGGGCCAAGCCTCTGCTGCCCACTAGACACTGTTTACGTCTGACCACATCCACTTGGTGGCTTGAGCATAAGAGCCACTGTAAAACCAGAGCGTGGGCTGTGTGTCTTAAAGTGAGGCATTATGTCTACTGCTAGATCCTGGCTCATCTCAAGTCAAGAAAAGACTTTCACTGGTACAGGTTTTCAGTTTAGCATTTGAAAACCTTTATAAGATATATATATGAAATGTCAAACTACAATATACTCATCATTGTACTGTAGATGTGAGTGAGATGGATGGACTGGAGAGTTTGGGTTTGAAAATGTATACAAAATATGTTGGTGACTTAACTGCTCACAGAGGTTAACCCAGATTCCCCTGCTTATTTTGCAAACTCAAAGTGCAGATGACACCACCCCCTGTCTTGTGACATCTGTAACATCAGTGATGCCACCACAGACACACTGAGCTTAAGCTTCCCACTCTATAGCAAGTATAGTCACCACATATAAAAAGGGGACATGTTACTCAACTGGGCAACCTGACCCTTGTGGGGCGTACATACCAGAGCTCCTATAGGTCTGTACACAGAGGACCTGGGGTTGACCAGTTAAGTTCCTAGAACGGAGGAGGTGGCCATGGGAAGGGAGGGCTGAATTGGCCTTCAGCCAGCGGTCCATGGAGACAACAACATATATCACCACAGGGAGCAAAGAGAGATGGTGCCGAGACAGCAGCAGAGAGGCACAGAGGAAGGCTGAAAACATGCAACACTCAAAGAGAGGAGAGCTGTTCACAAGAGCCTGTGTGGCTTAACATTTGAATGAGCTGTGCGTAGTATAGTGATGATTCAGGACAGGAGTGTAACCCCCAGTGCAGCTTGTAGGACTATACTCCAAGTACATACAGTGGAGAAAGTGGAGACAGAGGGGGGCATCAAAGAATGTGGGCCAGACGTCAGGTCCTCTTCCTACACACTTGTGTTCTCAGTGCTGGTGTGTCAGCATGGCTGAGTATTGATTTAGCTCAGGGTATACTGAGAGTAAGTGCTGTGGGCTTATGAGACCTGCTCCAAAGACAGGCACTTTTACTGGGCAAAAATCAATGACGTCTATCTCTGCAAGCTCATAGTTTTTGGCCACAGCAGACCACAAACCTGCAATCAGCGCATGCACTCTGACGGAGGCTCGGCTGCAGAATATCTCAGATTATTATATTTTAAAACGTTTTACCTCCAGTGTTTATTTCCTAGGCCTGCTTTAAATACATTGTTGTATGTTTTATTGTATTGCAAGCATAATGCTACTTTTGCAGTAGAAATGCTCCATGATTCATGCCAGCCTGGGTCCGGTTTCCTATAGGATCAATAGTGTAGGTTACATTGATGAGTTGCTCCATTCCCAGAGAGCCCAGTGAGGACACTCTGTTTCTGTTTAATGTCTTATGATTTTGTTTTTGTCTGTTTGTGCAGCACTGGACCGTGTTCACAGAAGTATCAGAGGTCTTCATCCTGGTTCCAGCGCTGCTCGGTCTAAAGGGAAACCTGGAGATGACTCTGGCATCTCGACTCTCCACAGCGGTGAGACTCACACTTATCACCTGTTTCCGTCAACATTACCCAATCTGTTTGTCTCGACCCTGAGTATGACCCCCATTAAGCTGCAGGTTCAGAGGTTGTGTTGACAAAGGTAAACTGGCTTTTGAACACAGCTGATAGCAACATCCCTGCCCCCTTTGCATTGACCATTGTCTTTACATGGACACCTGGAGGTTCAAAAAGTATCTATCTCTCTCCTTTCATATTCCCAACCTCCGCCTGTACTAAACTATATTGACAATGCCACCAAACCAGTCCATATCTTCACATCAACAGTCTACCAAACCTGTTTGAGTGACTTTTTTGTGTGGAGTGGCTTAGACTTTACTTGTGTTTTTAATGAAACATCTTCTGTTTTGTCATGAAGCTTTGTCCACTTGCAGTAACCCACTGTTGTTTAGCTTAACACTATATAAGCACTGTTAAATCCAATTTCACATTACTACAGTTAAAGAGGTAGTACACAATTAGTTAGGTGTTCATTTAAAGCACAGCAATCCTCACATTCTTTCCACTGGGCTGTGGAAAACAACTGACAAAGCTGATTAGCATTGCTAACTGTGGTCCACAGCATGAATCTACGATTATCACATTCACACGGAAACTCCTCACTTTTATCAAATTGGCACACTTGTAGAGATCTGAACACTTTTTTTTTTTAACCCTACATACAACTACCTTTATTTGCATGAGATATGTTTCTAAACACATCATATTTGTGATTCCAGCTCCCACAGATGAATGCTGTCATTGTGTCCTTGGGCAAGACACTTAACCCACCTTGCCCACAGTGTCTGCGTACACAGGTGTATGAATGTGTGTGTGAATGGGTGAGTGGTTCTATGTTGTAAAGCGCTTTGAGTGCCTTGAAGGTGGAAAAGCGCTATAGAAAAATGTGACCATTTACCATTACCATTTACCATATTTCATTCATTAAAGCTTTCCACTTCAACACAATCAGGTTTCTTTCCACATCATTGCTAATTATCAGCAGATTAAAACCACTGCATGTTTCCTAATGTGCTTATTATTGGGGAAAATCCTGTACAGTCACTTGGGTTTGCTACAGACCTTTAACTTCACCTGCTTTCATTCTTTTCACGTTTTCCAGGTTTTTTTAATTTATTGTTAACTTATGGGACATTTTCATTCCAGTATCTATAAGTCTTCTAAACACATAGTAACTATCTTCTTACCAAATAAATTACTTCTTACCAAATTTCCTGGGAAGTAACACAGGGCTTATCAAATATGTAATGTGGCAATTGTTGCACACATCTCAACAAAGAACATTTATACAGTTTTTCTTGTCTTTTCTTAATTCCTTGAGTTTACAAGACAGTTTACAGTTCACAGTAGTACAGCCATATTGGAAGACAGTAATAGGTGACAGCTACTGAACTGACCTGAACCAACAACCCACTATCTATGGATGGACTTCAGCTACCTCATATTATTATATTATTACAGAGTGGTCTGAAAATAGTACTAAGCAGCTGATTCTTTTTTTGAACACAAAGCCAGTATGTGGCAGATGCCCGGATGCCGGAGTTCCTAATGCATATGTAAATAGTGATACAGAGAAGGCAGTTTCTCTGTTAGTGTGATGGTGGACGGGCTGGTGGATCAGTGCTCTGGGCAAACAGGGAGCCACTGTAGCCACAGCCACTTGAGCAGAAGAAGAGAGCGTGCGCGAGTGTGCCAGAGGACAGATGAGATAAGTGCTGCTGGCAGCATCAAAGCAGCTTTGTCCTGAGAACTGTCATGTTTTTGTTCTGCCGGCTCAAAAGACAACAAACAACAAGCCGTCCACTGACACCCGCGCACATGGACGTGTGCACGCTGCAACGTCTGACCCATGTGTGCTCTTCTGCTTCAGGCTAATATCGGACAGATGGATACCACCAAGGACATGTGGAAGATGATCATGGGAAACCTGGCCCTGATTCAGGTAAAAGACCTCTACAGTCAAGTGTGCTGTTTATGTCCTCTGCACAAACCTGCTTACAGTCCCCAATGAAGTTAGTGCAGGAATCACATAATGACATGACTTACTCAGTTACAGGGCCAAATGAATGATGTCTCAGGTTACACACAGAATGGTAGCAAATAGACTCTCCCTCCACATTTATAATTCAGACTAACAGGTCAATGGATTAAATCTGTGACTAATTTCTATCAAAAAAGAACATCAAAGTATTCACTTAATACACCATATACTTTGCTTGTTTTCCAATCAGATAGAAAGAGTTTTTTTTTTTTTTTTTCATAACGCTGAGCACAGTAAATGCTCTGATTAAACACTGATGTCTGTGCTTTCAAGTCAGGTTCTTTTCTCTGATGCATTAATTCATAATAAATATGGTCAAACCTTATGTGGTCTGTGATATGCTTTGGTCGTGCACTTACATAATATCAGCCTTAGTTCCAAGAACACTTTTAACTGAACACTATTTAGGGTCAGCATGCACTCTCACGGGGTCACGTTGCTGCTCTTATTACTCCCTGATACACAAGTCTTAATGTGTAAGGCCTAAAATAGCCACATGCTCCAAAATGCAATCACATGTCACTTGACTGAGCCTGTGATTCTGTTCAGGTTCAGGCCACAGTGGTGGGCTTCCTGGCATCCATCGCCGCAGTGATCTTCGGCTGGATCCCAGAGGGGCACTTTAGACTGGGCCATGCTGTGCTGCTGTGTGCCTCAAGTGTAGCCACAGCTTTCATCGCCTCTTTGCTGCTAGGTAAGTCCACACCAGTCCCCAGTGCAACATCTGTGATAGCAAACATTCACTCCAACACTTTTATTAATGTGTCTTGTCCTTTCTTGACTCTTAGGGCTCATTATGATCGGAGTCATCATTGCATCAAGGAAAGTTGGCATTAACCCAGATAATGTGGCTACACCCATCGCTGCCAGCTTGGGAGATTTGATCACGCTGTCCCTCCTCGCTGGGATCTCCACTGGATTGTACAAAGAATTAGGTACAGATATAAACATGTCAAGAATACAAATTTAGTTTCATATATTTTGAGAAATAATGAAAAATATTTTTTAAAACACATGAAGATGAATGGCCTCATGCTTTAACATAAAAGCCATGCACACTATATATCAGTCACTTATTATGTGTGCACTGAGCAGTTATTTCCATCCTACCATATCTACTATTGACTATTTTTTGTTGATTTGTGGTAGCAACAGCAGCATCCCTATGTCCATAAAGCACTGGCACTTTTCTAAAGCTACACATACACTTGTGTATATGTGACTCTAAAAGATAGTGAGCTGTGCTCATGCAACAGCAAGGTACTATATTGAGCTGATTTGGCTTATTTTGGGTCAGACGCACAAAAACACAGCTGGTGTCTGGGGCTGTCACACATTCCCACAGCGCTCTGTCTGCTTCTATGAGGTATGAGGCACATTCATAGCCAGTAAGGAAGCCACAGTGCCTCCAACAGGATACATTGTGAATTACTATAATCAGATTTTAATTAATACAATCTCATGTGGCTTATTCTATATATCATAGCAATAAACATTATAACAAAACTGTTGTTCATATTGTGTTGCTCACAGAGTACAATGACTACGCCAATCCTCTGGTGTGTGCGGTGTTTGTGGCCATGTGCCCGCTGTGGGTTTTCATTGCCAGGAAGATCCCCTCCACCAGAGAAGTGCTCTACTCTGGCTGGGAGCCAGTCATCATCGCCATGGCGATCAGCAGGTAGAGTACTGCAGGGCTTGCTGAGTTCAAATGTTAAAGGAATCATTATTCATTTTTATTTTTCATTCCCAGTGTTGGGGGTTTGATACTTGATAAAACCGTTACCAATCCAAACTTTGCTGGTATGGCGGTCTTCACACCAGTCATCAATGGTAAGTGGCTTATGCTCAATATAACAATGTAAATGGTGTTTACAGTACACATGAAATATTTATGAGTTTCCGACGTAAGAATTAAAATATTATATCATCTTAAATGGGTTTAAAAGGGCAAAGGTCCTCACAAAATCTTTCAAAGCACAAAGAAATCCTTATACATGAAAGTCATTAATATTGTATAGAGCAATATAACTTAATAACGTGAACATTTGTAATTGTGGGTTTGTTGTGTCTCAGGTGTGGGAGGTAACCTTGTAGCGGTCCAGGCTAGTCGGATCTCCACATACCTCCACATGAATGCTTTACCCATGGGGGACCCAACCCCTGCCCCCAGGAAGTGCCCTACACCATGTACTACTTTCTTTGGCTCCAGTGAGTAATGAATAGCAGTGCTGTTGTTATTTTTTATATTGTGCTTACCCACAATCTGAAGTACAAGTCATGTTTTTATGCAGCTGTGAACTCCCGCTCGGCTCGAGTGCTCTTCCTGCTGGTTGCTCCAGGACACCTGGTCTTCCTGTACACCATCAACTCACTGAGAGGTGGTCACACCACTCTCACACCTATCTTCATCTCCTTTTATTTGGCTGCTGCCCTGCTGCAGGTATGTGCATGGACCCGGATCATAGCCTCTGTCCGTGATATCAGTCTGACAGCTCTTTTGTTTCAGGTCATCATCCTACTCTACCTGGCTGACTGGATGGTCCACTGGATGTGGGGGCGTGGGATGGACCCTGATAACTTCTCTATCCCGTACCTCACAGCCCTGGGGGACCTGCTTGGGACAGGTTTTTTGGCCCTTTGCTTCCACATGCGCTTCTTCTTAGGAGACAAGGACAGCAATGTGGGCAACTAAAGGCACATATATGCACAAATAATACAATTAAAGCTGGGCTTACACGAGAAGCTACAGTGCCGATGTTTTGATTGGACCTCCTCAGAAAAGGGCTATTCTTCAGCAGGTCTCTGGTGGAAGTGTACTTGTGTGATGCTTCCTTTGAGGATCTCAAAGATATCAGGGCATTTGACTGCATCCTTCCCAGCAGAAGGCTCTCTGGGTCCAGCCCACAGACTACTTATATTTGTTTGTGGCCTTTTAATTGTACAAATGTATGGTGTTGATTTTGTTTTGGGCAAGTCTTCATTATTTTTCAATGGGGACAGTAGCCTAACTCTTTGAATAATAACGTATAGACAGGGAACGCTTAATCACCAAGTGCTATATTTCTCAGTAGAAGCCTAAGATGCAAGAGCTGACAGCAGAACACTCACAGCTCTCAGGTTGAGTTGATTACAGCTATGTACCAGGAGACAAGGCACACACCAGAGCTTAAATAATTGTCTAATGGGATTTGGAAAACAAATAAGAGTGATTTTTGTGTTATAATCATTGGCGGAAAATGTGGCAATATCTTAATGTGAAGACTAGAAAAAAAACCTAACCTAATTCTGCCATGGTTGTTACTGTAATACCAAATTGTCCTTTTGTTTCTTAACATGATTACAAAATACCCAAAACAATAGTTTTCTGTCTTTGTTTAAAGTGTAAATAAACAAGCAGACATGTGGATAGTAGCATGTGTTACATGTAGGGCACTGGTTGGGAACATAGTGTACTCTGTAAGCACATGTTATTCAGTGTTTGTGAATGTTGAGAGGGCACAGTACTCCACACTGTCACGGGCTGTCCCACCTGAGGACAGCTGTTGTCCCCGGTTACCACCAGGGCATGTTTTCACAAGCACAGCCTATGGATGTGCAGTGAAACTTCCCTGACAAACTGCTGTCAGAGCCAACATAATTTCTATGCAATTTTCTGGTGTGCCTGACATTGACGGTTCATTTTCCAGATTGGTCAGTGTGGCTTCACAAAGTGTTTAGTCTGAGTAATTAAAGCTTTCTGCCACCAGACTGTGTGAGTAAGTGTGAGACAAAAACATACAGCGACAGTGAGCGAATGTTACAGCCATTGAACAGACTGTACCAAGTACAGGTGTTGGCCCAAAGGCAAAGTCTTAGCAGACCTCTGCATGTGATGCATGGTTATAAATACTTCACTGTGCTGTTTCAAGGGGCCAGCCAAATGCATGTGCAGGGCACATAGTGTGAATGTGCAAAACTTGAAAATGTTCCTGAAATCACAAAATGTAAACAAAAAAATTAAGTCATAATTTTCTATTCCTTTCCTTATTTTTGTTTTTATTTTATTTTATTTTTTTGTCTAATCTTTCTAATTGTGTTAAAATATTTTGTGGAAAAAACACTGTTCAGACTCAGACTTACAAGATACAGAATGTACTGTACTATTTCATTTGGACACTAGAGGACGCTGCTGTGACACCAGTCCTCTCCTGTGTGGAGCCACACTCTGTTTCAGTCCTCAAAGACATTATAAATACAGGTGTTATATACAAATCTCCACATGGACTCTGTTTGAACTGGGCTCATGTGCACTTCACTCAGTATCTGTTCACTAACTGACCGGTGCCAGCAGTACGCCTCTGTACATGCATAGTTGTTAATACTTCAATAAGAGGCAAGTCATGCATCGTCTATTTATTTTTGAAAAGCACACAAAGCAATTTGTAAATACTATATATTTATTCTATATATGATGTTGTTTATTTTGACTTTTCCTTTGTCACAATTTGATTCTGTTCACATATCTTTTATAGCTAAAATGTTTGATAAAGGCCAGTTGTGCTTTGGAGGTTGCTGTAATAGATTAGCAGAAAGGCTAATGACTAGCACAGTGCCTAATCTTGACACATGCACACTGTTCAAAACAATGGCCTTAACCTGTCAGAGTGGAGCATGGGCCTGGAGCAGGGCTCACCACAGCGTAGCATAGCACTGATTACTAATAGGTGTACAGTGGTTTGATTTTCATGTTATATTGAATGTTTAATGACAAGATCAAACAGCAGTAAGAAAAGGGTTTGATTCAAAATGACTTGGACCAGAAAACATGAGGCTATAGTCTTGGTGAAGTTTTACAAAGTAATATTCTTTACCAGTACACCACTTCTGCCTTGTTGACCCCAGAGCTTGAGCCCCTGCCCCTAAGCTGAAACTGTCGAGACTGCTGCTGCTCATACTGATGTCAAATGACCATGTGGCCTCTTGTTGCAACTACAAAGGATCTTTCTGCAGGACTTTGTAAACTGCTGGAAATAAAGCTTTTTATTATTTCATTATATGTGTTTTGGGCTTTCAATTTAAATTTTCAAGATTGTGTACTTTTCTCCTGCTGTCATGGTAAGCCAATGGCTATGGTTACATGCACAATTAGAAGATTTTTGGAGCTAAAAGAAACAGCAAAATCATCAGATTTATTTCTGATCATGGTCCTTCTGAATTCTTACCTCAAATTGTACAGTTTGCATATCTTTTAAGTAATTCATATGTTTGAGAAATCAAATATTAATCTGATTTTGATGAGCTTGTAACCGCAGCGGAGGTGTGTAATGAGGGTTTGAATGTGAACTAATATTTGTCCTTATATGCCAGTGTGTCTTGCAATTAACTCCCTATTGCTACTACATGTTGCCTCCAGCAAAAGTTCTTCAACTAGCAAATATAAGCAGAAAAAGATGAATGAATGCAATACAATGAAACTTCAAAACTGTACAAATTTTAATGGCAACTGTACAATAATTATGAAGGAAGAATATAAGTATATACAGTGATATAAAAATGACTCTCATGGCAGCAAATAGGAAGTACTAAAATTCAGTTCAGGAGAATGATTTCAGATGGCAAAAAATCTTTGCTGAATAAATGATATGAAAAAATTCTCCAAATACCACATCAGACTTTCTTTGGATAACGCTTTAGAATAACTGACTTACGTAAGCCATTTGTAAGATATTCATAAACATTACATGTCTACAAGCATTTATAAGTCACTATAGTCATTTATAGATGGCTTATAAGTTCCTTTGTTAATGAGGACTAAAAATCCACATTAAAAAACATATTTTTAAAAAATATATTAGAAAAAAAACAAAAAAACTCTACACCAATGATCGACAACTATCCCAAACCCTTTTACTGGAGTCAGCTAAATTTTATTGCCATTGTCTGTGAACAAAATTCACAAAGAGCATGCTTCAGTGGTTTGGTACAGCATTATACACTTGTACCAAATCTTAACCAGACACAGGTCCTCCTTTGACAACAAAGTTAATCTAACATACTGATCTATTATACATTTACGTGTACATTTTGACTACAAGCTTTTAGCCATGTTATAATTTTCCCCTCACAATAAGCTTATTCTTCACCTACTCCCTATCTTCATCCATTTTGCAGTTCACAGTGAAAAAACTCATTTACATATGATATAGTTTACTGCTAAATACATGACTTAATAAGCATACACACTTTTACTTATTGTGCAGCTGAGGTATTTATAAGCCATCTACAAATGTTAATTAACACAATACTAATGCCTACTAATACCATGTAAATAGTCTACTAAAAATCACTTATTTTAAAGTAATATCACGTACCGTTAAAAAAAAAAAAAAAAAAAAAGTGCAGATGTCAACATGTGATGACAAGAGAGCTGTTGCTGTTGCTCTGGTGTGAGGCCACTAGGGGGAGCAGCCTTTCTGTTCCTGCATCCTCTGCCCTCTCTGTTTGGAGCTCAGTGGATGACAAGCGCACACACAGAGCTTCGGCTACCTGCAGCACCTGGGATGGGCCTGTGACAAAGAATCAGTTATAAAACAAGTCCCAGACCAAAACATAATGTCCAACACAATGTATTTACCACCTCCTGTCCTGCTGTACGCCTCTAAAGTATCCATGACAATTCTCCCCAAGGCTTGACTGGACACGTTCTGTGGACAACCACAAATATAAAAATGTGCATGACAGGTTAGACTACATACATACATAGGTTAGACAAAAACTTAGCAAATGTAATTTTGTTGGATTTTTGCCAATATTTTATCTGTTTTCCTTATTTTGTGTGTAGCTGTAACCCCCAAACTGGAAGAGTGGCTACAACAGATACCGGGAAAAACAATGGACATCTCAGTCCAGAAAAGTGCAGTACTGGGAACAGCAAAGATACTGCGCAGAACTCTCAAGCTCCCAGGCCTCTGGTAGAGGACCCGAGCTGAATGAGGGTGAGAGAGACCTACCACCGTGGAAGGTGAGAAACACATTTTTTTTATATATATATATAAAATATACAATATATAAAATTTCAAAACCTTTTAAATTTTTTTCTTTACAAGCTGACACTAAACTGGTTTAAAACTATGATAAACTGATAGTTTCCCACCAACCCAAGCATTTTTTATTTTTTTATTTTACCTTATTGCGCAATTGGAGCAGTAATGTAAGTGCATCAGTGAGCTTTTCCTCCAGTAAAGACATCCCCTGCCTCTGCATCTTGTCTCCAGAGTGAGAAGTCTGCAAACAGCATGAAGGGAGAGTAATAAGGGCTTAAACACTTAGCTTAAATGCTATGTTCAATTAGGTCATCGGAAAATAAGGCATACTGTATATGACTTACTTTCATGTTATATATTTTGGAGATTTGCATTTAATATATAGAACATGAACACAATAACAGTGTGCTCATGTTTCTCCAACCCACTTTGATATAGCTTTTTACAAATAGTCATAGAAGGCATTTTTTTTTTTTTTTTTTTTTTTTTTTTTTTTTTTTTGGAGTGTACCTTGTCTGGTGCCTTGCCCTCCTTGTTGTCCTGGCTCAGACTGGCTCCACTCCATCGCCCTCTATCCTTGGAGATGCTCGCCTCTCTGTCCAAACTCTGACATCTGACACAAGAGTCAGATCATGTTAAGCTATGGAAAAAAAAACCCTCATGAATATGTGTTAAACCCGATTGGAACTGACCCTTTCCCACAGCTGCGCGTTCGACTGCAATGCCTCTTCATGTCCACCAGGCAGCGCTGTCTCTCTTCTGCAGCAGCTCTGTCCTCCTCCTCCTCATCTGAGGCAGCTTTGCCCTCCACAGCCCTCTGAAGACACTCTGCATCTGGAGCACACAATGCACATACTGCTTATTCAGGTTTGTTAGATTTTAAATATAGTGATAAGAGATACTGTAAAATATTGTTAATTTAAGTTCTTTTTATGCTTCTGTTATTTTTATTTCTGGCTTCTTAATAAAATATCAACATCCAAGGGTCACAGATTTCATATTATGGCATTTTAACCACTCCTGTTTTCAGAAGGCTTCCTGGGAGCTGTAGTCTGATAAAAGCATGTTTGATCTGACTGAAGAGTACTATTTCAAAGCTGTCAGCAAGCAACTAAAATTAATAAGACTGAATAGAAATATCCAGGCTTTCATACATGTCTGAATTCAAAAGGCCACAAACCTGCCACCTTGGCATTGTCAGCACCCACTGGGTGAGTCCAGTCCTGGGTGGAGGTGGTCAGACAGCTGCAGTGGGATCTGTGGTCAGAAAGAGACGTCACATATGGTTTCAGTGAATCTATTGTATATTTGTACAGTGTGTTAATAGATCCACATGGTACTCATCTATCCTCAGACTTCACATAACAGAGGGAGGAACAAATGAGAGTCCACAGGCATATAAACATAGAACAACTCGCAAAAGTTAACTGGAATGTTTTTTTTTGGGTTTTTTTTTTTTTTTTTTTTTGGAACAGTGTAGTGTAATAACAACATCTTTGCAGAAAATGCAGTGGAAATACAAGTAGATCAACCTATTCAGCCATGTTAACTTAACATAAAAAAGCAGCTCATTAATTCAAAGCAAAATCCTGGTGCATGGGCCCAAGATGAGTCAGTTATGTTTCCAGTGTTGCTGTGCTACCTGTGTGTTGTGTGATACGTGTGCATTGTTCTGATACCTGTGCTGTTGCAGTTCTGTTTCCAGGTGCTTGACCCTGGCCTGTAGTTGTGGCACACTGTAAGCCTGCTCCTGGATCAGACGTACTCTGTCCAGCCCCAGAGTCAGTGCCTCACGGGCCTCCTCTGCTCGCCGCCTGCTCCGCATACATTTAACATTGTAAAAACCACCACATAACAGTCTGAACAAATTAGGGACTTGATTTACACACAGAGGAAAGCATTTCTCACCTAATGTGAGCATTCTCCTTCCTGAGGGCTGACTCCAGGGCCTGCAGTTTGCGTACCTCTTCATAGGCCCAGCGGAGCTCCTCCTCCAACTGCTCATTGAACTTCATGGCCTCTTGCAGCTGGCCATCCCGGGACGATCGGATCAGCTTCAGCTCTCTGAGCAGTGGGTCTCTGGCCTCTCGTCTCCTGACTGCTGCCCCAGCAGACCCACCCTTGATCCTGTGAGTTGGCACCAGTTTGCCTTGACTGAAGCTGATGGAGGAGGAGGTGGGCGTCCTTGGCTTGATGGTGGTGGAAGATGCCAGGCTGCGGGTGCGCTCTCTCCTAAGGGCCACCTCCAGAGCCAGGCAGCGAGCATCACTGCCCTGCAGTGCCGAGCGTAGGTCCTCCACCAGCTCTCTCAGAGCAGCTGTCTCATCTGCAGACAGGACACTGATCGACACTGGACAACATACAACATAGGGACAACATACATCAAAATGAGTTTAAAGAGTTAAATATTAAATCAAAGAATGCACCAGACAATAATGTGCTAGTGATATGCACTGTAGGCCTTCAGTGCATAATCATATGTTTTGTTTTTGATTTATACTCTCAAACTGGCAAGGATATTTTCAGTGACACATGCAGTACCATCAACATGGTATGACTTAAGACTGAAGGACTTTTGTGCTTGTTAGTGCTGTTACACAATTATACGGGCTTAAGTGTTTACATTACCCAGGTGAATAACAAAACTTGTCACAGCGGTGCTGAAGATTAAAGTACAGTCCTTAGAAATAGGCCAATACCTGCCTGCTCCGCGCTCGTGCCTCTCGGGGCTCTCGCACTTCCAAACTGATCGCTTGTCAAGTCAAAACTCACACACTTTTTACGTCTTGGTCGTGGCCACCTCAGTCGAATATTTCTCTCCACGAGCTCAGTGTCCTCAGTGACGGGCACACGCCACGCGCACTCGCCATTGCCTTTGCGCGCACAGCGGACTCGAAAGTACCCACAGAGACGCGCGTGAAAGTCTTTGAAGGAGAGTTGCGATGGCAATTCCGCGCACACATGCATATATTCCTCATCCCTCTCAGCTTGAGTCGCCTCACTTATCCCCAGCACTGCGCACAGAGCCGTGAAGTCTTCAGCGCTCACTGTATCATCCCGGTGGGAATAAGCCAGATGGTGGAAGACCTCCTGGAGATACTGATCTATGCCTGTAGCGAGGACGACGATTTCATTGTCCACCCCTGGGTCAGGCCGGTGATGGTGGGCCAGCGCGCTCCGCAACCACTCACTTTTACGCACGGCTCTTGGAGAAGGATCAACACGCTCCATGCGTGCACCTAGAGCTGTAGTGTTGACTGACACTCAGATGTGGTAGGTAGGAAACACTCAAGCCCGAGGGTTTGCCAGACCAAAGACCCACCCTCTATGCAAGCCCTGCGCGGGGAGGGGGATCATACGTGAACAAGATGTTTCCTTTCTAGACAAATATAGATGCTTTCTCCTAAATGCTTGTTGACAATAGTATATGAAAAAGCAAGACTTTATTGGGCATTTTATATACATGCAGTTTCTAAAATACAATAAACAATAAAAATAATACCCTAATGATTAATTGAAAGGTGCAATATGTAACTCGAATGCATTAGATTAATCTTAAAACAAAACAAAACAAAAAACAAAACAAAAAAAGTCTATGTCTATGGATGGTAGAGAAGAATTAACATGTCAGGTTTAAAGCACATGATTCACGGCTCTGTCACACTGCACACGACTCACATTAACAACTGTCACCCACTTCCTGTAACCTGAGCCCCGCCCACAGGAACTGAAGCTGCCCAAAAGGTGACTGCACAGTGCTCATTCACTTCTCTGACAGGAGCAACAATAGACGGCTCCACCCGGACACTCTGAGTAATAACAACACATGGACTGAAAAAATACAAGGGGCCTTTGGTTTAAAGATAAATATACATGCAAGTAATCAAACTAAAATGTAGTTGGATAATGCTGCCACTCACAACTTACAGTTAGATAGTTGGGAACCTTAAATGATCCACAAGGGAAAATGCATGAGCACATTAATGCTTTTTTTTTTACAAAGGAGGTGAAAACTAATTTGAATGAGGATAATGGAAAGAATAAAATCCATGTTTATATGAACACCTAAGCAAAGCATATTTTACACAACACAAGAGATGGTTTTATTTGTTTTGTTTTGGTCAAGATTTCTTTGGCATTAAACCACTGTAGATATATCCACTGACCTTATTCAAGCCTGGCCCCTTTCAATCCAGTGTTTATCCTGCGTTTATCATTGTATCCTGCCTATTCAATTATTCTAATGAATGTCAAAATCACAGTTCAGTGTTTTGTAAGTACTTTCTTTTACTTATTTTACTACATTATTTTTGATGACCTTCCTCAGCCCTATACCCTTATTAGTATATTAGTATATTTCTCTTGTATTGTTTTGGTGAACTGGTCCAGAAATACAATGTAAACCTGAACTACTGTAATTTACTGTAACCCAATACACTTTCTGATTGACCTGTATGCATATGACTCACGTGAAGAGCTCATTGTTATGTCTTTGTGTTTGCACTAATGTGACTCATTGGCTTTTACCTGAAGTTAATTGTATTTGGTTTCAGTGCTACTTTGTACCACAGACCTCACCCGAACACACACATAAATTGTGCTGGTCTGCAGATAGTATAAAGTTTTGTTTCCTTCTCCCTGAGAGAGACGTGCAGAGGCAGGCAGGCACAATCTGAACTCCTGTACTCGCTCGTGGAAACTATGCTGCCCCTCAGGCCTTGAGAAAAACCTTGAGAAAACTCCGAAGGTCAAGGTGTGCTCGGATACAACAGAGCAAGATAAAGATTTATGTACATATCAGACAAAAAAAAAAAAAAAAAAAAAAAAAAAAAAATATATATATATATATATATATATATATATATATATATATATATATATATATATATATATATATATATATATATATATATATATATGACAGCCTAACCATTCACTCACTTACATGTTCATAAATGAGAAAGGTGGGTTAGTGGTGAGTGAATGTCTTGTCCAAGGACACAACAGCAAATCTCTACTCTGCTCCTCTTGCCAAGACATCGTCTGCTAAACTATCCAGAGCTAACGGCTCTCATACTCTCTACTACTACTACTACTCTAAACTACTCTGCCTGCTTCTCTTCGTGGGTATTATCTCTCCCTGAAGTGAAGACACTTTCTACTTGAGCTTCTGGTAATCTCAGTTATTTCTAGTTGAAGTAAAGAATTTATTGGTCAACCATTAAATGAGAATTTCAGTGTTATCCACAGTTAACCATTAGCTGAATAGCCTGTTGTGGACACATACTACAGCACCAAATGCTGTTAATAGAAGATTTCCAGATTTTTGGGGGGGAGACCCTCTTCTAAGATGCAAGGGGCTTATGTGAATCTCTTTAATAGATGCTTTGCTGGAGAGAAATACCCCTGCATTACATTGGCTTATCTGTTGTCTTTGAGGAAACAGAGCCTGAGTCCTCCAGCTGCCCATGCTCAGAAGAACAGATCTGAAAATAAAAGAACGCAGAGGGCAGTAAAAGAGAGAAAGAAAGACAGAGAGATGTGTGTGTGAGTGTGTGAGTGTGTGTGTGTGTGTGTGTGTGCGCGTGTGGTTGGGGAGGGAGGGTGTATGTCACGCGGCCTGCAGTTCACCTCAGAGGGAGGGGAACAGGATCATCAGTGAAGATATAGGGTTTGGTGTGGCCTTTGTTGGTGGCCATATGCTCCCCTGAGGCTAGACAAAAGAGAAATGGAGAATACACCTCATGTATGTCTTTGAAGCTGAGACACTGTGAGAGATGAGTTTGTCACTACTCATCTCTATCTGACCCTCACCCTGTAGGAGGCCAACTCTCCAAACAAGCCCACATCACATGAGCCCGAGTCTGTCCTCATTTAGTGAACTGTGTTTAAGTAAGTTTATTTCAGATTGAGTTTATCTGGATTGATAATTTCATCTCACAAGTAGGTCAGTTCTTCAATCATCCATGTGTTTCTACATTGTCAATTAGCACTGCAGGTTCCACGGCCAATTCTTAAAGGTTCTATGTTATGTAAAATTGACACTTGTGAGCTTTAAGTCATGTAAGATTGTTATTACCTCTTCTTCAAAAGCATAACTGGAGTTGTGTTTTTATTCATTCACACATGCTTGAGTAACCCTTTATTATTAGTCTGTTTCCGTCTCCAAAGCTTTAAATCTCTCTTCCACCGTATCAAGTTTTGCTACTTTTTACCTTTTGTTCAACACAGATTGGCAATTCCAGAGCTGAAATTATCTAAATGATTCCAGCAAAGGTGTAAGGAGTTTAAAAAGACAGTGGAGCACTTTCTGTATTACCACAAGGTGGAGTGTTTTATGTTTGAGAGAAGAACTCAGGCTAAATATGCAGGATTTATGCTTTAGACATGTGTGAATGAAACAAAATACAACTTCAGATATGTTTTTGATGAGGAACAAACATTACAACATAGCTCATTTAACAGTGTAATATGGGCCCTTTAAAACAAAATAATTGTATTTATGCCCTTAAATGTATTTAATCTGAATGTTTTAAATTTAAATTGCACTGTTAAAAATAAAAAAAAACTGATTTGGTTGGGTTCTGCATACACATTGATGTCCCCCAGTGGAATGTAGGGTTCATGACTTTATTTGAAAGAGCACATACGTATGTACTGAGGGAAGGAGAGGGTAGAGACATTCAGCAAGAAACTCACAACAAAAACTTTCAAAAATGAAACTATACCATTGGACGCTATTGTCAAGGTTTATACGTGTGTTTTAGTGTAATGAGTAATGAGTGAACTGCGAGTATAACTGTAGTTTCCTTCTGTGTGTACCCAGGTGTGTCTATCTGTTTATACTCTGGAACAATCTTTGACCTCAATCTCCAGAATACCAGACTAAATACAGACAAGAAATCATGATAATAATGTAGGTGAGTAGAGATACCCAAGTTTCAGAGTAACATAATTTGAAATATTATTACTTAAGTAGAAGTAAAAAATAGTAACACAGATATTTCTTCAAGAAAGAGTAAAAAGTATGTAATGTAATTTGACAGACAAAACCTTTTTTAAGGTAAAGGAGAAATTTTGTCAACTGGAGAAAAGTTTTTTAAATTTTTTTTATTGTATTATTATTTTTTTTTTTTGAATGCATTACATGAAACGTTTTTGACCCCAAAAAAAACTTTTGTCCAGTTGACAAATTGAATTTCCCCTTTACTATGGATTCTACCGGGATGACTGAGGTATTTTACATACTTTTTTTTATTTTTTTTGTTAAAACAGACACCATAATTATAAAATTTAAGTGTAAAAAGCACAAATCTAATCATATAAAGTAGTCATAAAGTAAGAGTACTGTTACTGTTAAAAATGACTCAAGTAAATACCCATCTCGGAGTGTGTGAATGTTATTGCTCCTGTACATGCATATTTTAATGTAGTACTGCATCTTTGGACTTTGCTGTTTGACTTGTTTGGACATGTCCTCTGAATCTCTGAAGCATTTAATCCAAATGTCAATCCCTGCGGATGCTTCCATGGACACAAACCAACATCACAGACACAGTGAGGTGATGGCTGTTATTATTATTGATGACTGTTAGTTTATTTTGCAATGCCCCAACTTGAAGAGGCAACCTTTCTTCTCAGAATTTCAGTAGGTGGATTTCACTCCAATGAACAGACTTTAATTTCCTTTTATGTCTTTTTTATTTCAGGTTTTGTGTTATAGATAGGTAGATTTTAAGTAATGAAGGCTAATACATTATCGTCAGTGTTTCCTCCTTTTTGTCTCAAAACATGTATGAGGGACCCATCTGGCAGAATAGAGGGTGTGTTTGGCCAGTTACCCCACAGGTCACTAAAATCAATCACTTTCTTTGAGCTACAAGCTGGTTTGTTAAGATAAAATGTTGTGAAGCAAAGTGACAAAAGCCAGTTTCTCAAAATGCATTTCAACAGATCATGTGCTGATATCTTATTCTTAGAAAGTTTAACTTCAAATAATGAGGTAAAATTCACACTCAACACTCAATTGTTTGTGTATCTACAGTAATATATGAACCAAATAAAGCAAGAAATGTGACTATAAATTTTTTCAGATGTATATGTCCCATATGTATAGAATTATGGCAATATTTACACCTTAACCATCTTATTTATACCTGAAAACTGTACATAATGAAAACACTACAAAACTACAGTTTCAAATTCATATCTCTAAATTTAAGATTTTTCCCCATTCACCTGTGATATCTTAAATTCTAAAGTATAGTAAAACATGGGGAACTAACAATTGTTAAGTGCATTCCAATGAGATATAGGTTTTATTATTTCTCACTGATCTAAGGTAGACATTAGTGAAAATCAGATCACATTCACAAATTTGAAAAATGTGCCTTGCTGCTTAAATGGATTTTGCCTATACACCACAAAGCGTGAACAACATATTTTGAAGATAAAACCAATGGTATCCTATAGTCATTTTTATTGTGTCAAAGGCCTGCGGTGGCTCAGATGGGCAGGCGTCCTTGAATGACCTCTCCCTCACTTTGTTGCGGTCCATAAACTGTTGAGCCATAGTGGACATCTGTCAGCCCAGTGGTGGCCCCTCTGTAGGTGTGTGCATGTTAGGGTCAGTGAAACTCCAACACTCATCATGTGGAACAATCCCATCTCCAAACAACTCTGTGGCTTGATAGATGAGAGAGAGTCAACACAGCGCCTGGAGTGGTTGAGAGAGAGGATATTATTGGATGTGATTTATGTGGATCCAAATGTAAACGCCACTCTATTGTGCCCTAAAGTAAACATTTCCTCATTCCCCAGATATGGACGGAGCAGCCCTACCTTTGAGCTGTCCCACCTGTGGAAAGGGTCACGGCTGAAACTAAGTGCACACACACACGCACGCTTATGTTGGGTTTGCATGCTTTTTGGAGACATTACATTCACTTCTTGGAAACTGATGCTTGACCAAAGTTATAAGCCTAAACATTAACCTAAACTGATCAATATGTTTTAAATGGAACAATAATTTTGGGGGGGTCAATATTTATCTTGGGGAGTCAATATTTATCTTGGGTACTTTTGTACTAGAGGGAAAACACTGGTTATTATTCTGTACGATCAGATTTGAGCTGTAGAAGGTTGAATTATTAACTTCTATGACTCATTATAGATACAAAATAACTAGTGTTGCATTCTGTCATTGCAGTTCATGTTTTTTAACAATACTGAATGTTTAAAATACTTTTGGTGGAGAATTTTGCTTAATGTTTTGGTTTCAATATTATCGTTTATCGTCTATTTTTAGTTCAGCAATGTATCGCACTTCAAAATATGTTATCGTGACAGGCATAATGGTATCCTTGACATATTTTAACTATGTTGTTGATTTAATAATGAAGGATTTACATCATAGGGACCCGATTTTGTCCCCATAATATTTATGGGTTTCAGGCATAAGGATTTTTTCCTGGATTTCCCTTGGCAATGGTCCTCCATTTTAGTAATAGTGCAATTCCAATCTCAATCCAATCCAACTTTATTTGTATTGCAAGTGGTTTGAGTTGTATTTAAAAAAAAAAAAAAAAAAAAGCTCTATAAATAAAGTTTGATTTGATTTGATTGCATATTTTACCCACACAAGGTTGAATAAAATTAAGCATAAAAAATAAATAAGCGAGTCAATAAAAAACAGCAAATTCAAATCAAATATCTTTTTGAATGGATGGAATAATTTGCATGAAACAGATCATGAATACAGATTTTAGACCCCACAATATGATAAATACCAGTCCACACACAGAAAGGAGGGGAAAGAGAAGAGAGAGAGGGGGGGACTACATTCCTTATACTTCCAGTGCAGAAACAGGAGGGGTGTGAGCAGACAGGACATGTGTCTGCAGGTATCACAGGCTGAGGCAACACTTCTTGATAAAAACACATCATAAAAAGGTCACTACTCATCACAGAGTCTAAAAAGAACTATGTTTACATACTTTAAATCTGATTACATCTGTCTGGCAAGCTCAAAGTGGAATTTGGATTTCGTACTCATTTCTTATTATGTTCAGTATTTTGCTTCTATTACTTACATAATTATTTTCTCTGGCCTATTTATTAGCCCACTGTTTGAGAAATATATCGGATATCTTTTTCATCTTTATGAGTGTAATTATTGTATAGCCTATAGGCCTATACTCTGTCTACAAAAATATACAATCCATCAACAGTCAGTTGTAATAGTGTTTGGACCAGCTTTAAAGTAATCCTTGATCACTAAAAGGATTAGGTAAATTCCAGCTCGATAAAACGTAAAACCAGTAAGTGGTTCCAAACTTCATTCCTTGGGGCAATCTTCATTTGATTAATGGTCCTGACAATTAGGCTAATCATTTAGGTTTTCCTGTTGAATGTAGGCTATATCACAGAAATCAGAAAATAGGCTGCTTGACGTTTTACTGTGCGCATGTAACCCATAGGACTGTACGAGGCTAACCCTAACCTATGAACCCTGAGCTTTAAGCCATACCAGAATGTTGTGTCCTCCTCAAAAACATACCTGGAGTTGTGTTTTGTTTTATTCACACATTTGAGTAACACTTTAATATTAGTCTGTTTACACCTCCAAAGCTCAAAATGCTCTGTTCCACCTTATGATGTCATGAAGAGGTAGTTTTCAAGTGACCTCAAGTTACCTTTTGTTCTTTAGAGGTTGGCAGTTGCAGGGCTGACATTATCCAAATGTTTCTAGTGTAGGTATATGTATCATAAAATCATAAAATCATGACATCATAAAATCGATCAGAGTGTTTTCAGGTTAAGAGATGGACTCACCCTAAATATGTATGGTTTGTGTGTAATGCCTATATTTTGTTTCATTCACATGGACAAAAGAGCATTATATGGGTGCTTTAAAATAACACCGCAGCGTGAACCGTCAGCCACTATTGCAGGGGTCTCCACCCTTTTTCCTCTGGTGAGCTATGTTTACAAAACAAAAATGCCAGTGAGCTACTCATTTTAGCAGACGCAAAAACTGAGATGATTATAAGAAAGAGGGCAAACTTTTGGATACTGTTAGATGCCTATAAAACATAAATCACTGTCCATTTATTAGTGCACAATGTTGGGGTTCAGAATTATACATTTACAATAGTAATAGGCATGTAATTTCTCTCTTTTCCCTATATTTATTTATTTACATATTATTATTATTATTATTATTATTATTATTCATGATTGTTAAATTAAAATTTTATTATTTTACTGGAGGGGGTTTGGGGAATAAAAAATGTCACATTATATTACTACAAATAGTTTTTTCTCTATGACATCGGCTTTATGTGCACAAAATAAAAATAAAAATAATAAAAAAATTAAATAAATAAATAAATATTCAGCAGTGCCCTCCAGTAACATTTATTAACATATTTTTTTTATTATTTTTTATTATAGTTCCATGTTTGATCCCGAGCTACAGGTTGGAGACCCCTGCTCTATCGTCTTCTACTGCCCTCTACCGGTGGATTTAACGCAGCACTGGTTTTGTTCGGAGCAACTCGGGTAAATTCGGAAAAACTCGTACAGTGGGCGTGGTCGCAGCGACACAATCGGATGATCCCGGAGTGGGCGGAGCCAAGCAGGAGGAAGTGGACTCACTGCTCCAAGAAAACCGGTCACCAGCATCCAAACCCTGGCAATTTATACGCACTTCTCCATCGCCACAGCAGCCCACAGGACAAATCTCACCACCGATCCTCAACCTGCGCGTACATTATTCTACCTCTCACGTCTAGGCAGCGTGTTTATGCGTCGAGCTCCAAAAATATCCGTGTACGACTTGGAGATTAAGTGCTGAATTATAATGGAGACGCAGATCCATGTGCCCGTAGGGTCTCCGGCAATTAAGAAAATACCGGTTTACGTGGACGAACAAAATGTCACGGAAGGTGCATTGAAGCTTATAAAAGAGCTACGACCAGCGTGGGACCCAAGCGATGTTAAAACCAAGGTAAAAGCCCCTGAGCTAACTGTAGGCTAAGCTAAGCTAAGGATGACAACTCCGCAGCATCACCTAGCAGTCCAGTGGGCAAGAGCTGCTGTGTGCGGCTGGGATGGGTGGACACGTAATGGAAGGGGTATGGGACACATTTTGGTTCCAGTTTACTAATATGTTGTATTTAAAATGTCCTGATGTGTATCTTCTGTTACTATACTAGAGCACGGGGAAGTTCTAATTTCTTGTAAGGACTTTAAGCAAATATAGCATGCAAACGCCAAGCCACGCTGCCATCTTTCAGTGTCACTGGGCATCTGGCGGTGACATTCATCGATGTGTGACACAGACAGTACAGCTGATGATCCTTACAGACTAATAGTAGCTGACTACTTCCAAAATATGACTTAAAAAGTTTCTGTCTCCATTTAGGCAAGCAGGCCAAGTTAAAGGTCAAATCTGTGGAGAGGCAATTTCACTCACAATAAGAATGCATACTTGTCAGTGTATGTTTGAGCAATAAAAACGACTGCAATTAACTAAATGCATGATAGATAATTACAAATTGTAAACATTCTCGGCTAAGCAGTAGTTTAGAGGGACAACCAGTAGGTAGACCCTTCCCCAGTCAAAACGTTACATAGTGCTTGTTTCCAAAGAGGTGGTGCTGTTTGTGTTTTAGTCAGTGGAAAGAACATTGAAGAGCCAGCTTGGAAAGAGCTCAGATGTCACAGCCAGGTCAGCGTTGGTGACTCAGCGTTCAAATTTGTCAGTATTTGAATAAACTGTGTTTTTACAGGATGACGTTGTGTAATCTTTCCCTGCATTTTCTCCCACTCAGCTCACCTACAGTTGAGAGAATGTGCAGCCTTTTTCTCAATGACCACCACCCAGCCATATTTTGTCTATGAAGTCTGAAGTCCTGAATGGAGGGTGCATTTATTCATTAACATGCACACATATATAAGTACTGGTCTAGGAAGAGTGGATTCAAACATAGAGTAGATAGAATGTATGTGTTCTTCAATAGTTAATACAATGTTTGGATCACAGTGTGACATGTTACATGATAAGGACAACTGCTCTACCAACCAAAGCACTTCTGATCCTATCCAAACACAAAGCTTCATATCTGCTTCTTGCCAAGAACAACACGTTTCATATCTTCCACATTGTTTAAGCTGACCAGGCCCTGTTTGTGTAATCTATTCAGAGTTATTGAGTGCAGCCAATATGACTGGATGTTTACTTCTGTCTGGAGGCTTATTGCTGTGCCCCAATGTATTGGTGACTGTTTTTTAGCTGTGTATTGTAAGTAAGTAGAATGGGTCAGTCATGTGGTAGCAGAGACATGCATGTGTGTAGTCATAACAGGGATGCCTGGCCGCCCATCTTTGTGGTGAGTTGTGCGTGGAATGTCAGACATGTGTGAGTGGGAGTGCTCTGGGAGATGCTCACTAGATGTTACCAATGAGTCTGCTGTGCTCCAAAAGGTGAGCCTCTCCCTGTGGATGATGGCAGTTGAACTGAAAGCATAAAAAATGCATACAAAGTGCACAAGGGTCCCCTTATCTGAAGTGGTGATATAAACTACCTACCTGACTACTTTGACTAAAATTTACAAGGCAAATGGCATAAAATACAAAATAGGTAATGCTTCAGTTTTTTTTTTTTTCATACAGTGTTAATGGGTTCATAATCTTCTCTAATGAAATATTTTCCGTTTGTTCCAGCTCTTTAAGGATGGCACTACAAACAAGCTGGTGGGCTGCTATGTGGATGATAGTCCAGAGGATGTGGTATTGGTGAGAGTTTATGGGAACAAGACAGAACTGATTGTGGACAGAGATAATGAGCTCAAAAGCTTTCAGGTAAAGAATGAATTGAATATGGCTCTTTGCATACTTCTCTCGTCTTAAAAAAAAAAAGTATATTTCAAATAACTGCTTCTTTTTCTGTCACAAGGTACTGCATGCAAACGGTTGTGCTCCCCGACTCTACTGTACCTTTCAAAATGGCATCTGCTATGAGTTTATGGAGGGAGATGCTCTGGGCACACAGGATGTCAGAGACCCTTCACTCTGCAGACTTATAGCCAGGGAGATGGCTCGTATTCACGCCATCCATGCACACAATGGCTGCATCCCCAAACCCAACCTGTGGATCAAAATGCGCCAGTACTTCTCTCTGGTGGCAACAGAGTTCACTGACCAGGCATCTAATATCAGGTGAGCTCACTGCTGATTATTGTACACGCCTCCAATGATAATGCAAATTGGTTCACTATCAGTGACCTTGTTTTCTGTCATAGCTTATGAGAATGAAGAACCTTGAACCATATTATCTTATAGTTGTGATTCTCTAGCAATATAAATTCCGTGGTTATTGACATTTAATTAGTATTGGTGGTTATTTAACAGCACATCATGTCACCCAATATATAATAAGAAAAGACCATGGAAGATTGTTATACAAGTGACCCCTAGTGAGAATGAAACAATGCACATTCTGAAAGTCTAGATGCCTGGGAATTTTCAACAGTAATTTAAACGATTGGATGTTCATTGGATTGACGTTTCACCACCAATCAGACATCATTGGGACTGGTGTGGATGTAATGTTCTTGTAGGAAAATCACTGACTTGGTTGGGTACAGGCACTACATCAGAGGTAACAGAGGTATGTGGGATGTTGGATAACCAGGGCTGCTGTTACTCCTGCAACTTGCGTGGATTACATCGATGCTTGGCTGAAGTCTCTGAGTGGTTTATACAACTGTACTGTACATAACGCTATGTCAATGCAAGAGTACAGGTTAGATATGAGGAGTCTGTGGCATGCAGAGCGCAGCAGATGTTTGCTCAGCTCATCAGATAGCTTGTTCTTTCTGGGTGACTGAGACAGGACCTTATGTCAGACTGGAGAGGAGAGACTGTAAGACCTTCTCTTCAAAAGAACAGTTCCATGTTTTTTATGAAGAAAATCCTTTGGTAAATCTTTAGTAGAGCTTTTCATGTGTTGTGGAGGAAGTTAGTTTTTACTTTGACTTGCTCTTACTTTGACTAGGGTTAGGTATCATTAAGAAGTTGCCAATACGATACATACCTTAATACATAGGCCATGATATGATGCATATCTCAATACAGTGCACTTTCGTTTTGATAAGATATATTTCAAATGGATTCAGTGCGGTTTAATAAAAAAAATAATGGCTAAATGATGACTGTGATACTAAAAGCTTTTGTGAAACCAGTTCTTTTGCAAAGTTAATAAGAAACACACCCATTTTAATCACCAAAACTGTGAAAATGTTAAATGTGTTGCATAAACAAGTTTCCTTCCTCTAAACTGTAGTGCTCTAACAAAGTAATTTTGTAAAATATACCAAAAAATACTCTTGGTGATATATCAATACAGCAGTCCCCGATATTGATACTATTATCATATTTCAATATTTTTGCACACCCCTAACTTTGACAATGTGTGGATTAACTCCCATAAGCCCATTAGATACTGCTCAGGGCAGTGGTTCTCTGTCTAGTGGTTGAAGTAAACACTTTTCATCTTGCCCCTGACACAACTGGCTTGAAATCCCTCACAGCCACATTTAAAGGTAAACACTTGGCAAGGTAAATACTTGTTTTTATCTTCTGCCAATGCTCACATTGACTTAAAAATGTAAGCATGATACATGGCTGTGTTTTCATAGTGACAGGTGGTTGGATGCCCAGTGAGGTTAAGAATCTGTTGTTTTAGCTGTTCTCCTGGGACCCTGCACCCCACAGAGCCCTGTTGGCCTCATGAGTATTAAGTGTACTTTGCCTTAATGACTTAAACTATATTACCAGCTGACGCTGATGTAAAATAACTAAAACTCTGCAGTCTAGTCTAACAGTGTTCTGTACTCTCTTCCTCTTTTGTGTCATCCAGGATCCAGCAGGAGGTCCCCAGTCAGGCTGTGCTGGAGCAGGAGATGGCGTGGATGAAAGAGCATCTGTCCACACTGGGCTCCCCTGTGGTGCTGTGCCACAACGACATCCTCTGCAAAAACATTATCTACAACAACAAAGAGGGTGGGTATTTTGTGAAGGCTGTTTCACCTCAATACATGGATCTGAGTGAAGAGCTCTGCTCTACAGAGCTTATGAAGGCCTTTAGTCAGGAAATACATTCAGTCTGTACCCATACTCTCAAAGCTGTGAGCTATAATGCCTCATCTGTACAGCATCTTTGTGCATAATTGAGTTGAAACGTCTTCAGATAAAAGCCATATCTATCTTAAAGTTTTAAGTGAAACTTTTTTTTTTACCCTACCAGTTTTAAAAAACACACTTTTTTTTTAATTTATAAATTGAGAGACTATCCATAATATACATTGCCCTTTACAAGAGATGCATTGTACCAGGTTGTACATTGTAAGTACAGCTAGCAGCTATGTATAGGTACACAGGTCAGTTTTTAAGTCTAGATTGTTGTTTTTGTCTTTTTCAGGTCATGTTCGCTTTATAGACTATGAATACTCCAGCTACAATTATCAGGCTTTCGACATTGGCAACCACTTCAACGAATTTGCAGGTTTGTTCAAATACAGTTCTGTATCATGTCTGTGGTTTCTCTTTTGTGTACATTCCTGAATAGTTTGAGTGTTGTTTAGGTATGGCAGAACCTGACTTTGACCTCTACCCAAGCCGGGAAATGCAGATGGAATGGCTCCGTGAGTACCTGCAGGCCTACAAGATCTTCACCAATAAGAGCGAGGAGGTCAGCCAGGCAGAACTGGAGACGCTTTATGTACAGGTCAACAAGTTTGCTTTGGTGAGTAGATGTGTCTCTTCATATAGTCATCTTTTGTACATGTATTATAATTACTTTTGCGGGACAGCCCCAAAAGCTATAAAAATAGTGACTATATACAGTATTTATACTAGTTTTGTCAAAAGTATTGAAAATCACATGCTAATCTACACTAAAACTATTATGAAGATTTTTTTTTTTTTTACTAACTTATAGTATTTGACTTTTCCAGAAGGGTCTGGAGCTTTATCAGAACTTCTGTATAGTACATGGTAATCTTAAGTACTACTGTATTATGTAGTGCTCAAAACTATTTGAATGATCATTATTCCTTAGTATCAGTTTGAAATTTGTATCATTACAACACTAAATATGCATTTGGGCACCTGAGTGTCTTCGTCAAGCTTCAATAGTAAAATTATGTGAATATGAAAATAGTGTGAATTGCTTCGTGTGACAGTTTACACAATCTAAATGCCATCTTACATGTTCTGTCTAGGCATCGCACTTCTTCTGGGGCTTTTGGGCTCTGATCCAGGCCAAGTACTCATCCATAGACTTTGACTTTCTCGGGTAAGTTTACATCTGTGTTTGTTACAGTGTGTGGCCCCCTCTGTGTAGGTCCTAATATGAGTGATGGGTGTGAGTGAAAGGTCTCTGTCAGTAACAGTGAAACTCCAAACCTAAAGACAGGACATATTGCTTTACATTTCTGCTGGACTTCCTGGCCCCACACTGGTACCAGAATGTCTCCCATCCTGTGTCTCCTATGACTGAATATTTAAGTGAATCCACCACAAATTAAAAGTGACTATGGTATCTTTCATTCTAGAATGAGTACATTTTGTAGAGTTATGTTATCTTTCCTTCCATATTTGTTAATATACAAATAATCTCACAATGCAAGCAAAATATTGGTTAGTATTTGTAATTTATTTTTCTTTGGCTTTTTCAGGTATGCGGTTCTACGTTTCAACCAGTATTTCAAGACCAAACCAGGAGTGATGGCACTTCAGGTCCCAGAATAAAAATATCTAAAGTTAGACACTTTACTCTGACCGTCAGAGATTGTAGTTGAACTTTATGATTTGGACCAACTTGGCATTTCTTCTGCAAGTGCTACTATTAATTTCTGTTTCTGTAAGTCAGCTGCAAGTCAAATTTTCAAACTTTTGAGTGCTTGTATGGTTGAATGTGTATGTTTGAATGCGTATCATCTAGTTTGCCTGGACCGATCTGTCCTGCATTTCCTCTTTGGGCAGCTTAACTGGGTGTATGGCACCCTGACCCTTGTACTGTCCTATCACTCATGGCAGTCAGTGTGAGACCACAGACTTTCGTACTGTGTCCCAGGCTTTGACCAAAACCTGTGCAGACTCTTCTCTGTTTGGTTGCTTCCGTCTTGGGAAGTGTTAGGATCTGCTGGTTTATTGCAGTGATTCTACTTCTAACACTTGTGTCTACTTATTTGTTTAGTGCAAACCGCTGCTGCTAACAAATGTGAAATCTGAGCTTTTTATTGTGCACTACAGTGAAATTATTGTCTACAGAGACAGGCATGGGTAAAGAAATCACTATCTTTAGTAGGGCTGGGTACCTTTTACATTTTTATAGGTACCACTACTTGAATAATACCTGTTTTTTGGTACCAGAACCTCAACTCTACTTTTTTCAGTAGCTTTTCCTGTATTGTTCATTTGATGATGAAGCAGGTACTGTTGATCCTAATGAACATTACACTGCTTTTAAATATAGCCAACTCTAAATAAGATTGCCTGTTGCTCTTGTTAGATACACTTTGCAGTAGTTTGCTCCATGCATTTTATCTGTTCACATGAACCTCTGGCCTTTCAGTCAAACTCCTGAAACATACACATCATATACATCACCTATAAAAAATTTTTGTTAGTTAGTCTTCATCATTTCAGATAGTAGCGTTCATCTTTCAGATGTAGAGAAGCACACTGAGGCAAGTTAAGTCACTGCTGTGTTATAACAGCTAGTGACAGCATTTGTGTTCTAATTTGTGTATAGAGAAATTTGAGACATAATAGCACCTCACTCAGTGATTCTTGTTTCTACTGAGTCGGGCTGAACAGCTTGACTCTTATGGCCATTTCTGCATGGACCTTTTCCGCCTACTTGACTTTTATAGTCACAAATGCTTGGATAACTTTTCCACTAAAAGTTTGAGCTTTTGAAAAATTCCAACCTTCCTCACATCTGCCACTGTACTGCCCACAGACATGTCCATTTATTGATACAGATGAATTGTTGTGCATGTGAGCAACTACATATAAAATACATATTTCATAAAAACAAATGATGTATAGATCCTGTTAGTGTACTACTTTACTAAATCAGGGAGTATGTCATAAAGAAAGTTGTTAGAAATATCCCTAAACCACATATGATGATCTGTTCATTGGTCAGTTTGTGTGTTACCTGCAGGGGGTGTTACTGAGCTCTCAGCTTTGTCTTTCCTTGCTGGTCTCAAGTAACGGGACATCTAAATAATTGACATGTTTCAGGCTGACTCACTGACTGACATTAGTAGCTACAGTAGTTTTCAGCCTGGCTCGTAAAGGTTCACTTAACCTGAAAATAACTTTCACCAAGTGGGGTCACTAGTGATACACAGTCAGTTGTGTATTTTGTTTAAAAAAGCTTTTGGTGCTTTATAGAATACATTGGCAAGAGTAGGATGGATTATCACAATAACAGCAACTAAATGTAAAGACTTCCATATGGACAAAGGAACATACATTAGCAGCTAATTTTACTGGTCTAAAAAGTTTATTCTCTAATGATCTGTTGCAATCTGATTCTCAAGTTTGCTTTCTCTTTGCACTGACAATGACGATATTTCAAGTGTGAGAATCAGTCTCCACTTGTTTACATGGAGATGATTTTGCTTTGCCTGGAATGTTCCACAGTATAGCAATACATTTCTGCATCTTAAATTGCAGGGGTTTTTATGGTCTTAGCGTCAACTAGTTGATTCCATGGAAAAAGACAATTTACTGTGGAACATTTTCATCAAAGAAGTTAATAACTCCATAGAGACAAGCAGGTGGGACCGTCCACCAGAAAAGTTAAAGTGCATCTTTTGAATGAAGAGGGTGAATTTGTGAAGACCAAAACAAAATGAAGTTAATGAAAAAAAAAATTATGAGACCAATAGAGAGATTGTAGTTGCTTTAAAGTAACATTGCGTTCTTGTAGCTGGACTCAAGTTCCATACAAGCCATTGAAGTGTGTCTACTTGAAAAATTCTTTATTTATTGTGACTTCAACTTATTGTCTGAATGCCTATGAATAGTTTGCTTTGCAGTTAAAATATTTTTGTTTGAGAATGTACTAACTTAATTATGAGACACTGTATACATAATTGTTTTTAATGCTGATCATTTTGTAATGCTTTGACTAAGCTGAGCTGTGAGGGCATGTACCTGAGTCGGACTGGGGGAGATAGACCATGTAAATACTGTAAGATTACTGTGAAGAGAACTCTGTGCAGTGGGCCCTTACACCTCTGTAGGAGTCAAACTAGACATATTTAACAGCTGTCAGTAAATATTTGCATAAAGTATGAAACCAAAATCTGTCTCATTGTTTTTTCCATGTTTGATCATTTCTGGATCTCATTTCAAAAATAAGCAGTGTGAGCTGAACATGAATGCTTGAACAATCTAAATGCTTTGAGCGCCTTGAAGGTGGAAAAGTAATATATAAAAATGTGACCATTTATCATTTAAATGACTTGTTTTAAGATCCTACTGACACACATTAGATAGGACACTGTGGTATTCTTGTTTCTATCTATCATTGTTAAATTGCAAAAAGAGAAAGATTTAAAAGATCCTATATTACAAAATTTAATTTTGAGTCATGATAGAATGTTACCTCAAAAACATATCTGGAGTCATTTCTTTCACACGTGAGTTACCCTTTGTTATGAAGTGGTAATTTAACCCTTGTATTGTGTTAGAAAGCTACACGCGTCTTTAGTGTTACCGGGTCAAATTTGACCCGTGATTTAACTCAGCCTGAAAATACTTAAAAACACTAGATATCATCCAATATTGTTTTTCCCCTCATAACTAACTTAGTATGTGTTCATGTCCATGGAAACATTTTTATTTTTTTATTTATTTTTGGCTGCACAGACCTTTTATCTTAAAATATACCACTCGTTTTTGATTACAAAAACTGCTTAAATTCACTAATTATATTTCCTATAGTGATAAAATTTGTAATTATATTATATAGTTATACTATAATCATAATAATTTTTATATATAATACATATAATATAAATCTAATTTATATAAGTATAATTATATTGGGTGTCAAGAGGCTTGGTGACCATGAACTGTCACTTTTTCTTGACTTGAAGACGTCTCTTTCAGTCTTTGTGACATCTGGGTTCTCCTCACCACATGTGTGCTCTTGTTCAGGGTCATACTGAACCTCATCCTCATCCACAGACGTATATATGAATGGACATAACTAACGCTGTAGCCACCGCGTTCCAAATAGAAAGTTCTCCAGGAGGCTCTTCCGGCTCCTTCTGACTCTGGCTCCAATTGACTTATGTTAGGATCTTGTCGTCCTTCTCTCTGTACCTGCTGCTGTGAACCTCGTCATTTTGGTCTTAAAATATACGTATTAACCTGCGACACATGATCCTGATTTTTTTTTTTTTTTTTGGGATGTTTTGTCCGTCCAAAAAATCCTATTCATAACATATAACCTGGCTCTAGATTCCCTCCTGTAACCGTGAGCTTCATTTGAGCGGCGCCAAACGCTGTGGGTGACGTCACACTCACTTAGTCCACTTCTTTTATTCAGTCTGTGCCCTCATCCTCATCCTCAGATACATCTTCCTCAGCTTCACTTTCCTCTCTGTCTTCAGAATCACTGTCATGACCAAAAATCTGATCCAGCGCCTCATAAACAGTGAACCTGCTCATGTTGACTGATGCTGCAACAGATACAGCTGATAATATCTCACTAAAACCCTGTTTATATATGACAATGTTTATTTTAGATTCAAAATGTATCAATGTGCTGCAAGAAAGAGAAGAGTTCACGTGGGTGAAGACGACCTTTTTGTGTGTGTGTGTGTGTGTGTGTGTGTGTGTGTGCGTGTGTGTGTGTGTGTGTGCGTGTGTGTGTGTGTGTGTGTGTGTGTGTGTGTGTGTGTGCGTGTGTGTGTGTGTGTGCGTGTGCGCGTGTGTGTGTGTGTGTGTGTGTTGTGGGACACACTGAGCCATATTTGATCCACAGAGCAGCCTACAGCTTGTAAGTGATGCATAAAACAGCCACTATTCTCTGCCGGGTCATTTTTGACCCGTAACACCACAGATGTCACTTTTTTTTTTTCAGACCTTTACAATTTACTAAAATGGTGAAAATTGATTTTGTTGCGTTAAAATAGTTGTGTCTGAGGATTAGATGAAGCCTCATTCCGGTACAAAAAAGCAAATGGCAGTTTTTACATACCTAAACTTGAAAACGGGTCAATTTTGACCCTAACACAATATAAGGGTTAAGCTAACTGCTACCTTTTATCTTTTGGTCAGTAGAGTTTGGCAATTCCATGGCTGAAATTATCCAAATGATTAAGGTGTATGGAGTTTAAAAACACTGGAGTATTTCCTGTTTTACCATATGACATCACAAGGTGAGTATTTTCTGTTTGTGTGTGTTAAACATGTGAATAAACATTGGTGGATGAAACAAAACTCCAGGTATGATAATGATGAGGAAAAAAACATCAGATCTGAAAATAGCATAATGTTGGCCCTTTAATATTATGAATTGAGATTACAGATCATGCCCCAAAATCATTCATTTTCTCATTTCCTCCTCAATTCAACACAACAAGATAACTGAATAAGTTTATAACCTGAAATTCTTATGTCAAAAATAACACAATGGCATATCCAGTTAGTAAAACAACCAATTTATTGGTTTTCAAGGAAAAAAACAACTCTGAAAACAGAAATGTACATCTTTAAATTACACTGGCTCTTATAAACAAAATATAGTCTCTTTCTTCTGTATTTACATCAGCAGGGGTGTGACTAGTGGCTTTGGGAGCATGTCATCAGTAAAATAACATGGCAGTTCCAATACAACCAGCTTCAGATATAAAGGCAGACTCTACAGAGCCCTTAACCATTTTGATAACTGTTCACTATCTCACACTGAACTTCTAATTGGACATGTTTTTCAGCATCACTGACACAGGAGGTTCAGGAGTGGCCAGCATTTTTCAAGTAGTGCCTAAATGCATATTTAAACAGTCCTTTGTGTGAAGTGGTCATAAAACATGTAGCCAACATGTATTTGCGAGTTGTCCACCCCTTATTCAGTCTATAGAAGGTAACAGATGTACTTAAGGAAATGGTCGAGGGAAATCTCTGAATAAGTAAAAAAATACATCATAAGAAATTCCCCCAAATGTAGGACATTGTGTGCATCAACATGACAGGAAATCTGGTTTGAGGTCAATCAATAAAACACAGAGCAAACAATTATAAAAACAGCAACAAAGTGATACACAAATACAGCATTTACAGAAAAAAACAGGACAAGAATGGTGAGGGAGACTACCATGTGCCTTTTTAACTGGACCTCAAGTTCAGCTGTCAATAAGTGCATTTGGGGAAAACAATATTGTACTGCATTTCCAAGCCACAAGAGGGCAGCATCGAAGTGACATTTCTCCACCTCAGAAAAGTTGGACTGCTGTTCCAAATAGGGCAAGAAAAAAAATCATTCAATCTCTTACACAAAGAGAGGACCTATGTAAGAATCTATTATAACTTTACACTATTCAGACTTGCATGTGTGTGTGTGTGTTTGTGAGTGACACTGTAGCTTATACAAATTATAAGTGCATAAACAAAATGAATATGATTTTTTGAAAGAAACATGGAACCATCAAATTGTCCGAATTGTCTTGAGTGGTGTTAAAGTGAGTTAATGATTGTCTTTGAGTGAATGCCTCTTTAATGTAAACCCTATAAAAAACTGCCTGTCTATAGGATGTGCTCACCTAAGCCTTGACATTTTGAGTGATGCCACAGCCAAACAAGTGCAAAACACAAAACAAAAAAGTAAAACATATTTCCCTAACCAATGCTTAATAGTGAAAAGTAATAAAAGCAGTATCCTCAGATCTCCCTCCTGTTGGGATTTGATTTATCATTGTCTGTACAGGTAAAATGTTAGTTAAAATGTTTTGTTAAAAATCTCTTAAGTTCCAAAGGTAAGCACTTACCAAATTAAGTGCCCCTTTGTCCCTATTTTCTACAGCATCACATGTACCTCCTCCTCAGTCTGCTAAGAGCACAAGCTCTCCCTCACTACGTTCTCCTCCATCGCTCTCCTCACCCTCACTGTAAGGGTTGGGGTCCCTCTCTCTGTCCCTGTCCCGGGACATGGGGGGTGGGGGCTTGACCGGGACCTCTGGTCTCCGACCAGCAGAGGAAACCTGCCAGTGCTCCAGCAGTGCCGGGTGGAAGGGCATGGTTGCCACGGAGACAGGGCCTGTACTACCATGGTACTGGCCTTCACCATGTGGGTAGTGGATCTGCTGTGGTTCTGTTTGGCTGAGAAGAAAAGAGGATGCAAAGATGAAAATGAGATTTTAAGTCTTATTTATACTGGAAGGCCAACTTTTCCAGCAACATTAATCTTAGATGCACTCAATTAAAAATATGGGACACAGATCAAGGTTGAAGTCACAGCTTTAACTCAAACTATACTTCAATGTTCAAGCACTTTACAACTCACATTTTCAAGAAAATTAATTCAAGACCCTAAATGTGTATTCATAATGACAACCTTTCTCTGTATTATCACATTATTACTTTTAAAAGATTCTCAATTTGTTCTGAAGCAAATTAAATTAAATGTTTTATTGCCACTAAATTGTAGGTCTAGATTTGAGTAGTTAAAACAAACACATACTGTATATCCAACCATTACTAATACTAAAGCTACATACACTCAAAGGCCTGTAATGAAATAAAAGTTGTGATTTTTATGTGAAGTTGGGCTTCTGACTATACAATATTTAAATTATACACATGTGATGCATTTATACATAAATTATACACACTACAATAACTTGCTGTTTGTAGTTGTTAATGGTATACATATCAATCAAAATGTGTTCATCTAATATTCAATATTTGTAAAACCCATTTTTTATGGTTCATTTTAGCAGACATTAATACCTTTGGTGGTCATGGGCACCTATGCCCATGCAGAGTTGTTTGAGCCTGACTAGTGTATTTGATGTGAGGAGGTGTTCACATTGCTTTGTCAGGCTGTTCCTTACCTGTGTGTGTATGGGCCCCTCTGCTCCTGCCGCCGGCTCTTCATCATGGCCTTGTACTCTCCTACGCGGAGGCGGCGGCCCTCCACGATGCAGGTGCGTTTGGGCCGAGGCTTGTACTTGTAGTCAGGGTAACGCTCCAAATGCTGCCTGCTCAGCCGAGCCTGCTCCTCATAGTATGGCTGCTTCTCCTGGTTAGACATCGACTTCCACCTGGAGCCTGTGGGGAACAAAAATGACAGACTTTTTTCTACAGATTTCTCATACATACCACTAAAAATGTCAAGTTCATCTAAAATATATCTATAAAATTCAAAAATCCCCAACTCAAGCCTTCCTATTTATCACACTTGCCTTCTACCAACTCAAACTACTAATGTCAGCAGGTAATTTTCTGGTTAATAAAAATTTAACAACAATGATTATTTATAGAAGCAATTAACATGCCACCCCTTCATAAAATCTGCTCAATCGAGTTTAGACATCTTTTTTAAGGGCCTGTGATGACTTCCTGAGAATCCCCAGATTGGGAATGACCGGTCTAATAAGTCTTATATAAACATATAAAGCCTTCATTTCAAAACCCATGTTAAACAAAATATCTGTTGGCAGAATTGTGCAAATGGTCTCTACACTTTTCCAACACAGTGAGTTGCACAACATTAAAACGAGGTATTGACGTAGATTCATTCAGTGTAATTAGTCTGGATGTGTGTGTGCATGTTGGCCTCTGTGTGTCAGCCTGAATGGTGGTTGCTCACAGCACAATAGAAAGGAATGCACATGATTGGCCCAGAGACAGCCCTGTGTGCGTGTGTGTATATGTGTATATGTGTATATGCGTATGTGTGTGTAGGAGAGGCAGGTGGCTGGTCTGACTCTCGTGTTGCACTGTCTCAGAATAGGCCTGCGTGGCTCTGCTCACCCAGGATCTTGCTGATAGAGGAGTTGTGCATGTCGGGGAAGGCCTGGAGGATCCTGCGCCGCTCGTCCTTGGCCCACACCATAAACGCGTTCATGGGTCTCTTGATGTGGCCTGAGGAGGCAGAAGGTCGGGCCTCGGGGTAGCTGCCTGGTGCGGGCTGAGGTCCTACAGAAGCAAAGCTACAATCAAACCAGAGCACAGGATTGCGAGAGAGAGGGCATGCCAAAAATATGCACGCCATATTTACCCACACAAGAGTGTACGTGAACTCTTCCTGAGATTAATACTTTGTTTTATTTTTGAAACAACCAAAGCTTTCATTTTTACATCCTGTGAAAGGGATACAGTTTTAAGGGCTTGTAACACCTCACATAAAAGTGTTGCTGGCACAAGTTAAATTGATTGTTCAAGATAAGCCCTATCGATGGGAAATACCAGTGTTTTTGTTTTCTGTTTCAGGTTGATACCATGTAATACTACAGTTGTATCGCAGTTTTGTGTTTTAATAAAAAGGTCCACCCATCATTTCTAAGAAGCACAACACACAGTTTACCAAGCAATGGCTAGGTGAAGGCGAGTGCTGAAAGAATGTGTTTTGTATTATGGTTAAAAACACATACAATAGGTGAACAGTGAACCCTAGAGTCTAGAGGTGCAAGCGTACCATCGGAGTCACTGCTGTGGTGGTCCTCAGCGGTGGGCTGTCTGTCGTCACTGCGTTCACCCGGAGGTGCTCTCTCACTCAGAGGGGGCTCTTTGTATTCCTGTACATACAGAGACAGACAGGTGAAGCGGTCATGTTCAGCACACACATGTTCACACATATGCACACACACACACACACACACCATTTGAATGTGGAGCACTGTAAAAGAGATGACCCACTGATCATAGGCAGCCATGTGTCACACAGGAGCTATTTAAGGTAAAGGACTGGCACACTTGGCATATCAGCTGTGTTTAAATGGAGAGCTGTAAATGCAAAGAAAGGAAGTGGGGACAAAAAGAATGGCGTTTATTGTACCCTGGACCAAAGGTGAAGGAGACAAGAGATAGATGAAGGGAACAAAGCCATTACACAGTGATGCTGTTGTAAATTATCATTTATTCCAATGGCAGAAGCACATTGCCGAAATAGGGCAGTCCAGTCTGTATGTGTTAAAGAGGGATGTAGAACAGTGTGTGTGTGCGTGTGTGCGTGTGTGTGGTAGAGAGAGGACAGACTGTGGACAATGACACAGGGCAGGTGGCTCACTCTCTGCCACCAAGGCCTTTGTGGCTTTGTGAGGCTGCCACACAGCTGCTCCAAGAGCGGCAGCTTCACCTCCAAGAATGAAAACTAAGACGAGAATAGAAGCCAAGAGGCACATGAACCAAAACACTACGCAATAGGCTTAACTGTATACCAGAGAGGAGCTATGAAACAACTCTACAATCACCAAGCATGTATTTGGTTCAAATGAATGTCAGTCACCATTTCATCTTAGCACTCTAGTATATAGATGACCAGTGTTGGGTATTTTACATTAAAAAGTAATTAGTTACCATTACAAATTACTTCCCCCATAAAGTATGTAAAAATAATTAATTAGCAATCAGAAATCTCCAGTTATTTTTCACATGATGTACTTTTACCCAAAAAAATCAAGTTTGGCTTGCTTTAATGCAGTGGCTCTGTCTCCATCTCCATCTTTGCTAGAGCTCACACTAACTGCATCGGGGTTTGAGGTGAACAGAGGTGCGTAGCAAGTGACGATGTGAGGCGCTTCATTAGATTTGAGTTACTTGAGGCAAATGCAGACAGATTTTTTTTCCCCCAGGGTACAGTGTACACTTAACATACACATTCTTGCCCTTTATTTCAAAGAGGTAGAAATAGTGTCAGTATTTCTAGTTTGAAAATGCTACCTTTGAATGTCCCTGGCTTGTCGTTGCCATTGTTGCAATCTTGTTGAGTTTGTCTCATGTAGCTTGAAGTGTGCGGAAAAGAAACCACAAGGCAGCTGTGCAGAGACACCCCCCACCCAACTTCTTAGCCAATCATCAGCAGCCCTGCTCTCCCTGCTATATTTGTATAACTATATGTCTATATTTTTCATTTGTACTTGTACACATACATGTATATAATTATGCTTTATTTGACACCAGTCTGTTATTTTTGCTACTTATTTTGAATTTATTATTACATATATATATATATATATATATATATATATATATATATATATATATATATATATACACACATATATATACATTTATATTTTGGCTCCCTATATTATAATCTATTGTGATGTGTGAGCTACTGTGTCCAAGTAATTTCCCTTGTGGATTAATAAAGTTTGTCCAAGTCTAAATCTAAATACAAATGCTAAATTGTCACCAGTTAGTTTTATGTATCATGGTTATTTATATCAATAGCACAGTGCCAGATGATAGCATTGCTTGGTTACATATTTTTCTTCAACACCTCATCCTCAACAAATAGTTTTCAGTTGATGTGAATGTTGCAAACCTATACCATCTTATTCTGTAACCAAGCCTTAGCGTATTAGTGGTGTTGTATCATTGTCTAGGATCTCCTTCTCTGACAGGGGATCCTAAACAAACAGCTGTCTCACTAGAACCCCAAAATGGAAACCCAAGATGGCAAACTTCCTTGTCATTTCCAAACAACTTTCTCCAAACAGTATCAACTATCAGCTGTGGTAATGGACTTGTGCTTGTTAATGACAGGGCTCATGCTATAGTACAACCGTTAAACTACTTCCCGTAACCCTAAACTTTTGGTGTGGCTAAATAAACTCCAAGAACGATGAGATAAGATGTCAGATATCTCCATTTTATGCCCCCAGTCCTACTAATAGACTATGTGAGTAAAGTGAGATACTGTTTGGACATGACATTTACCGGCTTTCCTCCGCTGTCCCTGTCTCTGGTGTCTTTGCTGTGGTTCCTCAACAACTGCTGAGCATCATGGATGGCTTGGGTCACAACATCTCCATCTCCAAGGAAACCTGTTGGATAAATAGGATTTAGCACAATGGGAAATAATACTTTGGGACATTTATAAGGGAAAGCGTGTGTTACTGTGGGGGCATAATAGAGGACAGTATAGCTATTGTTCAGGTTGTTTATTGTTTAGGGGATACAATAGAAATACATAAGGAACTTCCATTATTGCCTTGTTATGCCATGTTAAAAAAAAGAAAAGGAATATATTGCACATAAAATATTGCAAATTGTGGGGAAAAATAAATATCTCCCAAAATTCACAAAAAAATAAATAAAATAAGGCTTAAACTGGAATACTAAATGACAAGGCCAGGTTAAAAAGTCAGGCTAGGCAAATGATAAAGATTGAAACATTGTGAGGCAGTCTGTCTAGCTGTCAGTGATATGTTTGGGGTTTTCCTGTGCCAGAAAAAGCATGTGGTTTGGAGGAGGTCGATCGATCAGTACATCATATTTGCACAGCCCAATTAAAAAGCCAGAACCAAACCAAACTCCAAATCTACTGGTCTGATAACAATTCAAAACCAGATCACATTTTTGTAACATATACACTTAATATGGAAAGTTCTTATCAGTTTCTCTCCAATCGATTCTTCAAGGACCATAGCAAAGCAGTCATGGGTACTTTTTTTTTTTTTTTTTTTGAGAACCATTCCTTTCCAACCAGAATTCCCAATTTATCCACTATAAGCAATTCGTGCAATTACGTAGATCAAGTTGTATTAATTATATAAACTTTGCACATGTAATGTGGGTGTTCCTGTGGACTCACTGAGTGCAGACCGCGGCGGGCTGTGGGATACTTCTCTTGGGTGCTCTCTTGGTCTGTAAGCCCCCTGCAGCCCCAGTGTGCTCAGCTCCAGTTGGGGACTGGGTGTCTTTCCCAGCTCCATCCCCTTGGGTTTGGAGGTCAGGTTCAATGGCTGACTGGCTTCCTACACATACAGTGAGAGCAGATGAGCTGGGGTGGGGCCACGCACACACACACACACACACTCATACACACTCAAAATAACACAATCACACACAATGAGGCTGAACCGCAAAGGGCAAGGGCGTGCGTGTTTTGCAGTTATGCACGGCAGATCTGGCATGTCGGAGCGCATCTGTCACACCTTTGTAGCATTTCGGTCCTTTTGTCTTGGTGCTCACCTCATCCTCTCTTCCCTTTTGTTTACTTAAGCTCTGTTGGTCTATCTCCGCTTGAGAAGCAGCCGTGCAAACAGGACACACTCGGCACACACACGGCAGCGCACTTGTCAAACCTTTGAACAGAGGGTGTGGCGTATTCCAAAAAGCTTTCAGCTCCAAAATACCAGAAAAGTACTATTATCTATTTAATCTGAGCGCCGCTTACACACACACGCGGTTCCCTCTCAGTATTAGATTTGTGTGCATTAAACGTGTGTAATGTGTGTATCTTTGGAATGACTGTTCTTGCATTGAGCCGTGTAGTTGTATGTACCTGTCTGAATGAGCCACTGCCTCTCTTGCTGGGCGCTGGGTGGGGACTCGGTAACAGCTGCATCGGGTAATCCACAGCTGCACAACAATGACAAAAGCAAATTAAAAAAACAAACAGGCTTTTGTTTGAGCAGTACCAATGGAACAACTGTTTAATCACTAGTCATGGTTTAATCTTAAAGAATAAAAACATTTGAGTGTCTCAAACTGAATTATAGGGATTTATTTTTCAACAGTTTTATCAAACACGATCCACTGAACTTGTGCGCAGCCGTAACAAACGTAGTAATGATGTCACTAGGTTGCTCCAACATATAACAATTGTTAAAAGGTAAATTATGTAACTTTTATGGTAGAGGGTTCAACACATTCTTGTCTCCTTGGGGATGTTACAACTTTTCCTGGAATGTTCCACAGTATGGCATTAAACTCATCTCCAAAGGGACAAGAAAGTGAGCCCACTGGCAAAGTGACAGCTCAGATCTGTGGAGAGCTGACCCCACTTGCAGTAAGAATGCATGTTTCTCAAAGAGCAATGAAACACATGTATTGATTTTTTTTTTTTTTTTTTTTAAATACTGAATATAGCAGAAAAGTTTCATAGTGCACTTTTAAGTGGTCATATTGTTTTTATGTAATGTTCAAAGGAACCGTCTTTACAGAAACTGATCCCCATCATTATGTCAGTTAAAACAACATAACCTAGAGGTAACCTCTTCACCATTCATTATTGTGGTTTGATTGTCATCTTAACCTCTCCCATTGTACCAACAAACCTTTACTTTTTTCATTCTATACGTATCTATGAGGGAGTTCTTCCACAAAATGGCATTTGTTGAAATATAAAATGCGAATGAATGGCTATCCTTAAATTACGCCTACAATGTTTTAAAGACCGGCCTTGTGAGTTTTTGGTTTGAAAAGAGGAGAAGACGAGGTCAGAGAGAAGGAGCTTTTAAGCCTTGTGAAAGGCTGACAGCACAAAGCTATGCCTCTCTGAGCTGTGCCCTTTATAGCCCGCTAACTGTACAAGAGTGAAAGCTACCATCATCACTATTGTTCGGCTCGAGTCTACGTTTGTGTCTTACCAAAGCTTTCCATTATACATAAAACAGGCCTTGAGTTGAAGTGCGCTTAAGTTTCTCCTCAATACGATTTGAGAAAGAAGACAAGGAGGACATTCCAAAGAGTGCGTGGTTAATAGAGCTGCATATGGCAACAACTTTTCAGATGGATTCTGGCCTTCAAATAAAAGAAAAATCTTAGATGAGTTGAATGTTTACCCTTTTGTTTTAAATTCTACAAAAAGAATACCCCATGAAAGAGTAGATAACCATAAAATTCTCATCGTAAAGACATAAAACAAAGCAACCTTGGGAGACTAACAAAAGCGTGCATTGAAAATCATCAGAAGTAAAGCTATGCCTTTGTACTGGGTTTGCGTTTGAGGATGTAGTCCTTGTCTTGTCCCTCAGTGTAGATTTATTGTATAAGAAGCTCTTGAGCTCAAAATATGTCCGCTGCGTGCTGTCTGCATCTAATTATATAACCTTTTATTGTTTGCTAATTGTAGTTAGCTTTACAGTCACAGGAAAAAATCCGGTCTGGTCTGAGAGTTATGAAAAGTGCTTACAAACTGTCTCTGAATGAATAAGTGAGGAATACATTTGTTCCACTGCAAATATTATTAACTAGTTCCATTTACCATGTTAAAAAAATAAAATCAAAATCATGTACAGCACCTTTAAGAGCTATTATGCAAATTGATTATGAAGGGAGAAGGACTCACTTGGCTTGCATGGGATCGGCTGGAGGGGCAGGGTCATCTGAGGGTCAGAGGTCACTGGCAGGGGCTGTGTGTTTGGGTGAAATGCTGGTATCATGACGTAGGGCATGTTTACCTGCTGAGACAGAAGTGAACAACGTCAACAAAGTGTGTGCAGCAGCAGTCCGTGAGAGGAGAGAGAGTAAGTGAAACAGCAAGAGAGAGAGCGAGTGAGGAAGAGAGGATGAGTGTGGGTTATCATTCAATATATGAGAACAATATATTTTGAGCTCAATATTTATAGTGTGTAAAAACATTTTGAGATAATGGGCATGTCATTTTAGTCATAAGATGGGAGCTGCAGAAGGTTGAACAGCTGACTTTTATGGCTAGTTATTTGATCATTCTGTAAATCATTTATTACATTTTTTGTGGACAGTTCTGCTTTATGGTTTGGTTTCAGTATTATTGTTTATTGTCTTCTATTTACTTTAACAATATATCACACTTCAAAATTTGTTATGGCGACAGGACTAAGTGTAAGGAGAAAGTAAAGGGGCTGAGAAAGGAAGTAGAGAGTGAAAAAAGAATAGATTACAAGAGGAAACAGAGGGGAGAGAAGGAGACAGAAGAGAGAAAGTGAAGAGACGGTAAAGTGGGTGTGAGAAGAAAGAGAGGGGAGAGAGATAATAGAGAAAAAGATTGCAAGATGATAAGGGGAGACAGAAGATAGAAAGTGAATAGAGCAAAAGAGAAGAGAACGTGAGGGGGGAGTGTTGGGGGAGAGAGCGAAGAGAGAGAGCGAGTGAGGCCTGACCTGGATCTGTTGCTGGAGCAGGTTGATCTTGTGTTGTTGCTGGATGAGCTGTTGCTGCTGTTTGGCGATCTGACAAAAATGTAATGTTAGATTCAGCACTTGACTGCATGTTATTGGGAATGTCATATTTTATAACGAGAGATTATCGAAATATGTGTTGTAATGTTTTGGAGATATACTCTATATTCAAATTTTGCATATCATTTATAATAATAATAATAATAATAATAATAGAACATTTTGCAAAAAGAGCCAACTTAAAGAAAAGTGGAAAAAAGCTTATGTCAAATCATTTAATTTGTACACTTATACAGTCATAGCACATTTGTCTGATATCTTACATTTTTACTATACATGTGCAATTTTGAGAAAGGTTGATCATACAAAAGACACATTAAGTTTTGATTTCTTAAGTGCTATGGCAACGGTCCCAACTTTAGCAGAGGTACTGTGCCGGCAAAGGCAAAAGTGAGGAGTTTTGTGAGGATTCACGTGGTTTGGAAGGTCAAGGCGGGGGGCAACTGTTGTCAAGGCGGATGCCCAAACTACCGTATAAAGCGCTTAACACAATGATGTTAAGAGTAACATAATTTCTGAATATCGTTATCAGGATACTCAATATGCTCCATTTCAAACTTAAAAGGTGCACTGTGTAACTTTCCTGGTAAAGGGCCCGTTACTTGCTGTTATGCCTTCAATGTTCCAAAGTATGGCATTAAATTGAATTATGCAGTGTACCTTTAAATGAATCAGATCGTGTGCCCTGTGCTGGTACCTGCTCCTGCTGCTGCCGGGCGAGCTCCATCTGCTGCTGCTGCTTCTCCAGGAGCAGAGTGGCCATGTTCCTCTGCTCTGAGTGCGCCCCCATCAGCTGCTCCCTCAGTCCACTCAGCTGGTTTATCATCATCAATAACTGTAGCTCCTTCTCCGCCAGGGACTCGGGGGTACCTGGTACAAGACCATGGGGACAGTTTAGGATCAGAGCTTCCATATTATTTTCTTGATTGGGTAAGACTATTGAAGTGGGCAATATCAACTAACAGACTAGCTGGAATCTACCCAGGTTTTATTACAGGCTGTTATCAGTGTATACCAGTACTTTGCACAGCAGTGGTAATAAATAAAACATTTAAACCAAAACCAAAATTATTTTGGAAATCTCAAAAATAATTTATAATAGTGAGTAATGTGGTTGCATCACCTATAGTAAATCCTCTGAACTCTGCTCCAAGCCACATGCTTTTATTGACATTTTCATTTGACTTTAATAAGATCCCCATATTACCCAGCCCAAGTCTGTTTCTACAACAACAATGCATTCCCCCTCTGTGTTGTGATCTCTTGGTGTACTTCAATTCCCCCCCATCATTCCAAAAACATACATGTGTTGGTGAATTGGAATTGATTGAAGTGATTGCTACAAGTAACTTTATGTGAGATCAGATGGTCATCACTCATCTATCCGTGGATGAATTGTATTGATTTTTTTTGTGTGCAGAGACCAACCTTTCAGCTGTCCGCCCGCTGCTGAGCCTTTGTCCAGAAGTTTCTCCTTCCAGTCAGTGTTGAGCAGCTTCTCAATGGTGGGCATGACTGAAACACACAACAAGGAAATCGGACCTCAACATGATTGCACCAGCACCAAGCGGCGGGCACTGGGCAGCCGTGTACAAATACATGCCAAGTGAAGCCCACATGACACCACAATACGCCTGCACCTCTCTGCTGTCCTAATGGGCCTGATTGGAGAATACATTCAGAGGCCAGAGTTTGTTTGTGCGTCTGGGAGAAAGTTTGAGTGTTTGAGTGGATCGATATTTGGACACAACAATCCAAGGTCAGCTGGTGCGCGGAATTTTAGAAAAAAATTAAGGAGTGGAGTGGTGGTAATAGAGAGGAGGGCAGGGAGAGTGTCAGAGGAGCAGCCTTTCACGCTGCATGTAAAGAACTGAACTGGGCGAAACAAAAATCACGCTGCACTCATTCGCTCGCCCAAACAACAGCCATCACTTTTAAGCATTGATTTTACACAGGCTCCATTGTCTAAGAGTGAATAGCAAGTGAATGCAGCTCGCTTAGGCTGCATCTGAAAACATAGAGTTGCCAACTTATGAGCAATGGGAACATTTTAAACAAAGGTCCAAAAGATAGAAGTCTGACACTAGAGGTGGGCGGATTGTTTAAATATCAATAATAAATAATAGTAAATAAATTGTTCATAGCAGTCATTTCACATTTATCCAATACCTGCACCTCAAATAAGATATGTTTCTATAAGATTGACATAATAGTCTGAATGTAGTTATACTTTAGATTTTATTTCAGTTTTTTTTTTAAATTTCAATATTGCCCACCCTTATTTGACATGCATCAACGGTTTGCTTACTTTTTCACTTCCAGACATCAGTTTATCTTACAAATGACCATTTCACATGCGTTGTTGGTTTTGGTGATAAAACCTTCATTTTACTTTGTCCCTATATACACTGCCACTTCAGGTCATGAGTTCTCAGTATATGCTTAGACCTGCAAGAAATCTGCGCTTTGTCCAATAAGAACTGCATGGAGGTGTGTCTGAACTTGACTGGTACTGGTAAAACACAATTTTTAAACTTCATGATGACATTTTCTTTCAAGCCCGGCTGCTTTTGACTGTGTCAAGTTATCAAAAGAACAGTAATTTTGCCATTGCACATTGTAACAGAACAAGTATCCACACTCAACTATTGTACAACAAGCTTCAGGGCATTATAGAGACATTATCTGACAGGTTGTAAATAGTAACATGTTTGCAGGGCTGACCTTCCTTGAGGTTGGATTGTCCGTCTGGTCTTTCCTGAGCTTCTTTGACAACTGTGGGACTCTGTCTTTGGGAGGCTTCTGTCCCTGGTGACCTGTCCTGTAAAACAAAGCAAAACATTTCATGTATATGGAAGCCTTACCTGTAAAACATGTCCTTCATCAATATGGCCACCCCTGAACTTTAAAAGTGCATTGTGTAACCTTTCTGGTGGAGGGTCAATCACATGCTTGTTTCAACTGAGATGTCATTGCTCTGCCTGGAATTTTCCATAGTATGAAATTCCAAAAGTCTATATTACATTTATTAAATTACAGATGGTTTTATAGCTTAACACTACCTACATTCTACCAACCATTTGACCTTTAGCTTGGTCTGGTTTGGTCTCCATGATGACAAAACGTTTTAACACCATACTGTAAAAAATTCCAGACAAAGCAATAGCATCTCCATGGAGAAAAGCATTTGACATACCCTCCACCGGAAAAGTTACACAATGCACCTTTGTGAATTAGATAACATTGTAGTTTGAGACACTGAGCCTTGAAGCCAACCAACTAATTTACATTTTTGATGCTTAAATGTTTTTTTGTATTAAAAATGGGAACACGTTATGCAAAATGGACTTATGAGATTTAAACCAAGCTGGAATGCTCAGAATTATATTTTTTTTCCGCTTACCTCCGATCTCCTCCTAAATTGTGATTATTTCAAAATGAATAAATCAGACACTGGATAATAAAATGGTTTAAAAATGTCACAGCCATTTTTTTTAACAGTAGAAAAACAAGTAAATGAACATTTGTGGCTTGCAGCAATTAACTGTCACGATGCCGGGTCCACAGTTTTGAACAGGAAATCGTGACCCTGCTTCTGTTATTAAGCAGTTTTAGTGTGGATTACAATGAACAAAATAAAATTATTATCTACGTATATTATAGTCTAAAGGTGTATTGTGTAACTTTTCTAGTGGAAGGCTTGTCAAATACTTTTCTCCATAGATATAGTATTATGGTAGGGTATTATTATGGTAGTATGGTATTAAACCTTTCTATCTTCATGGAGACCAAACCAGACCAAGTTATAGATCAGATCTATAGCGAGGCAACCCCGCTCACAGTCGGAATGCCTGTTTTTCCTTTTTTTTTTTCTTTTTGCTGTACAACCACCTATAATAATAAGAATAAAAAAAATAAAAATAAAAAAAACATGTAATATAGAGTTGTTTACTTTCATACTGAAGAACATTCCAGGCAGAGCAATGACATATCTATAGAAACAAGGAGGTGATGTACTCCAAACCGAAAAGTTACATAGTGCATAAGACCAGAAGAAAAAAAAACATAAATAAAGGCAAATATTTTCCAGAGCCAATATTGATAACTTTTATTCACTTGTTTTTTGGAAGTTGAGCAGGAGAGGGGAGTAATCACCTGGCGTGTCTCTTGTGGGTGGCCTCGTGTCCAGTCGCGAGATGGGGAGGTGCTGGGGGGCTCTTCTTGCTCCAATTTAACACCCAGAGCCTTCATGGTCCCGTCCCCACACAAGGGGAGCTGTAATGCTGGAGGACTGGGCTCAACCATTCTGTAAAAAACACACAAGACAGTCAGCTTTGGAATTTTACATCCTTTAGCCCTTCACTATAAGCATAGTTAAACAATATCTCTCTTCCATAACATTTATTTCCTTACGCAAACAAAAAAGTGGCTCCATTATGCACATACAAATGATGGTCAAAGTTTTATGCGAGTTACTGATGAAGAATGGTACAAACAAGATCAGCGCAAAACAAGAGGTAGAATTAGTTTAAAAGAAAACAAACCAAACCGAAAGCATGAGATCAAACTGTCTCCCTACTTTTCAGCATAATTTCAGGCCTAGTGAAATATAGAAGATGAAAAAAAAATAAAAATTTGAGTAGTATTGATCCCTACTTTAAAATGTTGCAAAGTAAATGTAGAGGTAAATATAAGTACAGTGTGTAAAAGCAACTTATTAAATTCTTTTACTTTCCTGCCATGCTAGAAGAGGAAAATGTAGTTTAGATTACCTCATGCATGCATTTCTCTGAGATGGGAGAGAGATGAATGCCACTAATTTAGGTCACAGCCAATGTCAAGGTCAAAGGTCATGTGGTGGAAGTGCCATTGTTTGATCGTGTCGGAAAGGTGACAGTGAATAATAGAGGGCTAAGGGGGAGGCCAGCCCACATCACCTCAGTGACCAGCAGAGGACAGGTACAGAGAAAGAGGGGCGAGCCACACTCAACTTGAACCAATAAACTGTGCCAGCGTGTGCGTGTTTGATTTCCCAGCTCTGCAGCGGGAGGAAAGAAAAACACAGCAGACAGCTGAACAAAACAAAACACAACACACAAGGGCAAAAAGTGCACATATATATAAAGAGGCAGAAAAAAGGCATTGTTGGAGCGGGGGAACAAAGGAAGCCGGGACAATGGGGCAGGGGCTGACAAAAGCCGCGGCCGCAGGAAACAGGCCGGAGAACAATGGCAGCGGAATGTGCCGATCCGACTCGGGAACACGGCACAAATATGTGAAGCGCCACACAGCATAATAATGATTAACCCCCCCTCTGCAAATGGGACGTGAAACAAAAGACACCTGTTTGCAGGACCTAAGGCTCCAGGCTCACTATCACAGTTCAGCTTCACTGTGATGGAGCTAAAACACCAACTGTGTCCCCTGAGGGAGAGCAAATCCACACTGTCAACAGGTGGAAGTACAGAACTAAATATGCATACAGTCTTGCGGTCATCTCTCTGCACTGACCACAGCTTTTCAAGAATCTAAAACCCCATTCATGCACCTGAAATGTTTTCTTTCTCTTTAAATACACTATGTATCTGCACCGTGATCTTCTGAATGTTTAAGCAAATCATGTCCAGAGAAAAAGTTGTAAACATTGTATGGTTCTTGTCATAATCAGAATTAGCTTTAGAATGATAAAAAAAAAAAAAAAAACTCATAAAAAAGTGGTTTACTAAAGTGAACTAAACAGCACACTCTGAGCCCTGTGCCTGTTAAATGCAGCTGCAACAGGAGGAGCCGCTGCCACCATCAGCTCTACATACGCCCCAGTGCCCAGTGCCCACTCACACTGCACTGACTTCAGAGCTGAGGAGCAGGAGAGAAACACTACATTTTTGCACACGGCATACACATTGTCCTGCATGGTACTCAAAAGTGTTGATAGATACACTTAAATAAACTTGATTATAGGTTTACTTTATCAAAACTATTTGTGTCAAAGCAAAGGCGTGTGCAAGAGGTCACTGGCACTTCCTTCCTCAGTGCTTCATACGTCATGTGACAGGTGTCTTGGTGGTAATAATCACTGTCGTATAGTATAACATAAAGGGACTGTTATGTGGGCAGGTCTGATTGTGGGGCAGTGGGGGTGGCCTGGTGCTGGGTCCCACGCTGCAGTTATTCCTGGGGCCCTCCACGTTCCACAGGCTGAGAGTGGAGCTGCCACAGGTGGCTTTCACACGCTTGGGCCCTGCGCGTGAGGTATGCCCAGAATCTGAGCGGCCGCAGGCTGTTGACAGACAGGAATGAGTTAAGGTGCATGTGTGGATGTGTGTTTTACAAGCACAAAGGCTTTCTTTACAACAATACCTTCTGCGTCTTAGCTTGAACAATGCAAGCAGCCAAGGTTATCGCGTACCTCTGCAGCATTAGGTTAAATACACACTTAGCTCCTCTCTGAAGCACCCATGTGGAACCCAGCTTTGCCTGCACATGTATGGTTTTCTAAAGAACCATTTGGAAAGAGCTTTCCTCAATTTGAGATAGTGCACTGGGGCCTGTTTTCATACCACATACAGCAGCTTTGCCACAAGCCTTGGCCAAAAAAAAAAAACTGTGCAAGGCCCTGATGCAGCTGTGCCCAGTATCAACAACAAAGTGACCAAAAGCTGCTATTTGTGACCCTGGAAATGCAATATACTTGAGTACAGAGTGTGGACCATAAAGCAGGTGAGGTTTCACAAATTTGGCATTATAACACCACAATGACAGCTATTTCTGCTTCAGGTTAAACCCGACATGTATTACATCATTTCCGTATTAAAAGGCTTCTTATCAAAAAGGTATAAAGCACTGGCAGAATGAATGCTGACAAACAAGAACCCATGTGCCAAGCAGCTCAAAGGCATTTTAAAGGGGACATACAAAAGCGTTGATGGAGGGTGGCTGTGGATGTGTCTCTGTTCCTATGATAAACATCTCTTTAAAGCACTGACAACGGTGAAACTTTAGACTTCCCATGACACAAGTGCACTTCCCACAAAACCTTCAGTTAGCCAACCAGTTGTAACATGTTAACAGCGACATTTGGCCCTAGGGAGCTGCCAAACTAAAGCCTGTTATTGTTCATTCTTTTGTTGCTCTTTCTTTCATTGTTTCCTGATTCTCTCCTCACTCCTTCACTGTTTTCTCCTCCTGAGCTGCTGACAGGACCAGCTTGCTGAGTTTTATGTGGTGCTTGTGGCTCCCCAGCTCCAGCCTGAGGCGCAGAGGCAGAATGTGCATTGAGAGAGCCACTTTAAGCAGCAGGGACAAGTGAGACATGTAAAGAGCTCCGCTTGGTCGTAAACAAATAAAGGCATTCTCATTGTCAGGGCTGAGACTGACAGCTGCAATGGCAGAAGGTTCCCTGCAGGAAGGTTTCAAAGCGCCGCACTCAGCTGGCCGTCCATTCAAACAGACAAGATTTCACACCCCGATCTTCACATGTTTCCAAACCAGTTCCCTCGCACTTTAAAACAGGGCCATTTGATTTCCTCACAGTCTGTTTGGCAGTAAACATGTTTGCGGCAGAGCAGCAACTATTTCAGTGAGTGAGTGAGTCGTGTTAAGACAAGTGTAAACTGATGTATAAACAAATGTTTGTAGATAGATTTCATACTGTGCTTTATTTGATTAGGGATGATAAAACAATGGAGCATGTGGTGCCAGACACTGCCTCTGTGCCCACGGGCCTGGCACTGAACCTGGCATCTCTCAGCACATCTCTGTTTGGTTCCAGGAGACCTACACAGCTCACCTGCTTCTGCTTAACTAATGTACTTACCAATACTTTAGGTTTAGCATGCATTACTATATTATGTGGTCAAGTTAAATGTACTGAAAGTAAATAAAGTCATAGATCAGTTATAACATTATTTTTTTGTATTGTTTTAAAAGTTGCTTAATTTTCAAAAGATTTGTTCAAAAAGGTCCAGAAAGGAACAGAAAATATAATTTTATTAAAAATAAATAAATAAATAAATAAAAACAAAATAAATACAACTGTTTAACATGCTTTTAGTCCAGTTCTCAAAAGTCAATACCGAATTTGTAAAATAAAAAGAAATTCATCAATTAATTAATAAAAATCATAAGATACGCGGCACACTAACCTGTTTCGGAATGGCCTAAAGTACGGCGGACCAAGCAGGAGGGAGCTGGTGACACAAGTCATAGTGAATGCTGGGTGCCAGTGCAAACGCTTGTCTTCTACTCTCCTGTGCACTCTGACCCCCCCTCTGCCCCCCTCTCCTCCCCCACGCACAAATAACCCATGTCTCAGTCCACGAGAGCCACACACAAAGCGCCTCTTCAAATCCCGTCTCATTTTGCATAATTAGCATGCAGTCTGCGGCAGGTATCCCTCGCTCTGGCCAGAGTGATAGCGATCGCCTGCCATTCTACAAACAGGTGCGATGCCAGTAATCATAAAGCCAGCGTCAAACAAATGAATCTAAATTTCATGCATTGAACAGATTAAAAGGGCCCATATTCTGCTATTTTCTGATCTATGTAATAATGTTCTCTTGTCAAAAATATATCTGGAGTTGTGTTTTGTTTCATCCACACATGTTTAACCCACAAACCCTGCTTATTTAAACTGTGTTCTTCTCTCAAATAGAAAACACCTTGTGATGTCATGTGGTAACATAGGAAGTGCTCAGATGTGTTTTTAAACTCCATACACCTTCACTAGAATCATTTGGATAAGTTCAGACCTAGAATTGCCAATCTCTACTAAAAGAAAAGGGAAAAATAGCTGTTAACTTAAAAACAACATATAGACAGACTAATAATGATTACTCAGACATATATGAAACAAAGTACAACTCCAGGTATGTTTTTGATGAGGAAACACCATTTTACCATGGCTAAAAGCTGAAATGAGTCAATTCCGTGTGCTCTGAAACATATTTTTTTCTATTTTCTTTCCAATTCTAGTTTTATCATCTCTCCAGTGTCAAAGTAAACTGTAAACTCAAGTCAAGTTGCTCTCTTAACAGCTCCAAAAACAAGTGCACTTTGCTGAAATGCAGTAGTTGAGGTGTCATCATCATCAAACTCTTTATGACATTTCATTGCTACGTTAAAACAAGATCTTGAGTGCAGCTTTCCAGTCGACTGACAGACCCAATCATTTGGAAAAAAAAAAACCCTAACAACAAAAAGGGGAAAAAAGTGCATTAAATTTTAGTAGTGTACCAATTTTCAGCACATTATTTGTAGGATCAGTAGGCTCAGGCTTCAGTGTGATCATGGCTGAAGTCCAAAAAAGTCTGAATTTTTACTCATCTTAAAAGTAATTGGGGTGGGTAACTACATCTTTTTTGTTGCCTTATTTCCCAATGAGGGCTTTCCACCAGACTTTTCCTTTTGGAAGTGGAGTTTGAATTACAAAGATGAGGAGAAAGATGAGAAGAGACTAGATGTTTTCTTCTAATCACAGTCACAAATCTTTGGATTCTAATAGGACTGAATGCCTTCCTGACAAAACCACCAACATTTACATTAAAGGATTCATTCATTAAATTATATTATGATGAGTGAGCTACTCAAAGTTTTTAAAGTTTATCTAGTCCAAGTCAAAATCATCTGAGCCATTTCCTTATGAGATCAACCACATGACAATTGTATGTGCATGGTCAAAAGGAGGATAATGTTAAATATAAGCATACAAACCCAGTTTTAGTGAAATTGTGTTTTTTAAATACAGTTGTTTCATCAATATAAAAATATATCAGGGACATTATGGATCTTGAAAGGAGACATAGAGTGTTACCCAGCCTTGAAGTTGTATTAACAATGCAGCAAGTAACATTTCATCACTCAGATGAGATCATGAGTGCAATATTCCAGTCAATTTGGTCTGTCAATCATTTAATATTATCCAGCAAGTGAATAAATACATATAGTGGTGTGCCAATTTTTTATGGATTATATGCATGTTCAGAGCCAATCAAAAAGACAATTTATCAATATAAAAACATATCAGGGACACTCTGGATCCTGCAAATATACATATAGAGTCTTACTTGACTAGAAGTTATATTAACATTGCAATAAGCACAACTGTCACAATGGGGAGCCAAATTGATTAAACTACCATATTTGCAGAACAAATCTTTATGTAAAATTCAAACCTTCCATCTGTTTTGCTAAGGCCCCATGTATCCTGAAATTATATAAAAGTGATGTCAAATGTCTTTATGTAGCAGTCTGGTGTTTCTTTACTGGTGAGGTCAGGGAGATGTTAAAGTACACACATACACACATATATACACACACACACACACACACACTTGCAGAGGAGCTGAACAAAGCGCTGCCTTGCGTTGCTGACTGGGCCTCATTACAGAATGAGCTCTCAGGGCCGCAGACACAAAAGCCATGCACTCCTCTGCCTTTCCTTCCCCCTTTCTTCCTCTGTTCTCTTGGCTTTTTGATGTCAAGGGTACTGAACCATAGTGCAGAGTTCGGAGTATAACCTCATCAAGAACACACATGCACTTTCCTCTTTTTTGTCTTTCAAATGTGCGCAAAACAGAAGCTATAGTGTAGTTTTTCCTCATATGGAAGATAAGGGACTGTCCCAAAACGTGTACATCCTGGATAGTCACGCACACAATGTGAGATGAGGAGATACAGCATAAGCCAGAATTTGACAAGAGATGATTGATAGTTGATGAATTTGATTATAGTTCAGCAATAGTGGATGAATAGAAGGAGGAAGTTTGAAAATATTTTGTAGAGCACAACTTGAGTAAAGAAAACAAAAAGCATTGCATAATACAACAAGTGTATGTTTGTCAGAAGTGAATTTTAACCAGGCCTACAAGATTATGCGCAGTTTAATTGAAATTTTTATTTGAATGGCACCTTTAGGATATTCTAAAAAGCATGTGATTTCTTTCATTTAAGATGTCAATCTGTTCTCCAATATCAAGTCTCTTAGATGTGTTTGTGCATAAGAACTGAGTATTAATCTAAAAAAAATGCAAATCAAAGTACCAATCTGGGGAAAAATTTAAATAAATAAATAAATAAAACACAAAATATATACATAATGGCCACTATATTGTATGTATACCAACAGATCTGCATCTACATTCAGCGCAAAGCCACAATCACCACAATAACACTTGTACACACAGGCAAATGGCACACAATGTGTATGAAGTGCCTTGCTCAAGGACAACAATATGGGCCATACAAGGAGCAGGGATCAACAGTTGGGTTACAACTTGGGTCATTTATCACAACAGAAAAAACACATATAACACACATACACAGGTAAAGCAACACACTTACGTCTGCCAACCTTCACTGTAACTCTGCTTACAAGCAAACAAAATCAAGATCGCATCCTGAAGACGATTTTAGCTTCTGTGGTTCTGCCCTAACCAAGTGAGCGCCTAATAGCGGTCTTTTTCTCAAGAAATTCAAACTGGCACTGACGAGATAGGTAAGACAACATGGTCAAATGTTGTGTACAAGTCAATTGCGGTGCAGGTTCAACATTAGTGTAAAGATTGGTTCTGCAATTTGCAACATACAGTAAATAATGAAGAGCTACTAAGCAAATAACTGGTCAAACTGTCAATCTCTGCAGGTCTAACTATTACCATTTTATGCACATATGGTATTAAGATAATTAGTGCTTTTAAGTATGCAGGATAGTTTAAAAGTGTACAAAAGTATAAACTGAAAATTACGTTGACTGTATTAAGAAATCATAAAGCCCCACCACATCCCGTCTTCAGTTGTGCAGCCGTGTGCAGGCGTCCTTACGAGCTTTGTAAGTAAGATGTATTAATAGGCTGATGACACAACTGGCCCTTTACAAAGCCCTCTTTTTTCTCCATTCTGCTTTTCAGAGACACAGGTTAAAAAGCAGCCATTTTTCTTTTCATACCCCCCCGCTTCCTCACCCCCCCTCCCTCTCCACAACAGGCTCTGAAACAGGTCGTCTATTGTGGCAACCGGCGAAAGGCTACTGTGGCATTTATCAGAGAGGAGGAGGAGGAGGAGGAGCAAGCCAAGACAAAACACACTCCCAATAAAAGAGATAGGAGAGGAGAAAAGGAAGAAAGGAAGGGCACTTTTTTTTTCTCTCCTTCACAAAGCCCCACATCCCTCTCTCTCTCCCTCTTTCTTTGACCCCCTCCCTGGCTGCTGCTCCTTGAGGCGAGCGCGCACAAAAGAGGCCCGTCCCGCACAATGCACTCTCGGCACACTTTATATCCTCGCCCCATTCAGTGCGGCTTCTTCACGTGCACGCTCCCTTCATGTGTGTGTGTATGTGTATGTGTGTGTGCACGTGTGTGTTTTATGGAGTTTGTAATGGTGGCGGTGGTAGCAGGGGTCTATGTTTGCGAAGGGGCCGTGGATCGGAGGCGTTGCCATGGAAACGCCTTTGAGCGGTAAGGAGCACAACAGGTGATTGAACCCGGGGCCTGGGCAGCGATGTGTGTGTGTGTGTGTGTGTGTGTGTGTGTGTGTGTGTGTGTGTGTGTGTGTGTGTGTGTGTGTGTGTGTGTGTGTGTGTGTGTGCGTGTGTGTGTGTGTGTGTGTGCGCGCGCGCGTTATAGACACTCGCACCACAAACAAGTCAGAGCCATAGGTCTTAACCAGCTCCAATAAGCTGCTCATCATGTCTGTAGGCCACAGACAGTGATGCTACAGGGAAGGTTCTTTATCAAACAGACTCATAAAACTTACATTAAACACTTAACAAGTCACTTTGTACTTCTGTGACAATTCTTATGGTGAGATACTACAGGTCATTGGGAAATATACATTTTTTATATATATTATATAATATATATATTAGTGCTGTCATGCGATTAAAAAAATTGAGATTAATTAATTATGATCTGTAATTAATTAATCTAATTAATCTAATTTTAATCTCATCTAAAAATTGCTGAGAAAAGCTTCAATTTGAGGTATTTTCATTTAAATTCATTATTACATTATTGTGGCAGATCAAAAGACTGATATAGAACAAAAAAAGTGACTTTATAAAGTCATTTATTGTTTAACAAATGTCTCCAAATTGGCTGTTGAGCCCAAGTCTCTATGAATAAGAAACTGCTTGCTGTAAAGTAGCAAAGACGAGGAAATCTGAACATAATAACTTTTGTCTACTTAAAGACAATAAAAAGTCCAGTCTTTCCTTAACCATATTAAAAATATTATTGATAGAGAAATGCTTTATATATGAGATCACTGGTTTTAGTCCTTGTTTTAGTCCTGGTTTAGACCTGCTTTAGTCCTACTTTAGGCTTAGTTTAGTCCTGGAATGGATTAATCCTGGTTTTAGTCCTGGTGTTAGTTCTGGTTTAGTCCTGGTTTAGTCCTGGTTTTAGTTCTGGTTTTAGTCCTGGTTTAGTCCTGGTTTAGTCCTGGTTTAGTCCTGGTTTTAGTTCTGGTTTTAGTTCTGGTTTAGTCCTGGTTTAGTCCTGGTTTAGTCCTGGTTTAGACCAGGTTTTAGTTCTGGTTTTAGTTCTGGTTTAGACCTGGTTTAGTCCTGGTTTAGTCCTGGTTCTGGTTTTAGTTCTGGTTTTAGTTCTGGTTTAGTTCTGGTTTAGTCCTGGTTTAGTCCTGGTTTTAGTCTTAGTGTTAGTTCTGGTTTAGAGGCGCACAGGAGGAAGCGCGGTTTACGCAGCGTACGCGAGAAAACACGATCCACACGCGGTGCACGAGACGGCGGTGTCCGCGCTGTAACTACGGAAAGAAACGTGGTCCGCGCGTTCTCAGGTTAATGAAGATGATGAAGGTGTGTGTTTGTTTGTGTTTGTGTGTTTTTGTGTGCGTGTCCCCTCATGTGGCAGGTCACTATAGGACAGTAGTGCAGACATCATGAGTCTATGCAGGTTGTTTTCACCAGTGACATTTAAGTTGTAGGCGATATTATATTTGTTATTTTCTTTTATATTTTACGTCGGGAGAATAATTTCCAAGACACGAATGTGTTTTTACCTGTGCACTGCTGACTCTGTTCTAGTGGCTCTTCGACCTCGTCCATTGTGCGACTGACGCCGCCAACGTTACCATAACGTTCACATCGCTCTTACTGCGCGCGTTTTGTGTGGGTTTCCGGCAATGAGTGGAATTACCGAAACTAAAAAAATGTGTTTTTGTGTGTGTGTGTTGTTGTCCCAGCAACACATAAAAACAGATTTTATAATAAAGTAACTCGCATACAGAAACAGTAAAGTTACAGATTAAAAATGAGAGAGAGAGAATTTAGAAATCAATTTGAATTTTCTGTCAGTTTTTCATGCTTTTATACTTTTATACATCTGAAAAATTATTAGAGTCTGGTTTAAATCTCTTCTGACATATTAGATATGAAAAATGTACAGAGTGGATACTGGAACTGTAGTATTTGAGTTAACTAGATCTAACTGAAAATTGCCTTCATTTTTTATAGATGAAAATGTTATTAAATCAAGATTGAATTGGATCCTTCCATATGGACTGACAAAAAAGATTTGTGTATATAGGTGTTACTTCAAGAACATGGCGCTCCAAAAGGTTTAAAAGTGTTAACCACAAGTTAATATAAAACAATTGGGCACGATACGTTTTTTAAACTTCAACCTATTCCTTTTGAGCACCAGAAATGGTTCCAACATATATGAACATATCCTTGTGTTTGTAATGAGCCTTATGCAGGCACGTTGTTCAAACAAAACAAAATCAAATGAAAAGGAATCTTCAAGTCCCAATACAGTTAAAATACAATTTGAACTGCCTTTGATGTTACAATATCAAAAATAAATCTATGGATGCAAGCTGATTAAATTAAATAAAACATCTTTAGGAAGAGATTGGAAAATGTTGTTTCCAAGCAAAACTTTAGACCTTGAGATCAAACTGACCAAAAACAAACAATTGAAAAAGAATAGTTTTCCATGTAATGTCTCGCCTTAGTCAAGTATTTGTTCAATGTTGATAACAGTTGGAATCATGGACTCTTGCTACATTAGGTACTTTATCAGTAAATTCTGTACTAAAAACGCATGTTTTGTTTGACAAATACATTTCATGGAACAAGGATTGTAAATTTTCAATGAGATAATTATACTGTACATATAACTCCTGACTCCTGCTATAGTCAGCTGCATGGCTGTAACAAAAATAAATTTCCTCTTGGCAATGAGTAAAATTTATTCAGATTCAAACAGTGACAAATGGAGCATTTTGGAGCATCCTAACAACAGGTTAATGTGGTAAAACATCCTTTATTTAGTTTTTAAGAAACAGATGCATTTAAAATTACCCACTTTTTTTCATGAATGAAAACTATAAGCTCAGTATTTAAAATTTGTATATATCTTTGAAAACATACACAATCCATCCATCCATTTTCTTCTGCTTATCCAGGGCCGGGTCGCAGGGGCAGCAGTCAAAGCCAACATTCACAATATCCTATCAATATTTGAATTACTTGCCCTCCTCTACAGGGAGTATATCTATTATATTCAGTTGAGAGGGAATTTCTCAGCTTGTGTCTATCATCTAAATAATGCAGTTCGAAGTGCACTATATGATCAAACTGGAGATAAGTCATCATTGCTGAGCCACGTCAGAGAGCGGTTTTACTTTTTATCACTTAAGTCCGGGCAGATGAGGAGATATTGCTATTTTTTGTTTAATCAACACTAAAAACCAAACAATACATGCTAAAACAAATGACTTTATATACAAAGAATAATAAACAAATGACTTGAGTGACTTATTTGAAAGCCAATGCAAATCCACAAACAACGGTGAGCAGTCATTTGCAAGTGACCATAGTGCCTATAGATAATTTTTTCTAGTTAGACCATTTCAGCCTTAAAGCAGACACATTATGCAAAATTTACTTAAATCGGCTCTCATTGGGCACCTCAGTTTTCCAATGTGAAAGTCAGCAGACATGTTTCTTTTATTAAGTCATTTTAGATATTGCGAATAAAAATGTCCAAATTGTAACAAGGATTGACAGGTGTCATAGATTATTATTAACATATTCACTATTTAGCTGACAAACAAAATATGTCTTCTTTAAAGTTTACAGCTTAGCAATTTCATGTAAATCAACCAGGAACAAGCATCAATAGAGCAGTTATGACTTTCCATGAAATAAACAAATGGGGTCAAAAAATTTTATAATAAAGTGGGAAAAAAACAGAACTGCAGTCATATTTCAGGTGATGCAAATGTGCAGGAGGGACATTTGGGTTCAACTATTGTTACTCACAGCACTCTCCATTGTTCAACCTTGTCTACATTCTACATCCAAGTTAGTGCATTTAAAATTTACCTAATCCTATTTAAATGTGTTGGCTTTAAAAAAAAAAAAAAAAAGTTGATCTTATTTTTATTTTTATAGTTTTTACTGTGCTAAAATAAACTAAAAGGCTGCACTAAGAAACCTCCAGGATTATAATGTCCAATGTCTTGTTCAGACCTATACAAACTAAGAATGTGCTTAATGAATAGTGAACTACTTGTGAGGAAAACAGTTTTTTTCCCCCAAAATTGTTCTACCTCAGTTCCAGCTAACGTTTGAACAAACCTACATGACAATATTGTGGTATAGTACAATTTACCAGGCCTAGACTCCAGCTGTTATAAGATATTTAAAGGCGTACTGTAACTTTACTGGAGATGGTCTGCAACCTGTTTGTCTCCTTGGAAATGTTAATGTAATGTTAAAAATTTCCACAATATGGTATTAAACTCATCTGTCTTGCATTTATTGAACTACAGGTGTCATTTATTGCTCAAAAATATCTTTAAAAAACATTAATCCTTACTGTGAGTAGGGTCGCCTCTCCACAAACCTAACCTGTAATTTGGCTTGCAAGTTTCTATGGAGATTCTTACATTTATAGCCATACTGTGGAACATTCTAGGCACATCTTCATGGAGACAAGCAGGTGACGCACCCTCCACCAGACAAGTTACACAGTGCACCTTTAAGTCCGATTATGCCTCCTGTTCATTCACGTCTGCAACAATGCGTCGCGCTGTGAGGCCTGTACAGGAACAGGCAATGGGACAAAGCGGCGTGTACTTAATGCACTTTTGACAAATATATCACCACAAAGAAGCACATACCTCACAACAAAAGCCCGCGTCCCGGCTCCATGTTTAATCAAACACGCCTTATACTGGGTCCTGTAGGAGCATGCATCTGCACTCCTCATGTGCACAAAGCAGTGCTAGCAGGTTCAGGTTGTACCGCTAAAGTTGGTTTGGGTGTTAGTAATGAGACAAGAGTGGACTGACTAAACGCAAAGGAGTATACAATGAGTCCATGCCCTGTCTTGTTGGTGTAAGAAGAGTCTAGGTGTACACTTAGGTCACGTTAACAAAGTTTGAATGCAGTATTTTACTGATGAAAATATCAATCATAAATAACTTTCAATATTACAGTTTAAGACACTTATAAATCCTCAAGCAAAACTATTGTAAATTAAAAAATAAACTTCAGATGCAATAATAAAGAACAGAATGAAACACTTAAGTAATTTGTTGAAGAAATTAACTGGTATGACTCATATACAAACAGTAGTACAGAATAACAAACATACAGACAATAAAAATTTATTCCCAAAAGTTCCATTTCATTGATCATTTATTGAACAGTAAGTTTTTTTGTTTTTGTTTTTTTCAATTCAGTCATTAAATTGTCAGTGATCAGTTTGGGACAATTGAATCGAGAAGTACACAGCGTGTTTTCAGTCAGTAAAAGCATGTGGTTTGGAGCATTGTTCAAACTTTGGAAGAAATGTGACAATGTTTGATGTTAAATGCAATAATTAATAGCATAGTTTTTGTTGAGGAAATTCATATTGAAATAACTTTTATTTTATAAAAAAGGAATTTAATATTGTGATGGATCAATTTGAAGGGAAAAATATTTTAGTAATGTTATCAGTTTTCATTCACAAGAGGAAATGTTTAATGTTTAACCATTGACAGTTATAAAGTATAAATCAATAACATCTAATAATTATTCAGAAAGCTCCTGTCTTTTATATTTGTACTTGAGTTTTACTTTTACACTGCCACTCAAGTTTCTGGGTTTTTCGTAACTTCCCCCTTAATTAGTCACTTTTGCTGCTCTTGATATCAGTCATGTAGCTTGTGATTATACACTGTTGAGTCATGAGTCTGACCTATGCATGAATTATGGGCAAAATTGCAAATCTTAATAGTTTGCAATAACTATTTTTAACCCTATTTTCCTCATTCCTTTATGAGTTTTAAAAAAGGACACAGGAAATACCTGTCCCTAACTTTTTAAAAGATACTCTTTTTGCACATGTAACTTTTGTCCACTGAGCAAAGTGTACAGTTTGTTCAAAAAGTATCATGCCATTTTCTATGTACAAAAGCTGCCTTATTTTAGTTTAGTGAGCTGTTGTCAATAAACAATATTCAAAGAACAAAAATACCTATGGAGTTGTATGTAGAGGACTAAAACCTTGCTTGAAATGTAAAGGAGCAGTGGTATTAATAATTAAGGTGTACCATCCAACTTTTCTAGTGGGTTGCTTTGACTAGAATGTTCTATTAAATGATTTTACATTTAAACTGAGGTGTTCTTTGAAAATATATGTTATACTGTGAGCAGTCACTTCTCTGCAGATATAACCTGAAAAAGCATGGTCCCCTTACCTCAATGGATGGTAAGGTTTAATGCCATAATGTGGAACATCCCAGGCAAAGTCTGACCCTCCCCTAGAAAAGTTACATACCATACATACAAAAATACCCCTTGTAATATCAGTGTAGAATAGGAGTCCCAATAGGTCTTGTCACTTACTTTGAAATGTAACGGAGTCTTGTAGCGGAGTGAGGCTCTTTAGTCATCTGCTTAATCTTGTGCAGTGCCCAGTCTCTACAGAGGAGACTAGGTTTTGCTTAGCGCAAGCCAGATCTGTGCTTCCTGTTCACAGTGCAGCCTCACATCAGCAACAGGTGGGCTATGTTTCCAATAGCCCTAAAAAACGCCACGCAGAGGTGTTGAGAATCGAACAACATTGACCCTTTGAGCTTCCCATACAACACCACCACTTTTCAAGGTTAACCATACATAAGTACATAAAGCGTCACCTCAGCCATCTTTCATTAAGTGTCTGCTTTTTTCTCATAAATGAATCAGTGTCTTGAAGTAGTTCAGTCTTGATAAAATAAATAAATAAATGGATAAAAAAAAAAAAAAACATGACAGGTATTCAATTAGTACATCAACATTATTGGAGTTAAGTCTAAGACAGACAAAAGCCTTTAACTGTGGGACACGTAATGCAAAAGATACTTCAGCAGCAGAGGAGCTCAGGGCCAAATCGTTCTTTAAAAATGATAAACATGCACAATGAGTCCAAATACAAAGTTTAGGTATTCATTATTAAAGATGGTGAAGCTTTTCATTTCTTTTTTGCGACTTCAGAAGCTAATTGGTTGGTTCTCCTGCTCCTCTCAGACTAGACATTTTGAACAGGTCTGGAGAAGAGAAGGTCTGCGTACTTTAAAAACATGGAGGAGCACCCCAACCCAGTAATAACCACCCCATGTCAAAATGGAGCGCTCAAGACCAAAGTATGCAGAGTTACTAAAACATGGGTAGGTATGTGATGATGTATAATTAAAAGTTGCAGTATGTAACTTTTCTCTTGAAGGGTCCACCACCGGCTTTCCTCATCCACATGCCATTGTTTTACCTGGAATATCAGACACCCCCCATAACCCTCCGTTCCCCACAACAGCCATTAAGCCTGACACAATAACAAACACAATCCAATATATAGCTGAAATAAATAAAGACAATAATACTGAAACTCATGCCACTAACACAATAACCCAAAAACAGATTTAAATCACAAAAACTTGTAAATCTACAATACTGTTCATGAGCTGCAATAAATAAATAGCTTTAGTAGCAATTTTACATCTCTAACGATTCACAGAAGTTATTAATTCAACCTTTTACCGCTTAAGTTTTATCATATAACTAAAAAATAACCACAAATGTCCCAGTAGTGCAAAGAAAATGTACACAGAATAAATACTGACTCAATATTGTAATAGACAGGTCTAACCGCTATAACTGAACTGGACTGATGCAACAAACAAAATCTGCAACTTATACTGCCATATCTACCTCTACCTTTATGTCATGTTGTTGTGTTACATGCTATAATTACTGTAACAGTGTACATGTTTACATTCTAGTATTTGCACTTCATGAATTGCAGTGATACAGTTTTGCACTAGCCACGCTACCGTTTAACGCTCTAAATGTAATTTGTTGTTACTTATGACAAATGACAAATCCTTGAATCTTGAGGCATCTTAAATGTATCCATCATGCATTTATTCAATTCAAGTGTTCCATTAGCTCAAAATATTTTAAGAAACTTACTTTGTGTGTCACCGCTACACTGCTCTTACCTGGAACTTGCACACATGAATCAAAACCCAAAATCTACAAGCAGATTTTGGCATGTCTTTAATATCTACGCCTGAAACGATAATTGACTTTTTGTTCAATATATGTTAAATTGAACAATTTATTTATTTATTTTCTGTGTCAGACATGAATTAGTTTAAATATTATCATTTATCATCTAGATTTACTTCAGCAATTTACTTCAACAAAATTTGTTATTGTGACAGGCTATTAATATAATTTGAATATTGTTATCAGGATAATAAATACATTTCAAGATATTAATTAGTGTCCATTTGTATTACAGTAGTAACATCAGTAGATTTGGTTTGAGTAGAGCAGACCCCTGATCTGTGACCAGTGCAGAGTTTAAGTCCATGTGGTCACTGCAGACAATGTCCTGGAGCTTTATTTGAACACATCACATAGCATTCCTCACTATTGTTCTGTGTGATTGGCCTGGCCTCACACACACCTACAGTACATACACACTGGTATTGTCCATTGTCGTGTTTGTGTGCGCACTGTGACTCTATGGGATCTAGAACAATGGCAGGAGGATACAGGGGTCAGGAGCAGACTGATGGACGGAGGAAGCACGCACATGCACACACACACACACTCTTACAGGGCATAGCTCAGGTTATGGCAGCTCAACTATATAAAGAGCGCAATATTAGTAAGTGCGTGAATCATGAGCAGGAACAGTCTGTAATCAAGTATTTGTCAAATGTTATTCAAAGGTTTTGTAACCGAGTTCATATGGGTGTATAAAACTACACTCATAACTGACCCTGCATTGCCAGTGCCTTAATCTGCAAAGAACACACACAATTTTCTCATTCTCACTATATGGACACGTCATGCCTCATGTGAAACAGCAGAACATCCAGAATTGAAACACTGAACTGCAGAGGCTGCATTAGCACTAAACATGTTTATATCTCTGTTTGGTAAATCAGTCCAATTTGAAATATGTTAAATTAGTCAAAAATAGTGCAGTTTTTGACTTTGCAACATTGAAAACTGCAATGAAGCTGGTGGAGAATAAAACTTCCTGTTCTAAAATTTTGCATTTAAAATGATCAGATTAGTTACACAGTTGTGGTTAGACTGAAGGGAGAAGGCAGTGCTCAGCTAATCAGATGTGAGATTCAACCATGTAGACGCTGATATAGGCCGGGTCACCTTTGACCCCCATGAACCCATTCACCTGCACTACAGTCTCACAAGACAGAGGTCAGAGGTCTGGCAGGGTATGCAAAAGCTCTCACCACACCATCCCTTGTCAGATAGCAAGACGCTATGCTACAAATGATTCTAAGCTGCCCCTCTCTCAGAGGTTGTTTTTTTTTGGGGGGGGGGGGCTAAATTTTGAATTTGTTGATGGCACTTTTTTTTTACTTAAAGCTGGGGTACCCAATTTTCCAGGAACTGAGCATTTAAATCATAACTCATTCCTATCCCTCAAGCACCCTTTGACGTATCACTAGTAGTGCATAGGTTTTATTCTTGCACTGAAATAAGGTTACCAAAATTCAAAATGATAAACTTTTTAGATCCTTTAATGCAACATTTGTAAGTCAGACATAATGCACTTAAGATGAACAGGAAATGTTAAATATGCATGTCACACATAAAATCACAAAAGTAACTGCATGACAATATGACAAAAAAATAAAATGCAAAAAGCCAAAAATTTAATGTAAAGAAGACACCAAGTCAAGCAGGTGACTTTCAAAATCAACTTTAAAACCAGTTCTTTGTTTTATTTTATTTTTATTGTTTTTATTTACTGAAATCACAATGCAATTGTAAGAAGTCTTTAAAAGATTGTGAACATTTGAAATTGCTGTTGTCTAATTTATAGTATTTACTTTGCTTTTTATTAATAATTTTTGCTCAGGCTTTTTCATCAGGTACAGAGATCAAGAGCAAGAGGTCATAAGTGGAGAATGGGCTAAAACTGTACAAATTACTTCTGTACTCAAACCTAAGGACACATAAGTCTTGAAAAAAATCACCTCAGCAAAAAAAACAAACAAAAAACTGTATATTCTCAAAGTCATAATTAATAGCAATGGAACATAGAGAAGAGTGGCGGTCGCTGCGGGGGGGGGTGACGATGAGAATGAGGAGGAACAGGGAGATTGACGGGACACAAAGGTCAGGGACTCCCCACTGACGGGCAGCTTTGTACGCCACCATGCACTGCAGGGCCATGCACTGTAGGGCCACGCATACACAAACACATAAGCGCACATGCATATGCTATAGGCTGAATGTTCATTATCTCCCCCGCTGGGCACAGGCTAACACAGACCTGGAGCTAGAGGCAGTAGAAGCCCACCTCTGCTCTGCCCCCTACACTGTGATTGCCCTATGGGACGCTGGTACACTGTCACCAAGTGGTCACCAAAAGCAAAATATGGCAAAATTAAATATAAAATACAGGAGATAGTAAAGCAAAAAAACAAAACAAACAAAAAAACACACAAAACTCAAATTACTCGCAGTTTTATAAAAGGAAGGGAAGAGTTTTAATGGCAACTAACTAACACCACATCACACCTAATGAAGACTATTTGTTCCTCCAAGTGGACAAACTTGACACCAAAGTCAAAGAAGAATTTAAACAGGGACTGACCTGACCAGATATTAAATGAGACCAAATTAGGTTTTGGAAAATGGTTTAAAGACCGACTGAGTCACACTATTAGGTCAAACATCAGTTTTCACAACCACTCATCATTTGCAGGGACAGATTAAAGGATCTAGAAGTGTACAGTCCAGTCATTCTACATAAATAATGCATATATACACACTGTCATATCAGACTGGAAACCCCATGCAAAACTGCCCGCTCCTCTTCCCGTCAACTTTTTTCTTTGCAAATCTTCATTGTCAATCAGCTTCCAGGACACTTTAAATGACCGTGTTCTTCACGTGCACGGGGCATCATCTGCAGCCAGCTATAGGCACTCAGCACCAGGGCACTGAAGCCTGTGACACTTTTTGCCTTATTATAGGTGAACCTGCCCACACCTGCGCGCACGCACGCATGTTTGGTTCATCAAAGCGACATGGAGATGGGACATGTTTAAGCAATGATGACAAGCAGCCTGGCTTTATAAAAGAGACGATATCAGACAATTAACTCTTCTGGGCAGAGGGACAGCCTAACACTAGCAATGACATTAGTAAGAATTCTCTGACTATCCTGAGTGGCAGCAGCTTGAGTTGTTAACTGAGAGAAGTTGAACGCTGTACAATTTTCTCTCCAATCAAACTAGAACAAAACTTAGAGAAACGCACATGTTTTCAAGTTGAAACGAAGCGGTTACTCACCAGTCCCGGTGCGCCCCGACTTTGCAATCAAGGAAAAAAAAAAAAAACTTCCGTTCTCCTCCTACCTCTCCCGCTTAATTGCTCACCACATGCAAAGCGCAGTGGTTTGGGGCAGAGGCGAGGAGCCGCGTGCGTGGTCTGGAGCCCCGGGGTCCTTCAGAGGAAAGTAGAGCTCTCAGTGTGGGAGTGATGGCCCGGGCTCAGGGAGCGCAGCCACGCGGTGAAAACAGACGGAAAGTGTCGCCCGAGCGTAAAATGTTTTGGAGCTCCGAGGGCAGTCCCAACACTTCACTCGGACTCCCGGTGACTTGTACTCTGCGACTCTCCTCCACTCACCGCCAGAGCGCTCTCATTGGCACTCACCTCCCACTTAAAGGGAGAGGACGGTTTTCCAGGTTGAGCCGATGGAAAGAGAGGCACGGGCAGAAAGCATCTGCCAAGACGTATGCGCCTTTCTCTCTTTGATACTAGGACAGCTACTAAACTTGGCATAAAAAGTGTCAATTTTTAATTGTTTATTTTCTTTAAATCAGATGACATACAGTTCCCTTATTGGTCAAACTTTTCGTAATATTAAGTATGCACGGTGTTTCTTTGAATCTCTCATTAGAGCAACAAGTGTGTACTTTGTACAACTCTGTCCCTGAACTATTGTAACATCTACAAAGATTACAATGCAGTACACAGATGTTCTAATCATGGTTAAGTACAACATGTTTCACTTTTACATAAAAGTCCAGATATGGACTTCAGATATCAGAAATCCAGATATAGATCGATAGTGTCAGTGGCATCTATATTGATGACCAGAGAGACCAACAGCCAACGGTCTCTGTTTCCTTTCTTTTAAAGTGATTTTTGGGATGGGTGAACTTCCTCAAGTCATTGAAACTAAAATGATTTGAAACTTTGTGTATGGTAACACCACCAGGTCAAGTTCAGACCTTTGGAGAGCCCCTCTAAGCAAGAGTGCATGATTTCATTTTATTTTGAGCAATAACATACAAATAAAAGTTTAATTAAAGTTCAGTGAAAAACGGCAAAGCAAAAACATTTCCAAGCAGCAGTTACATCATGCACTTTTAAAATGTACTTTTTCCCAGTAACGTAACCTCAAGGAGATAATGGTTTTGATGCTGTTGTCAGGTCAACTGACTCAAAAAGTCTTCACCCGTGTATACATGTTCTTCTAGAGTACTCTGCCTTCTTCTCATGAAGGTGAAAGTGAATTTAAGTGAACTAAATGAATAGATGGGTGAGAGAATAATGTTGAGAAAAGGTGAATACGTCTGAAAATGATTCATATTTACAAGTTTATTTCATCAGTTGTAGTCATTGTTCAACATATTCAGTAAAACTGTCCAATGGGCTGTAGGCACAGAGGGAGGCATTAGAGAAAAACATGCTTTGTCCAAAATGTGCCAAAGAACAAGTGAAGACCTCATATGAAGAATGAAGAAAAGGCTGGGTAAAGAAAGACGTGTGGAGGTCATGGGAGAGCGCCCGGTAAGCAGATAAAAGGGGGAGCGGCTCTGTAGGGACGGAGGGCACAGAGGAGAGGAGAAAGGGAGGAGAGAGGAGAGAGGGATGAAGAGAGGAGAGGAAAGAGAGGGAGAGGAGGGATGAAGAGATGAGATGGTAGAGAGGCGAGGAGTGACAAGAGAAGAGGATACAGGGGAGAGGATGGAGTGAGGGACAAAAGGACAGAGGAGAGAGGGAGAGAAAGAGGAGGGCAGGAGGGAGAGGTAGAGAGGACCTGGCGCTGCTTTGGGAGCTGATGTGCCATTTCTAATCCTCCTGTTCGTGGCTTTGTGCCGTGGCCCAGCAGGAAGTGGGAGCTGGGCAGACAACAATTAACAAAAGAGCTGTGAAGAATACAATTAGCCATCAATGGCCAACCACGGGCCTTTGTGCCTGTCGCCATGGAGACGGCACAACACCACTATAGCCAGATTACAAAACCTCTCCTGCACTTCTCCCTTTTCTCCCAGTTTTACCCTTTGATTCCCATTCCTTTGACATTGTGTACGGATCGGCCTGTCTCTGACATGTGGGCACTTGAATGTACTCAGACTTTACAGCTATATCTCACAGTAACTGTCCAGCAGAGCCAGCTCCTCACAGCACAAGACGCAGTCAATATGGGATTAAATCATAAAAGTCAAGTGCTTATTTGTCATTATACAGGTTTTACAACAAATGTATATAGACACTAGGCATGGGATGATATTGAAATTTGGTGTCACGAGTATTGTGGCCAAATTAATTGTGATTAACAATTATAGTCACAATAATTATTAAAGTTGCTGACTGTTTAAAAATGATGTAGATATGAATAATTCTCATTCATTATTATTATCATATCAGATTTTAAATTCAATCCAACCAAATACTTAACAACAGAACCTTCTTGCTGTGAGGCGAGAACTGTCTTCTTCTTCAAGTATCTCCAAATGAACTGAGCTTCTAAAAAGTCAAAGTTTTGCATTTAAGTATCATGTAAATCTTAAAGAGAACATATACCTTTTTAAAAATGATGAGCCTATGATCAGCGTTTCTGTTTTTCTGTTTTGTCATGTGCACAATAATGCAGCAAAAAGATACTAGTACTGGCATAGTGCTTCATTAACAGAATGATCACTCAAGTGGAATGCTCTTTCTGGTCTCTCTGTCAATGCAGCAATAATGACACTATTTATTTATTTATGTATTTATTTATTTATTCACTTATTTATTCATTAATGTATTTATTTTTGTTATGCGATGTTATGCGATGATGTTATTTGGTTGTATGTAACAACAAGGTGTGTCATGGAAATCTTCAATGCTCATTTAAACCACAATGAAATGATAGTCAAATTAGTGTAATTATACCATTGATGCAAACGTCTTGTAGAAGATTTCCAACAATGCATGGGAACAATAGAGTGTGTCATTATTGGAGGTGCAGATGAACTGTTGTGGCAAATTTACCTCAGGTGGGGCAGGTATGCGCTGTCTGTTTCAATGGTTTCTGGGCCAGGACTCAACCGTACTCAGGTGAGATACTCTTGACAATTGTGCTCCACCCCACATATTAATAGTCACGTCATCTTTTCATTGTCCTTTTGAGCTGTTTCAAATGAGCAGGTGTTAACAGTTGCTGAAAAGACACCTTTCTCTCTATTGTTCGGCTCCATTGAGATTTTTTTATTTATCTTTTTTTTTATTACAGTAGCTCCTTTTTCCGTGTGATTATGTGATTTTGTTAATGGGATGAATAGCTTTGTTGTTTGTGTCACCTATTCAAAACCCATGCATTATTGTCTCCAACAATGTGCTTCGACAATGGAGTGAAACTGCTGAATGACTGCATTCAGCTGCCAGCAGCAACATTACAGCTGATTATTTTGATCACATAGGGCCAGCGTCCATCTGCCTCTGCAGCCTGTGGCACCAGACAAGTCCACTGTTGATTTGATAGCAACAGGTTTTCTTCACAATCAAAACATTCAATATCTTTCTGAAGTAGAGATATTGTCATGGAGATATTGCCAGCCTATAACAGTGAAATTAGTATGAGGATTGTAAGCAAACAAGTCATAGATATTGTTCAGTACAAAAAATCTCTTAATTACTCCTCAGATTTCAGCGTTTTGATGAATTATATTTTATGTTTTACCAGCAAGTTCTTTCTTAGAGAATCTGAGAATATAACACAGGGGTCTCCAAACTTTATTCTCCAGTGAGCCACCTTTACAAAACAAAAATACCAGAGAGCTACTAATTTTAGCTGTTGCAAGAAATTGAGTGTAAATGAGAGTCACCGCAAGCCTTACATGGGAACGGTAGATGCCTATGAAACATAAACAATTATCCATTTATTAGTGCACAAAGATGGGCATCAAAATGATACATTTACAATAGCAATTACTGGCTGTAGGTTGGAGACCCCTGATATAACATTTGGGGTGACAGCTAATCTGAGAGATTGTTCAGGAGGTCAGATCCACAGGTTGCGGTGTGATTCCAGTACCCATAGATGAATGCTTTCATTGCATTCTTGGGCAAGACACTTAACCTACCTCACCCCTGCACACTGGTGTATCAGTGGTGTTCCTTGATGCTTTGAGTGACTTGATGATAGAAAAGCACTCAATAAATGTGACCAAACCTTATTGCTGTTTCTGAGATTTATTTCTGCAGCCAACTACAAACCCCTATTTCAAACAATCAAAAATCAAATGTTGACTAAAGCAACAGTTTCCAGTATGAGTACGAAAAAAGATATCTGAAATGGTCCAATTATGCATCAAATATCAGCTTTTGCATTAAAGGGTCCATGTTACGCTATTTTTCAATCTATGTTATAATGTTCATCAAAAACATACCTGAAGTTTTGTTTTGTTTCATTCACAGAAGTTTAACATACAAATCCTGCATGTTTAGACTGAGTTCTTCTCTCAAACTGAAAATGCTCTGATGCTTCTGATGTCATTTGGTAATACAGGATGTGGTCAACTGTGTTTTTATATTCCATACACCATTGTTTCCCAGAGACTGTGTTGTGACCCTCAGGTGGGTCATAATAGATTTTTTTGGGGTTGCCTTTTCACGATCTGCATGTAGGTACAGTTCTGGCTATATGTCGGATATGTGTGTCCTCCTACACCCGGGACTGGAACAGGCTACAAAAATGCAAACAGGCCCACCTCATTAGAAATGTTGAAATGTTAAGACATGTTTTGTATCATTTCCAATCTTTTTGTAATTATTTTATTGACTATTTTGTTCCAATATTGCTGTTTCAAATGAATGTTGAAAAGAAAAAAGAAATGGGCTACATTTATTGTTCAAATAGGTGACTTATGGATATCTTTTATTGCTGCTTCAATGTTTTTCATTGTTTTAAACTTGAGTAATACTAATTGTTCAGAGAGACACAATCACTCAGTCAACAATAAAATATCCTCATTAATGTTCAATGACAGTCAAAGCTACCTTCATTTTATGACTTAGATTATTGTTTATTTACTTGAGTAGTGAATGTTTGTGACTTTTAAAATATGGGTCCCCAGAAAAAAAGTTTGGGAAACACTGCCAGACACCTTCACTTGATTTATTTGGATAATAACAGCATTATAACACATCTTAAAGCTCACAAGAGTCAAGTTTGCATAGGATCTTTAAAGCCCAAGTGACTCAACTGAAGTTTGAAAGAAGAGTCGAGAATCTCCTAGTCCTAGGCCTGAAGGTAAAGTCCAGTCTCAAGTCAATGACCCTGAGTCCAATTACCACTAAGTCACCATCTAGTCTCAAGTACAGAAAAGCAGACCTAACTCGAGCTACGTGTGACACAGAAGTGAATACATGGTTTAAAAATAATGCATGTGTTATGCTGAGTACTCAGTGTTGTTACTTAAGTAAAAGTACAGATACACAGGCAAATGTTTACTCATGTCAAAGTAAAAGTAATACATGAAAAAATCTTAATCTTAAGTACCTGTTTAAAAATGTACTTTAAAGGTGGATTGTGTAACTTTTCTGGTGGAGGAGACTAAACTAGACCAAGTTACAGGTCAGATCTGTGGAGAGGCAACCCCACTCACAGTCAGAATGTTTTTATAGGTAATTGAATAAATGTAAGGTGGAGCTGTTTAATGTCATACTGTGGAACATTCCAGGCAGGGCAATGTCATATCAATAGAAACAAGCATGTGACAGACCCACCACCAGAAAAGTTACGCAATGCACCTTTAAGACTAAAAAGTAAAAGTATTTTGCAGACATTTTTTGATAAATTAAGCCATGAAATTTAGTGATTTGGATAAAGAATTTTGTTAATTTTACGTGGTTAAACTGATTTATTTGTATTTTGTATGTTTGGCTTGCCCAAAGTTGTGAAGTTAACTCAAATTAAATGCTAAAATTAAGTCTCAGCCATTTCAGCAGGGCTCAAACTATAAAGAAAAATACTTTTTACTTTTCAGTCCAGATCTAAAGTGGAGTGAAAAGTACAGATACTTGCTCTCAAATGAAGTGAAGTAAAAGTAAAAAGTATCCACTGTAAAATGTACATACAGACACCGCAACATTGTACTGAAGCATTGTACTTTTACTTACTTTACTAGTACAGATACTTCAACATTGTACTAAAACACTGTAGTTTATTTGGTACTCCATTACCTTCCATCACTATTCACTTCACACACGACTTATGGTTGTTATTTTATCTACTCCAGCCGTATGTCGTAGATAACCCTATGTTCTGTTGATCATTATTTCATCTTTGCGATGTTTCTCCTCATGACCTCTTGTATATAGCTGAGATATATTTCTGTTACTATATGTCAATTTAATTTTTACTTATACACATACATTTAATTAATCATGTCTTATTTGACACCAGTCTCTTGCTATTTTTGCTGTATTTTTTTTATGTTTTTATTTACTTATTATTATTATTATTACATTTTGCTCTTTGTTATTATTATATATTGTGATGGGTGAGCTACAGTGTTTCTACTTGTAATTTCCCTTGTCAATAAAGTTTGTCTATATCTAAGACTATAAATGACCCCTGAACTGCAATGTCAGTCTATGCACAATACAAATCAGATGATGATAATAATACAAGCCCAGGTTCTGGCAGCTCAGTATCACACATCTCCACATGTTGGACAGAAGCAGCTCATTTTCATGCAGACTGCTGGTGGCACTTTGTTGCAGGCAGTGTCCAGGTTCATTATCATGTATTGACTGGATCTGTTTGGTGTTTGCTGATGGACAGCGTGAGAGGCTGCACTGCCAGTGTGTGGACAGAGGTGTGTTCCAGCAACAATCTTGCTGTGAAGTGCAATTCTCTGGTTACTTATTAGCCCTCATTTTCATTTCTACTATCTCCCAAACATTCTTAAACTTTTCGGTGTCAGGCTGTGTTAAAGAACCATAAGTTTTGAAAAGTTTGCTGCTCAATGTTTGTTCATCCACATGACAGATCCCATTGGCCAGAGGGAATTTGTGTGATCCAATGCAAAATAATTTTAGCACCATGTAACTGTGGAGCCACATTCACAATGGTTTTTTTGCCAATGTTAAAGCATCACCCTTAACCAGCATTTTGTAAAATATTTCTACTTTAAAGCCCAACAGTGTAACATATCAGTTGATCAATAGACCAAAAGAAAAGGCATTCATTCTATTACAAGCTATTTTATTGCTCTACGACATATTGAAAAACATGTTCCTGTACTGTGAGTGGGGTTGCCTCTCCACATATCTGGCTCATAACTTGGCCAGATAGCAGGTGCAATACATGTTACCTGTTTCTCTCTATAGAGATGCTGATTTGTTTGAAATGTTCCACAGTATGGCATTAACGCTGCATTGATTGGCTGAAAAATTACCAGTGATGTGGAGCTGAGGGAAACATGCAGAGAGGGGCTCTTCTGAGTTCAAGTTTGAGTCTGCTCTCTGCTGACCACATACAGACAAGATTTGACCAGTGGATAAATATCCCAAAGAGAGGTGGCTTTGATTTCAATGTTACAAACTAAAGCAGTAAGATACGACGAGCCCTACAGTTTATATATCTGACTAACCTTAGACTGAGACAAATGAAGCTTTCATAATTCAAACAAGACAATATTTAAAGGCGATCAGAAATATCATATATCAGTGGTGAGCCCTCAGTATGTAGGCTATGTAGTATGATAGTATGTGGTGTAGTTTTGCAAGAACACTGCAAAAAATGTGAAATATTGCAAATAATTTGTGAATGATCGTGGCTATAATGTTAGCCTGCCATGAAGGCTAACTGTCACGATATTTAGTCATTTTTCTGTCTGATATTTTGAAGTTTAAATTTGCCAAATCAGAGAAACCATGTTATTAGAGCAAACAGTGTAATGTTGGGTTTAAAACCCACTGGCCACAATGACCGTTATAGAGGCTTATATTGAATCTTTATGCAATATGTTGTACCAAACAAACCTCAACTGAAGTCCAGCAGCCACAAACTCTTCCTGTGTGAAACTTGCTCCTCTGGAACCAGGTCACTGAGGCTGCCTCCTTTCAGCTTTTCCTATCTGACATATCTGACAAACTGCAGTATGCAGTCACCTAAAGAATACACACTGCCATGACTGCAAACATGCATCCCCCCACAGAATTGAGTTGTACTGTGTTTTACTTTCAGTGCAATAGCATCATAAACAAGTCATTTTTATTAAAAACTAAACAAATATGTGTATGTGTTATATATGTATGTTTTGTATTTAAACTTTGTATATTCGTCCTAAACTGCAATGTTACTGTCAACCCAGTGTGAACAATATGAGCATGACTTTTGATTTCTCAACAAAAAGATGCCCTTGAGTTTGTTCGGTCACACAAGTGGTTCAGAGCACAGAAATAGACTCTGGTGACTCTGGACAGAGGAAAAATAGGTCCCCATTCTCAAATAATGTCCACTATTGGGTCAGCCTAGCTGCCGACTTGTGTTGTAATACTATATATGCTATGGATCTCGTGCAGTCAGTTATTTTGTTTAAATTAAAAAACAAAAAACAAAAACATTGTATTTTGTTTAAATAAGAGCCACTTACAATGCATTTTAAACTTCATGAACATATTTATTTACATTTGAGACTTACATGTCAAATTTGTGCCACAAGTTATAGCCTTTAATGACAAACAGTTAGATGCTTTTCATGTTAACAGGATATCCCACACTGGTCTGACCCATAAGATGTAGCCTAGATATGGAATGCACTGTGCCAACCTAGTGAGGCCCCTGACAACGCTCAGATACACACAGAGTGGAAAACGGTAGAGATGATTCTGTTTAGATGACAGTAGCACAGATGTGCTTATGTTGCAAACCGCACTAGAGTACATGATACTTGTTGAAACAACTATTTTTTGTGACCGTGTCATCTTGCTATAGATGTTCAAATCCGATAACCAAAGTTTGCATTATTTCTGAGAATCGAGCACACCGCAGGCCCCTGTTTTCCGAGTCCTCATTCGCCTAACACAGCGAAACAACACATCTGCCAGCGGAAGAAGATCAGGCCAAAAGCACAGCGGCTTTTTGCAAACATTACACTATAGAGATAGTCCGACCGCAGTGACCCGATTGAGAGATATTCATGTGCATAGTATTCAACAGAAAGTGAAGCCATGTCGGCAAACACAACTATCTGATGAAACGTTTCAACATGTTGGGATTGAACAAACAGGATGGATACTGCCTTAAACTGACTCTTTACTGCCCCATTTCTGCACCTCTTCTTCCCCTTCCAAGCTCCTATAACTCAGTATCCCGTTCCACTGTGGCCCTCCACTGATGAAGAGCAAATAACCAGCCCAATGAAGCGGGCCGCTCTTTTCAGCCAGAACACAAGACAGCGCTGCCTCTGCGGGGGCACCAGTTTGAAGGTGGGCTGTACAGAGAGGGGGATTGAGGATCAGGGAGGGGGGGTGAGGGGGAGCAGCACTGGCCCACACAAAGGCAGCCCTGAAATAGCCCCTTCACACAATGAGACCTGCCACTCTGTCTATGAGATAATGTCTAATTGAACACTGCAACCATTGTGCTCCTGTCACCGGCTCTATTGTCCAGATAGCCCTCTCCCCCCCACCTCTCTTTTTCCATTGACGCGGCGCGATTGTTCCTCGCCATTGTGGCAACCCTGCTCTCTCCCTCTTCTCCTCTGTCTCTCTATCAGCCCCTCTCTCTGTATTGTTATAATTTCATTACTTATTTGTTTTTTGTTCCGTTTCTCCTTTCACTCCCCTGTAGACCTTTTGTTCACCATATTTAGGCACTTCATTGGGATCTGTTGTCCGTGTGTGTGCATGTGTGTGTATGTGTGTGTGTGGGGGGTGTGTGTGTGTGTCTCTGTGCCACAGTACAAGCAGGTGTCAGTTTCACAAGGAGATCAAAACAGGAAGCCAGATAAAATAGAAGAAATAAAGTCTTGACAGGCATCATAAGTGGGCAGAGTGGTCTTATCCAGCTCTAAACACCACAATATGAAAGATGAACTTGCTTGTGGTTGTCCTCAGAGATCACCACAACTGCAGCATTGTCCTGTGTATTATACTGTGTGCATTGTTGACATAGCAGCTCCATGCTCGTGTCCAGAAGATATAGACAACCTATTGCCCAATAACAAACATAGTATCTAGATGGTATCAGGGCTCATAAATCTTCTGACTGCCAAGGCCGGCCAAGTGAAGGAGAAGACTCCTGTCCTGTGGGGCCCATCACATACCTGTTGCTCTGTGCTTTGTCACATGTGATGGCTTTTAACATCTGCACACCAGAGTTTAAATATTTACCAGGAGTTCCACAGTTCATCTGAGGTTGGATTATGCTGAGAGGAAACAAACACACAAATGCCTAATTGTGTATGTGTGTGACGTTTTAAACTCATGTACCGTAAAAGTTGTAAAAAAAATAAATAAATTATAAACTTTTACTTTCCAAACCAGTGTATATGGCGTAAAAGGTCTAAATCTCTAAAATCTCCCTACCACATTCAAAGAACACCATGTAACTTTCTGGAGGAAGCATGTCACCTGCATAATTCATTGGAAACAGAAAGTTAAAATGATACGTTGGAACAGTTTTCTGTGGGGATAGATAGGTTTTGCTATATTGTGGAATATAATAGCAAATGAAACAACATTTCCAACAGGAGGAGTCAGATTTGGGGCGATGCAAGCCCACTCATTTCTCAGTTTTTCAGTGTAATAAAACCAAGGGGGAAAAAAATATAAATAAATAAATATTTGGCACAGTGAATTGCAACTGTGAATGTTGAGCTGCAGATGTGTTTTACACCACTCACTGTTAAGCTTACTACAAATTATTTTCTTTGAAAAATTGAAAGTTTCAACTTTGAAATGAGGCACAGTGCAGTCTTGAAAAACTGAGAAGGTCAGATCAGTGATGGTGGTGGTTGATGATGTTGTACTCATCCAAATCCAAATCAAATCATGTAGTACATCCAAATGTACAACATGAATACACAGTGCACACCCAGTGCACACCTCTGACATACACTGTGCTTTAAAGAGTGAATATTGGGCTAAATCAATTCTTCAATCAATGCTTGCAGCTTTCTACCATGTTGTAACATTGTTCTCTCATCAAAATCATGTCTGAAGAGGTTTTAGATGTCATCCATGTATGTTTTAGTAATTTTGCACAGCAACTTGAGAAACTTTGCAATATGCAGCAGTTTCAATAGCTTGATGTACACTGATTGCGTTGTGATTGCGCTCTAAAGGGGGAGTGACTTAATACAAAGAGTAAAGGAAAATCAACCTACCGTATAAAATAAGCTAATATGCTGTTTTTGTTGAATATAGCATTTTAAAAATAATAAGAGGTAACGTAGTGATCTAAATATGTTATATGTTAATACCCTATAGAAGTAAATCCCCTCTTTAATGAGTATATGTGTAATTCAGCATTTCTTTCATTTGCACTGGCATAGTTATAGAGCATATGTGCTGTCAAAACCTCCACTCTATCTTTTTATATTTAAAAATGTGTTGCTCATTGATCATGTCCCTGAATATGGTGCAGATGTTGCCATTTTTATTTAGATCTTGCTTATTGTATTTTTGTTTTTGTTAATTTTGTCAGATATGCATCAGGTATAGACAAAAGTGAAGGTTCCTTCATCCAGGTTCATTGCTTTCTTACCTTGATTATCAATCTTGTAATCAGCAGTGACTGATTTCTTCTTTTTTTATTGAAGAAAATATATTACTTTAAAATTGAGTTACTTAATCTTAACATCTAATATTTGCTTAGATACAGAAGATGAAATATTAACCACAAATTGTACTGACAGTATTAAAACTCATCATTCCACAGTACAAGACAAAGACCTTTAGTGCATTTGGTATTAAATGTGGAATGTTATACTCCTCCATACACTTGGAGTCTGGGGCTGGAATTCACACATCCTCAGGACTCACAAGTCATGAAGTTGACGGACAGCAGTAGTGAAGACAAAACAGCATAGTCTGGTCCTCTGTTCTTTACAGGAGAGGAGAAATGAATGAGTCAGGCCACATGTCACGCTGAGTGAGAGCAGTGCACTGAACAATGATAATTATCACCTCTGCTAAACTCCCTTCACTAGCAAAAAATCAAACACTTTAAGACACCATCAGAGTGGGGAGAATCTGGGCTATCAACACAAATGGACCAATGTGGAGTGTAATCACATAGACAATGGCTCTCTTTAGAGTCTCTTTAAATGCGTTTAGTTGCATGAAACAGTATGATTTTTTTTTTTTTTCACAAACCATTGCTTTAACAAATTCTTGTATCTACTTTACTTTTAAGTAACAAAATATGGACGCATGATGACAGTTATCTATCCTTACTGAAGTCATCTGTCTCCAAATTTGCAGGGACTTCATTTCCTCCAAAAAGCAATACTCGATATTAAATCAGACATGGAACTGGCACAAATAATGCAATAGCTAACAGGGAAAAACAAAACAAAACAAAAAAAACAAAACAAAAAAACCAACCAAACAAACAAACAAACAAACAAAACCCATAATGGTGCAAAAGGGAGATATGTAATGTACTACATGTATTTGAAGTAGTGTGGCATGGCTTTCTATCTACAGTATTACTTGAAGACAAACACAGGACAATTTAATGGTCCTCAGGCTTGAATGAATGTGCATAATACCCAACTGGCCCTGTGTGCTGCTGACCTCTTCTACTTGTGCACCAGCTTTGGCCAGCAGGTCCCTGGCATTACAGCCAAACAGGCTCACAATGAGAAATGCCTCCACATTTCCTCGTTTTCATAAACACCATTTGAAACAAAAAGCCCTTATCGGACCTGCGTATTATTCACTGTGTTAATTGGAGGGAAAATAAATGCATTGTGCATCTTGACTGTGCTGTTAAAACAAGATAAGAGCCGTATGAGTAAGTCTGAGACCATAGCCATAGAATCAATTGTTTAATAGAGAAAGTGTGAACAAGTTGGAAAGTGTTTTGGCCCTCTGGGTGAGGCTGGCATGGCTGATGTAACCCACCCGCGAATCCCCTCACAGCCTATTGTCCTAATGTCACATAATCACAATAAGAAACAGAACCACTCTGATAATACACTGTGTTGCTGAACATTCAACTTCCACCACTTATTAGAGGCCACCATGTGTTTTAGGCAAAGTACACAATAACAACAGCAACAACAATATTACTCCATCATTCACACACACTTCTCAGTCACACTCTTTCCATCAAATACTAGAAGCCTCAAGGACATGGATCATGGCTGCCTACACCTGAAGCACCTCTGAGCACCTTTCAGTCATACTCTTGGGCTTGTCACTGTTCTGACGGTGGATGTGGTGCCAGCGTCCTATGTGCTATTGAACGCACCCTGAACATTACTCACACAACTAACTATTCACTTCATTCATTCATTCACTGAGATAAATAATTTCTTCTGCAAAGCCATTTCCTTTGACTGAACGAGAAGGTTGTAGTGTCACCACTGTCAGAGAGCGTAAATGAGTCCAAGACACAGTTCTGTATACACTTTTCAATATATACAAGCTTGTTTAAGATGCACCAATGAGGATTAACACATTGTAATCCACAGAGGTCTTACTCTAGGAAAAGTGTTAACTAACTGAGAGCAAACATAGAGCATAATACAAGTAATAGGTGCTCAGGTCCAAGGACAACCACAAACCAACACCTCATTTTACAGTGCAATGGCAAACTGGCAATAATGGAGCTGCACCGTTCAAACATGATTACACTTGTCTATAATTGGGCTGCATGGTTACACTGCAGGTTAGAGTAATTGAATAACATCACAGATCACTCCACCCTGTACACAAACAGGCTTGGTCTATACACTCAATAGAAGAAATAAACTTGTCAGTAGTGTTTGTTACAGTCTGTTAGTTCAATGGGTGATGCCATCATACGGCTGCACCAGAGCAGACTGGGTGTGGGGCTTGCACACAATCAACCTCCACCTGGAGGTGATGTCCATTATATACACAACACTACAATAATTACTCCTATATAGGATTACAAAAATGTAGTTTCTGTGACCAAATGGAAACAATGAAAACCAGAGCACTTAGAAATGACCAACCTAAGTGGTCATTTACATATTTATTTATTATATAACTGCTGATTCTAACTGTATAAAACACCTTAAACGACATCTTAAGCAACATATTCACAACATTACCTAAAATATTAGAATGTCTTGGTTCCTGGTTAAAAATATGAACTTAAAAGTGCACTTCATAACTTTTATACATTTCTCTGTGAAGAGGTTTTTGCTTTGCTTGGAATGTTACGCATTATGGCATGAAACACGTATCCATCATTTATTTAATTACATGTATTTTTATTACTCAAAAATATTTTGAGAATCAAGCATTATTGCTTTTAGCAGAATTGCCTATCCACAGATCTAGCCTGTAACTTAGCCAGATAGCACCACTTACTACCACTGTCTCTATGGCAACTCTGAATTGTGTAACAATGTAGGCAAAGTAATAACATCTCCATGACAAGACAAGCAGGCGCTGTAATCTCCACCAGAAACGTTGTGCATTGCACCTTTATATATTTTTAAAGTTTTCATGTTTTTCCTGGTGGGAGTATGTATAACCAGAATAGCTCCAGTGTCATAAATCAGCTCTATTACTATATTTCCCTATTGTTTGTGTGGGCATTTGTTTGGTTGTGTAATCAAACTGTACCAGGAGAACCTTTGACATAAAAGCTGCCATATTTGTCCAAGTGTGCCATGAATATCCTCTCTGTCAGAGGCAGGAAGCAGCAGCCAGGGCCTTGTCTGGTTGTAGCTGGTCATGTCAGTCAGGTGGAGGTCAGCCAGGTGAGCTAGTCTGGAAGAACACAACCCCCCCCTCCCCATCCGTCTGCTTTCCCTTCCCCTCTGAACAATCGCCACCGACAGGAAGAGGAAGTGATGTCAGGGGAGGCCACGCAGATACCAGGCTAGTGGCAGAAATAGAAGAACGACATGTGGAAATGAGAAAAGATGGAATAGTCCATCACAATGCACAGTCAGACAACTTCCTGTTTGGGTGTGAGGCTGTCTTTCCTATTTCACTAGGCCGAGCCTAGTAGTTCAATTTGCTGAACTGCAATGAATGGAAAATTACATACAGCAGTGTCTATGTAAATTTGATCAATTTTGGTCAAAAATTTTAAAACAGGAATGATGAAACTGAGGATACCGCCTTGAGAATCCCTGATCTCGTCTGATGTTGGAAGCTAAGCAAACTTGAGCCTGGTTATGGATGGGATGGGAGACTGCTGGGATTGCAGGTTCTGTGGTAGCAGCGGTGGTTTTAGTCTAAATGTTGAATGGCCACACTCGTATAGCACTTTTCTAACTTCAAGTCACGCAAGTCAAAGAAACATGCACCCATTTGTACACACATTCACACACCATTTAAGACATGGGGGAAAGGGGGGTTAAGTGTCTTGCCCAAGGACATAGCAGCAGTAATCACCTGGGGGAGCTGAGATCAAACTGCCACCTGGATTAGTGTATCTGACCGCTCTTAAAGTCTCATATAAACTTTGGTTGTGTCCTTAGCAAGCCCCTTCACCCACCTTGCCTAGGAGTGAGTGAATAGAGGTGGTCAGAGGGGCTGGCGGTCTGACGGTCTTATGTGCATTAGTCTACCCCAGGGCATCTGTGACTATAGTGGTAGCTTACCACCACAAAGTGGAGTAAATTAAATTGTAAAGTGACTTTAAGCATCTGGAAAGGCACTATAAGGCTAACGCTAAGCTTAGGCGTATGACCAGCTGGTCTATTTGTGTCCTAGAGCAAGACATATGAGGACATTTGCAATTGTCATGAACATACTAGAGCTGGATGTGTGTTTAAATAGTCAGTCCAGTTTGATTGATTAACCTTCTTTGTGGTTTTGCACTATAAGACTCATGCATAATTATCTTAGCATAAATGAACTGAACTTAACCATCATCCACATACTCAGTATGTGTTGTCTGCCCTGGAAATTGAGTGCACCTCTTTGTGTTTGTGTTCCTCTGGTACAATTATCCCAGAGTGGTTTACAGGTAAAGGTGTTAGACTGCTGTTGGCCCTCTAAAGCCTATGGCTGGAGTGTGTCTCTCTCTCTCACTCCTCCTTGAGAATGTGAGTCTGCTGTGTGGCATTGAGAGTCAGCCCATTCCTGTACTAGCAGCTAGAGAACCATGTGGCACCTGACAACGATGCCTGGCTCAGTGGCAGCATGACGGCCTTCTGAGATGTGCCCAAGGGTTCTGCAGTAACAGGACACCAGTGCCTACGCCACCGAGGATCCTTGTGTGTCTCCTGTCCTCCACTTGTGGACTCCTGTCTGTCCTCGGCTGCTAATTTCCCTCACACTTTTTGGACGAGCAGCAGGACAAGTCTCTGTTATGAGTTATTAATACTATTGTTAACTGCACACTCAAGGCTGGCCTCTCTGACTCAGCTCATCATGTTACAGATATATTGTACACAACAGACAAATACTCAATGCTGTTTTATATAAGACTGCCTATTAATATCAGAGGAAATGCCTTGGCCATCTATGGTAAAGGCCAATTGTCATTGTGTGACTTCAACTGGCCCCAAGGCCAATCTAAACAGTTACAGCCATTAGCTTAAATATATTTTGTAACCATATTCATTAGGTATAGGAGTGTAGATTGTGCCCTTACATCCACACACGTCTGCATGTTTGTTTAATGCCTGTTTAATGAAAGCAACATGACACAGCTCCATCTAGAGTGAGTACTGCAAACATTCACCATTTACTTGTTTAGCCTTAATTGGTTGAATTTTCAGGCAATAATTCTGTAGCAATCAAAAGTAGGCCTAATATGGTTGACAATAAAACACGAGTCAAGGCAACTGATAAAAGCATATAACTGTCACGTCACCACAAGTTTGGAAAGGCTAGATTTAGCAAAAAAATGACAAAGTGGGCTACTATTACCTTTCCAAATGGCCAAACCACCTAATATTCTTGGCTAATAATAGCTAATAATGGGTTAAATTATAGAACCCAAAGTTGTGTGTTTATCTCCTTAATTAATCAAAATTTTCAATCATGCTAGAAAGTAACAGAATAGATAAAATGGCAGGGAATTGCAGATTCTGCCGTATTATTAAAGTGCATTAGAAACCTCCGGTGTATTGGTGGCGCTGTGACTTTTTAGCTCATATTTTTTAAACGGAAGTGCCTTTTGTCCTGAAGGAAACGCGCCATTGAAGCAATCCAACGTGAGGGCTTCGTTGAAAAGCACTGAATAAACGTGCAATTTTTTCATATTTTATACCAACTATTGGTATTTATTTTTAAGGATGGCGTACAGAGGACAAGGACAGAAGGTGCAGAAGGTTATGGTGCAGCCCATTGTATCCTTTCAGAAATCTTCACACGCAAAACAAAACCACTGTTAGCATCTATGCTATTGGTGTTGCTAACGCATTCATTCCGTATCATGGGTAAATTGTTCATTTATGCACAGTATCTTGAATGTTCGCTTTATACAGAGCCATTTTATGCAGTTACCAAGTTGTAAGATGTGTGCCTGTTTCTCTTACACAATAAGAATTGGTTTAAATTAAATCGTGCATTTCATTTACTTGTCTGAATTCCTTGACCTTATTTACCAGAACCTAATTTTCCGGTACCTGCAAAATGTAAGTGCTTGTAGGATCTATTATACCTTCGATGTTTGTGCCTTTTACAGTCCTTGTGTTAAAGCTGTTGTCTCTGTTGCAGCGCTCGCGAATCCAGGTCTGGTTGTATGAACAGGTGAACATGCGGATAGAAGGATGCATCATTGTAAGTACACTTTTCGCTTTGAGGTGAAACTTAATTTGCGACTAAACAGTGTATGAAGTCTAAAGCGTAGTTCATGTGTTTGATTTATGATAAATGTCACGTGAAATCGAAAATGGTTGAATTCGGGTCAGCAAAGTGTGTGATCTCAGCTGTAGACTCGTATTGCAATGAACTAAGACTTTCCTCAGTCGTGTTATTCGCCAATGTTTTTCTTTTGGTAAGTAATTTAATAATAAATAAATCAAATAAATACATGAATAACTCCAAATAACGAAACATTAGATCTAAACTCAAAGGACTGCTGCAAGTCCAAAGAGGACAACATTGGCCTTTGTACAGGTCCATATTCCATTCTCCTGAAGTCTTTGGGTTCTATTATGTGATCTGACTATTGATTTTTCCTCTTCAAAGTGACCACTCTTGTTGGCTGTGGGGAAACCCATCCATCCACAAGGATTCAAGTTGCTGGCTGTTAAACCTGTCATTTGGCACTGTACAGTTTAGCGTGTAACTGCTGCTTAATGTGCTAAAAGTTGTAGAGTGGACTATCCCTGTCAGTGTTTCAATCCTCTGCAGCTGGGATATAAGCTACCATTCATTTATCTGTGACCACCTGCTGGAAGATACACAGTGGCACCTTTATTTCATTATCTTTGCAAATTCTAACAAAGTGACCTGGCTCTGTTGTCACACATTTGTTAAGTCTAACGTCAGATGGAGTTACCTTGCCTTTAAATTTCCATGCCACCCCACTGCAGAAACATGTCTCCCATGTTTCCCTGGACTTTACCTGCTTCACTCTAGGCGTTAGCCCTAGGTGTAGCGCAGAGAGTTTAAGTTGATGATAGGACTTTGGTAAACCTGGTGTACACTGACTGCAAGTGTGGTGTGGTTTGGGACTCACTCAAGTTTGCAAGACATGGAAAGTCATTACAACTGATGCACCCTGCCACACTGACCTCCAAAGAGTGAAAGTCAGAGAGAGGCGCGTGTCTGTGGGAAGAGGCGGCAAGAAGCCTATTTTTCCCCACACGCTGCAGCAGTCTGAAGTGGATTTTAGGTCATTAGACATGAACTCAAGTGAAACTGTGTTGCTTTGGTCAAATATGCAACGCACTTGTTGGTGTAATGTGCAATCTGCAAATTCGTACCACAGTGCATTTGTGGTCAGTATATACTTTGTGTTAGTTGGTCTGTTCATGTCCTAGAGCAAGACGTGTGGACATTCGCAGCTGTCATGAAAATACTAGTGTTGGATGTGTTCAGTTTACAGTTTGTCCAATTTGATTGAGTAGCTTGACGAGCGAGTTCCTTATACATTCTGTTTATCAAAACTTGTGGTTCTAGCTGGCCAGGTAAGCTGGGCTATGCCTTAGTTTGCAAATGGCATGTCATTGTCATTGCCATTAAAATAGCGGTAGATTAATTTGTATTTTATTATTCAGAATGTGATATTCTTTTTCTAGGGCTTTGATGAGTACATGAACCTGGTTCTTGATGATGCAGAAGAAATCCACATGAAAACTAAAAACAGAAAGCCACTGGGTAGGTTTTCAGTGTTAAATGTAACTGGAATTTCATTTATAATATATATTTCATTTAATAATATAGTCTTAATATTTATATAAAAAATGCAATATGTTTTGTAGAAATGTGTTATTTTGTTGTGTACATTCCCTTTTATAATTTTCTGGAAGTATGAATCATGAATATTTCTCTTAACAGGGAGGATCATGTTGAAAGGAGACAACATTACCTTACTCCAGAGTGTGTCCAACTAACCTGGAATGATTTTTTTTTTTTTTTTTTTTTTGTATGTGACATGAATATTTGTTACTTTAAATCCACATTGTGTTATGAAAATAAACTTGATTTCTTAGAAACCTTTGGCTGTGGCTATATCAAGTTACTCTTAAGTGGGTCATTTTGTTATACCTCCATCTAGTGGTAGTATGATGTCATTGCAATTTTAGAATGTAGGTCAAACTATGCCACCGCTGTTCATACCAGTTTTATAATTTTAAATCAAACCAAACCGATTATATTGCTGTGAATGTATGAAAAATTTAGCATTCATTGTAAAACGACTCGTTAATGCTCCTTAAAGACTTTCTGCACACTTTCCACTCATTTTATTGGTCGATTGCTGCATTGTCCATGATTTCTGGTTTCACACCCCATAAGGCATACACAAGACGAGACATTTTTTTCACATTAAATCCATAGAGTGTCCGACTGAGTGATGGACCAGCGTCATTACGTCGTCCTTCACTACGCAGCGTGTCCCTGTTCTGCTGACTGGGAAGCCCCTTGCGCGGAGCTGCCAACGCCCGGCGTAAAGACACAAAACAGAGGATTCGGTGAGGATTTTATTATTTTTATGTGATTATTATGTTTTACCATCCATCTTAGACATTGTTCAGTGACTAAATTCAGATGTTCACTGTTGTGATCAATGTTGTGAATGAGAGAATGCGCTTGAATTTCTAATGACCGCATCCTCTGAGGGGCTAAACTGGTTAGCTTGTATGCTATCGGGTTAGGACATTAGCTACTGTTTGCAAATGAATGTAGCGTAAATCTGTGAGCTAGGGTGTGTAAAAGGGTTTACCCAAAGCGTATTCTACTTACATTTTACACGTGTATCATCCGATCGGAAGAATTGACCAGTTTTGTATTTGGCACAATGGTGCAGTTGAACCTTGAGCGAGACACCGATCAAAATAAAACCTTTCAAATGAGTTTTTTTTCGTATAAACATGCAGCAAATGTTGGTGTGATCTTTTTCAAAGTACCACCAACATTAAGTATTACATTATACCCTTTAAATGCTAGTTTGTACAGGTTTTACAGCCGGCAGGAAATTAGGCCAAGATGAGGCCGAACCGGAAAAATAGCCGAACAAATGCCCTGTCGCAAGCGGCAGCATCCCCCTCACATACTTTGCTCATGTTCATTTTATTTCACAATACACACGCATACTAGTGTGTAATATTAATTACATGTTTGTACAAGGATTATGAACGTGTCACTCAAGTTTACATCTCTTTCTGCGCCTCAAATGGCTATTGATATCAGTTCCCAAGTAAAGTTATGCCTATTTGGGGCAGGGGTCGCATTGATTTCTATACCACCAGTGCAGCGTTGTACCATCACAACATAATTCGTTGGTTTAGCGGTTGCAGGATCACTGGCATTGATAAAGTGATGCTTCTCACACGATATCAGTTATTTTCTGGCTGTTCTAAGCTGGCCTGCCCTACAAACACAAATACGTGGATTAAGTCTGGCACCGTTACTGCAGCTGTATCCTGACTGTGGTTACTGCACCGAGGGGCCTTGGCTGCTGCATACTGTTTTTTTTTTTTTTTCTTTCTCTCAAATCAGTGCGCCCACAGAGAAAGCTTAACATCGTTGGACTATTATTCAAATCACGGTGTTCTCCTTTTTCTAATATTTTGGATAACAGTAGTATGGGTATGTTGGCTGTAACACTACTATGAGTAATTTTACATCGTTAATTTTATATACGGGTAGTCCAAATTTGATTGCATGTGTGTGTTGGGTTGTCTGAGGTGCAAAACTGTTAATTTATGGGTTGTTGTTGGTAGTGTCAAGAACCATGTTATTACCATTTTACATTTTTTTTTTTTTTTTTTTAAGATGCTCTAACTCAAGCTAACAAGTGTTTTAAGTTTTAGGAGTGATAGTCATTATGTTGTAGGAAGGCTAAATGCAGAAAAGAGTCTTTTAACATGCATTGCACATTTTTTTAAATATCCAGTAGTAATTATATGTTCTTCATTCTTCTGTTTTTCCTCATTTTTTAGATCTTGAATGAGTAGTGAAGACCGCAGCTATGCAGACCATCAAGTGTGTTGTTGTAGGGGACGGTGCTGTAGGTAAAACTTGCCTGCTCATCTCTTACACCACAAACAAGTTCCCCTCTGAGTACGTCCCTACGGTGAGTGTTTCAACACTGTGTGCTTTACTTGCATCGGCTGAAGTCCATGAGGGTCTTTCTGACTTGAAGTTTGTCTGTTGTGCTGCAGGTTTTTGATAACTATGCTGTAACTGTTATGATCGGGGGAGAGCCCTACACTTTGGGCTTGTTTGATACAGCAGGTATGCATTTTTGGTTAATGCAATGTGTTTTTCAACAAATGAGTATCAATATTATTTTATGTAGTTTATACATTAGGGTTCTCACCATATTTGTTTATACAGGTCAGGAAGACTACGACAGATTACGACCTCTGAGTTATCCCCAGACAGATGTTTTTCTTGTCTGTTTTTCTGTTGTTTCTCCCTCCTCCTTTGAAAATGTAAAAGAAAAGGTATGTGTGGTATAGTAACATATTTTCTTTATTGTTAAATGTTTTTAAGTAACTAAATATAATGAAATGTGCATTGTCAAACAGTGGGTTCCAGAGATCACTCACCACTGTCCAAAGACGCCTTTCCTCTTGGTGGGGACACAGATCGACTTGAGGGATGACCCTTCCACTATAGAGAAGCTTGCCAAGAACAAGCAGAAGCCCATCACTCCAGAGACAGCAGAAAAGCTCGCCAGAGACCTGAAGGCAGTGAAATACGTGGAGTGCTCAGCCCTCACACAGGTACTGCACTCCACAGTTCAGGCACAGGTGTTTTGTACAGTAAATGTTTACTATTATAACACACAGATCAATAAGCAGCTAGGCACTGGTTTCCCTGCTGCTCTTTGACTTGTATTCAGAGTGCAGTTATAGGAGGCGCAAGTGTTGTTTTTAACTTTTTGTTATACAGTTGTGGCACAGAAATATCATCTATACAGTTACTAATAGTGTTAAAGCAATAGCGTAGTGTTAAAGCAATAGCGTCTTTGTTATAGCGTGTGAGTGTTGGAATTGGCATCTGGACTAACCTTCTTTAAAACTTCATATTAGTACTATACTACTATTGGAAAAAAAAGACACTTTCTACACTGATGAAAAAAGTGAGTCACGTGCCCACAGCTCTGCTGTATTATGTAAACATTGCCAATGGTCCCTGGGTTTGCAAACGCAGCTCTTTTGTCCTAGACATGTCAAACCCTTAGTTCAGGTCCCTGGTCACGAAGCAGCTTTTTTTTTCAGTTTAAGACCCTTTGGACAGAGATCAGCAGAATATATGCAAATGTGTATGTGAGAGCACTAACTGTAGGGCTTTAATTCTATGTTTTTGTATGTCATTTGTTGTTGAGATCCACTTCCTTGATCATGTATACAAGTAATGAATATAATCTAAAAATATGCCTGATGCTGGTCACACTGGACATCTCAGAACAATGGCACTAATGGAGCTGAGGTGTTGTTCAGCGTCTCTGCTTCTTCCTTCCTCCACCCGGCCTCTCCTCCGAGTTGCTGATGTCATTTCCTGTTTCCTTTTCAGACTCTCACCTCTTCATTTCGCTCAGGAACATTTTCTGTTCCATACCATGTCATACCAGTTATGTTCGTTCACTTTTAATGTGCTAACTGCCTTGTGTTGTCTTCCTCTCCTGCTGCTATAGCGAGGGCTGAAGAATGTATTTGATGAAGCTATCCTGGCTGCCCTTGAGCCACCAGAGACGCAGAGAAAGAGGAAATGCTGTATATTTTAAACTGTTGGAACTCCTAATACTGCTCTTTTCTCACTCTTTGAATGTGCTGCTATTCAAACTCTTCTTTATGTACCCGAGGGCTCTGACCTTGATTATGGCACATGGCACTGACTACAAGTCTCCTTAAGAGAGTGTTGGATATATATTTTGTGACATAGCCATTTACATTTGTTTTCTTCGGGGCATCTTTCCATTTCTAATGCTTTTTTATGAGTTGTAGTAGGCAGTGAAATATTTAGGTTGGTCAACTCTGAATTGTTTAACATTTATGTGCCAATAATGTGCGGCTGGTGCGTATTGTCACTTCTCACATGGTGACTTCAAACCCTGTGAAATAAATAAAACGTGTTAAACTATTGTTTACTGGTGCAGTGTTTTCTCAGACACAGTAAGTACAGTAGCTCCCGCTCTTGGCCCTGCTGCCGGGCCTGACTTGTTTTCAGCACAGTGCAGCATTGTTTCAAAGGTTCTGTTCATTTCACATGACCCGGCTTCAGTGTAAGCTGCTCTGCTTGGGACACACACTGTAGGCAACAGCAAGGTTACAGTTAGTGTCACATCTGACCAAACCATTGTTCGTGTGGCTGGATTATTTTCTGACCCTTTGAGTTAATTCACTTATATTTGGTTTGCTCCTACAGGCTGTTTTCTTTGTCACTCCACGCACTCTAGTGGCGCTCACTACTGCTCCCTCTCTGTTAAAGCTGCTATTCTTCCCCTCAGCCTTATGATTTGTGCTTTTGTCGTTTGAGTTTTTTGAGTTGTCCCGCACTGTATTGAGCCTGTATTTGTATGTTTGTGTCCACAGAAAGGCCTAAAGAATGTGTTTGATGAAGCGATATTGGCTGCACTGGAGCCCCCAGAGCCCAAGAAGAAACGCAAGTGTGTGCTGCTATGAGAGGCTCCTCCCCTTTTACAGCCCACCACCAAAACACCCAAAACACACACATGTAAACACAACACCATCCACGTCCACTGACCCCAGCCCTCTCTTGCTCTGCTAAGGCTTGTTGACAACCTTGAGAAAACATCTACCAAGTTTTGGACATTTCTCTGCAATAATGACATTTGTAATTGTAAGTTTGGTACAGAGATCTCTACTCTGTTACAATTACAATTGGGATCTATAATCCAAGCCTATAGAAAGCTAACATTGATTCCAGATTGCGTGTGGAACAATTAACAGGAAGAATCCAGTCATGTTATTTTCTTTTAGCCACTGTAAAAGATTTAAACTCTGCTCCTGCCTTCCTGCTTCCACTACGCTGTCATCCCCTTTGGTAATGAGCTGTCCCCAATGCTTACATTTGTTGTTTGCCAATTTTCTTTTATCACAACCTGTCTCGATACTTCAACACTTACAGAGGACTGTTAAGATGAGTGTGGATGTGTCCCACCGAGCTGGTCGACATTGCCATACATAGACAGTCCCATTGCATTTAGTGGTGGTAGAATAGCACAGACTGTCAGTGTAGAGTGTGCTTCATCTAAATGCATTATTCATAGTGGGCCCATGCGGCGACCACACAATTGGCTTTTTAGCTGCAGGGAACTTCAAACAGTGTTAGCAGATCAAGTGTGTGTTTTTCATGCTTTGCCAGGGACCAAGGAGTAACGCACTGGCCTCATAAAGCAGACAGAAGGGGTACAATAGTGGGATATATGAACAAACGTCATGTTGGCACAAGCAGACGCCACTGCTAGTTTAATGCTTTTTATATGAACTGAACTCCACCATATTTCTGTGCCAGCTCAGAATGTGGTGCCTTGTTTTAGAGTGAGTGTCTGCCCATTGTCCCCTCCCACACATTGAAGAGTGCTGCCTTGGTCTCGGTTTTCATGATAGGATTTACAGATGTAAGTATAATGTAAGCTGGCACACAATGTTGACGTAGGCTCCAAGTGTTTTTACCAAAATCTTTTTTTTTTTTCTTCATTTTTGTTTGTGCTGTTTTTTTATTTTATAAATATATATAAATATATATGAAAGGTTACCTTTCACTTTTACTTTTAGGGGCAGGATCTCAGCTGAACTCTCAATCTGCCAGTTTATTAAGATCACCTCTGATTAGTTCAGTCAAATAAACCTTCCAAAGTTCAGTAAAGATAACATGTGAATGGTTGGTTCTTGTCTTCTTTACTGGTGGTTTTGAGTTTGGTTAACCTCCAGCCCAAGGCAGTATCATTATGATAACGTAATTGTTTTTGGTGAAAACCAAATGCTTTGTCAAAAGTCTTTGATCTTTATATGCATTCTTTTCAAAAATATTAAACTTATACCTTAATTGCCTTTACTACCATTTGTTGTCGTAATTTTGTATTAGTTGTTTCATGAAATTATCAGTGTTATTTTGAAGAGACCCCTTTGCCTTGATAAATGAAGGTGGTGTAGCGAAACATGGTCTCAAGAGTAATTTGTTAACTTAGACTTTGAGGAATTTTTTTTTTACCAAACAAGAACTCCTGATTATGGACAAATGGACAGAGCTGCTAAAACACCGAATACCGTTGTCAACCAGCAGGAGGCGTTGTAGACCACAAGTGATTTACACATTTACTTATTTCAAATTGGTGATGTGTCCATCTGCCAATGGATTCATATTAGGTAGCCTAACACTGTCCCTATGAATATATAGGCCAATTTCTTGATGGAATGTAGTTTGTAGTTTGGTGGTATTTGTTTTTAACCTGTGAAAGTAGGTTATAAATCTTAAATTTGTTTCTAGCTCTCACAAACTGTTTGGCTCATCAGGGCTCATCAATAGTATTCACATGGATTAATTGAAAACATGCACAGCTGGAGAACAGCTTTTTCAGATGAAAAAGTGAAGTAGCTTTCATCTCAAAGTACGATACAGTGAACAGGTTCTTTCTTGTAAGTTTGGAACAGATGCAGTTAGAAACAATGCTTTTCTTATTAGATGAAGACATTTTCACAGGTGAGACGGAGGAGGCCTACTTAAGTTCAGAGGAAGATTGAGTAAAATACTGCATTACTAACATGCTCAAACAAAGCACAGCTTTGGCACAAGTATGGCTTTGTTTTGATGAGGGAACTGAACATGATGAAAACTCATGTCAATTTTTCATATTAATCTTAATTTGCATAACACTTTTCTTTCATTCACAGTCTAACAGAAGCTGAAATGGGCTAAAAACCCACCAATAAGAAAACTTCTTTTAAATGTAAAAGTTCATTATTGAGTGTCATCCAAACCAATTTTAAATCACATGATTGAATCACTTTGACTGTGCTTAATGGAGCCCCCACAAGTTTGCAACGGCCATGATTTTCAAGTACTCCCCTCTTCTCTAATGTGCAGATGTTTATCATGCAGCCCATGGAGCGTCAGGGGCAGCTCTGTTCACTGCAGGTATTTAGACACCGCAGAATGACAATGTTTAATAGATACATGTAGCGAGTGCTCTCAGCCGTACCCCGCATATACAGAAATGTCCAGGTGTGAAGAGACAGTTTTCTCTTCACGCATTCAGATCAGTACAAATCTCTCTGCTGACAGATAAGTTAGTTGGAAGAACTCCACATAATAAAGTGAAGCAGCACAGACCCCTATCAACACACACTGTCACTGATGCCTGCTCACTAATCTGCCTTTATTATCTATCTCAGGCCCATTTCTAGCTTTGCGGGGACCTGGGGATTTGCCAGAGTTTAGAGATTATTTATCAAATTATTATCCTTGATGTATTGCGTTTGATAGGCCCTAGCCTTCTTCTCTGGACAAGTAAGGGGACAAAAACTTTTCCACTTTTGAGCCCCCCGCTGGTTCAGCCCCATGCATCTGCTTAATGTCTTTACATACCAGAAAATGCCATTCTCCCCACATGATTCATTCGGCAACTCAGGTGTAGCTAATAAACAGTTTATGTCCCCACACACATTATTTACTCTAATATTGTGAAATAAATGAGGATTGTTCAAATAGTAAGGCTTTAGAACTCATTCACTCCATTTTAGTGTTGAGGGTTGAATACTTGACTATGATTTACATATACCAATTTACTATTTGGTATTTAATTCTTGTTATATTCTGCAGCTCATGTATTTTGTGTTGATATGCTTAAGGTTTATTGTTTCAGTGCAGCTATTTTCTTACCAAGATGCTATCTGAATCAACATATCCTGAATTTGTTATAGCGAGAGATCTACTTTGATCATTTTGATGAGAATGCACCAAAAGCCAGTTAAAGGCCTGTTAAAAGCATTGGCAAATCAGGTGTCACATATCTTGTTGTGTCCTTAGGCAAAACATTTCACCCACAGTGAAGAAATGTGAGTGTTGTTGGTGGTCAGACGGTGTATATTGCCAGTCTACCCCAGGGCAGCTGTGGCTACAATAGTAACTTACCACCTCCCGGTATGGAGTGAATGAATAATGCACAAAATTGTAAAGCAACTTTGAGCATTTCAGAAAAGCGATATATAAGACTGATGCACAGATTTTTTTGATGAAGACTGAGGGACTGATTTGCATGTGTAATGTTATACTAGTTTCAGCATTGTATTATACACAACTTTTGATATTCAAAAGATGTGATATTTTGTTGTAACTTCTCAGTGGCAATAGTCCAAATGTCTTTATCATTCTGAAAAACATGAGTCCTGGTGCCTGCTCCTGTGTTGCGCAACATGGCTGTTGCCAGCATCAGAGACTCCAGTGAAAAGCCCAAACAGGTGAGGGGGGGTGGAGGACAGAGGACTGCAACTGTCATCACAAACACAAACCATCTGTCTCATTTGAGTAACTTGTTTTCTTTTAATATGAGAAGTATGCTGCTGAGATCTGGGAGTTTGCGAGAGGCCTGGGAGGGCTGGGGCTCTCCATTCTCTGAGACTGGCATTATATTAAGATCTGCACCTGACCTGCAGATATGACAACTCATTTCACCTAGTTAACATAATTGTATTTAAGATTTGACTAAAAACATGCCTATTTTTTGTATTTGTTAAAATTGTATTTATTTGTTTGTTTGTTTATTGGTTTATTTATTTGTTTTAACTTAGCTGAAATTATTTTTTAAAACTTTCTGGTTAGATATGGGCAGCATACTATGATATGTACAGGGAATTCCATAACAGTCACCTTGCAACCATAATGTCAGCTAAGGCCAAATGCAGAATAGACATCATTAGACTAATTACAAATGACAACATCTTTATTTTGTTTAATGCAAGTTTAAACTGCATTTTGGACACAGTTTTGTTGATTACATATGTACCTGTTATATGCACTTTATGACAACTTATCTGCCGTGGACAGTGGGGACGGCCTAGCCATGGATTTCTGCTTCCTGTTACATGCAACATTTTGAGTACTTGTCTCCATTCTAAATATATAATATTGTGATTTTAATTGTTAACTGCCACAGCAATGGTCCTAGTTTATCATAATTCGAAAACTCTTAAGATATGGTTATATTATCGAATAAGGCTTTTGAAAGCACCACCCCTTCATCTCCAAATGGGGGCAGTATTCAATTAAGAAGTGTCTTCTGGGCTCTGCTTAGCAATATACTCAGCAAATTCCATGCAATGAATAATTGAATGAATAATGTAATTTCTTATTAAGTAGCAGTATGTCATGAAAAATTACTTAGGATCCAAATGCATTAAGAGCATAGCTGTGCTGAGTTGCCATGCACAAGTCTGCAATTTGTTGTAACTTAATTTTGGCTTTGCTAGACCCACTGTCAGCAAGACCAACCACTAAACAACTTGATCTGACTTGGCTGAGTGACTCCACACACATGCGCACCAACAACCGGGCAAGATGGTGCAATTACTCACATTTGAATCGAAATTGAAATTCAATCATATCTAATGGTCTTTTTAAACAACATATAAAATCCTCTGTCAGTGACTTGAAGCAGAGCATTTAGAGGAAAAACTGAGTTGATTTTGATAATTAAAAGTCTTTCTAGTTTATATTCAAGTAATAAATAATGAAAACAATTTCCATTAGTTATAATATGCCTAATACAAAACAAAATAGAATTAAAAGCTGTGATCAATCAATGTGAAAACCTGTGCTCCCACCTCACTTCACCAGGCCATCATAGTGCCCTGATAATTAAGTACAGACCCTCTGAGAAGTGGAGGGGTGTAACGTGTAAGTCAAAGATATTACCGCACTGGAGCAGGGCAGTCGATATTGATAGGACAGACAAAGCCTGTGCCATGTGGTCTGCATTTTCCCATAATCCCACTTTTAGCCCAGTGTTCCTGCCTTGCTTTTCCTCTTCAGCCTCTCCTGCTCTTCTGCCCAAACATACGCCCATGCAGGTCCCATTGCCGTGGGAAGCTCTGCGCACTATCTCCAGTCTGTAGAGCATTTGGTGATATACGGAGCATAAATTGTCTTTATTGGTGTCAGGGGTCTAGGGAAGGACTTCGGGGTGTAGCGCCGTACCTCAAGCAGGCAGCACAATCTAGCACACGCCTCACTAATAGAATAATAACAGCTTCATTATTAAAATATAACTGTTACTCTGGTTTAGAGAAAAACAAGTGCCCTCCATACATTTTATTGTATCACAATGTAGAATGTGTGGCTATAACGTTAAATGTCCTACTATTTGTGTTTTGAATACAGTGTATGTATGTACTTATTGGCAGATGTGAAACCTGCCCCCCACCTCTCCACTAACTTGTCCTGTGTTCAGGTTCATCTGTGTGCTTTGGTCTTCTGCTGGCACCCTGTCAGACAGCAGTAACATAGATGGCATCTAGTGGTGATATGTGAGAATACAGCAGGGCCCCGTCATCTTATTTAAAATATAATTAAATTTATACATGTATGTTTCCTTTAAAACCACTCATCTTCCAAAAACACCCACACGTTTCACAGACAGAAAGAGTGACCACTACAGTTTATCTTGACACAGCATAGTATATTCCAGATCAACATACATTCATAGGCAGTATAGTCTTCAGTGTATACAGATCTACAGTATGACTCTATAATGGTACATTGGTTTACTGGTGGCGGTACAAGTTAGCTCAGAAAACAATGCAGTCCCAATAGTGGCACAAGTGTGTGTGTGTGTGTGTGTGTGTATTTGTGTGTTACTGTATGTGCGCTTGGAGAGAAAGTGCTTCAGTCGTCATGCTGGGACTCCTCTGACCGACCCCCTGGACTCATGCATGTTTGTGTTTACTGCTGTTAGCTGTGAGCTTACTAAGCTTCCCCACATGCTGGAGAAAGTGGACGGATCAAGCCAAATGTGCATGCTACAGAGTCACAGAAATATGGTATGTAATAAATGTAGGGGGCTGCCAAATTTATCAGTGTTTTCAGTACAGTCTGACAAAAGAGAATTTAAATTAAAAATTCCATGTATTTGTTTTTGTTTTGTTTTTTTCCTAATCTTAGTGAAAAACCTGAATCCTCCTTGATCTAGAATGACCACCTCAAAATGTAAATAAAGAGGGACCCATTGTTGAGGGCAAAAAGATTGGAATCGCAATAGCAGGAGCCAACATAATACAGACAAGTCAGTACATCTGAAATTCCTTGTGGGGAAAAAAGACAGGGACAGGAACCTTGGCCAAGACAGCCAAAAGGGTGGTCACCCTAGCTTCATTCCATGTTCAAATGCATATACATTGGTTGCAATGCAATAAATGATAGTTGTCTCTCTGTGTGGCTGTCTGTAAGCCCTGTGAAGAGTGGCTTATGCCCAAATTGTACCCAGTCAGCGACATTTTAGACAACTACAACTGAGCATATACCATATATTATACCATTTGTACAATGGAGGACTAAAATGAACTAATTTACCACTTATTGTTAAGGAGATAGTGTTGATTGCTGACAGTTAATTATGTCAGCATTTGGACTATCAGTATACTTGTTAATCTATTATGGAAGACAATAATTTTGTTTTGGGGACGACTACACATTCTTCACCCTCTTGTCAAAGTTGGTTCATCGGATATTTAATTGCATATTTAACTAGTAGTTCTGTTAGACTTTGGAATATGGGGACTTAAAGTTGTGACTATAGACAACTGTGTGTGTGTACATTTGTAATAAAAAAAAAAAGTGGAGCAGCATTAGGGCAACAAATGGGACAACACAAATAACACAATTTTTCATCATCATTCATCAGTCAGTCATGAAAATGGGAGCAAACCGCATTTAGTCCTTGTGCGATAATTGCCCCTTGTCGTCTGAGCCTGATTCAGTTCAGACTCAGTTTTCCCTTTTAGACATCTTTCTCATAATGTCTCAAAGCAGCAGCAAGTACAGAGGGCAGCGAACCCTCCTCTCAGATACCCCCCCATGTGTTCTGTCTATCTGTTATCAGGGCCTTGTGTCTGTGTCCTTCTTCTCTTTCCACAAATAAGTTAAACAATACAAAAAATATGAAGCATCAACAATGACACGGCATGTGAGAGTGGTGGAGAAGACACAACATGAATGAAGTTCATTAGAAACAATGCTGTCAAAGTTGCATCAGACAAACCACATGCAGACGGTACGTTTCCAGGCATGGCAGTTGGCTGATCCAGTCTTGTCCTGTCTGAGCAGACCTACTGCAGGTGGTAGGGGGGTGGCTTCACACATGCTCCCTGTGCTCTCTGGCCCTGGAGAGGCGGGGCTATGTGGCGTTCGGTTTGCTCATGACTTTTGTCTTTGCCTATCACCGACAAGTGTGCATCTCCACCGTTTTGCGACACTGTTTACATTTGACATAGCAGCACCAGTGGAACTTGCAGCTGCACCTGTCCACCACCTCCACCTCCTGAGTCTGGAAGCCCCGCCCACAGCACATTAGTTCACAGCCATCAATGGCTTTGGATGTTCTGTTGCACTGGCGGCCTACAGTACCCAGCATGCCGGGTGTCCGTGGGTCATAGTCGCAGAAGTCCGGACTGGGGTCTAGGTAGACCAAGTCTTCGTCTGTGTGAGGTTTGAACTGGGAGTTCCGTGGCACCAGGACTTTGGTGGAGCCCACTTTGCGTTGTTCCACCTCAGTGGCTCCGTCAAACTTCTCCTTGATGATGTTTCCCACTTTTCGGAATGGAGGCATGGCTTTCCAGCATGTCTTCACCTCACAGGAGCCTGACACGCCATGGCATTTGCACTCCACCCGCATGTGCGACAGGATGGCCTGCAAAGAGTACAACAGAATAGGAATATGATTTTTTTTAAAGTGTGTAAGTAACTTATTATACTTAATATACTATAAATTATAATAGTATACTATAAACTATAATAATATTTATATAATACCTCTCTTATATACTAGTATGTCTATCATATTTACATTTTTATTGTGTTTTAATCTTATAAATAATGGACACACAAGTGTGGAAAACCAGGAAGAATTTACCTTCCTGCCAGCCTCATTATTGTGCAGGTTCATGAGAGCTCGATTTGATGACTGCCCTTTGCCTCTCTCCCTCACATCCACAAAGGATTGAGAGAATGCCACTCCGTAGGCAATGTTGTCGCTGCAGCCGGACCACTGGAACCCTGATGAGAGATGGGCAGCAGTTACATCTGACACCATCTGAGTGTGTGTGCATCTGTGTGTGCGTGTGTGGAAAGTGTGGCACAGACGTACCCTCTGGACTCACTCCATGTACATTGTGGTCACAGCCGCATTTTTCCAGCTCCCCGCTGCTGCAGGCCCGGGTGACCGCAAACGCCACACTGGCTGCTGAGATGGCATACACAAAGGCTGCCTCTCGAGTGCCTAACACACACATGGCAGAAGTAAGACAACATGAACAGCAACATACAGTTAGACTCATAAAGAGTGCATTAAGCCCAGGAAGGGGCAAACAGGATCCCAATGTTTATGCACGAGAGGGATCTAATAGGAGTCAGTTTAATGTCAAATGCTTTCTAACTCACTATTGGGATAATTTTTCATACATTTTAAATACTTCTGTTCTTCCACCCAATACTGTCACATTTAATTTTAATTTAAATGGTTGTCATAGCGATGAAGAGAAACAGAGCTTTCCAGATTTTAACCATTTGAATTTATCAGTAGAATCAGTCAGTCTTACCCTGTGTGACCACTTTGCCGAACACTGGCATGCTCTCCAGGGTGGAGCAGTTCCACCTGCGGTTACGGAACTGATACTGACACTCATCAATGGCCAGCTGAGCGCCACGCCTCACTGCATCCATCACCTCCACACTGCGTTTACAGATCTGCACCTAGCCAAGAGGAGGCAGCACATCAGCAACTACACCAACTTCATTGCATAATAGAACAAAACGTTTGGGACTAATACATGAAAACCAAAGAATGGACCAGTGAAAAATGAAAAAAAAAGTCTACCTGTCTTTGTATTAGACCTCGTAACCTCTCACATGTCTCCTCATCCCTGATGCTTCCAACTGAAGAGAGTTTGGCAAGATACCTGTAAGAGACAGAAAGAGGATTTTATTTAACCTGAAGGAACATAAATGACACAGAAGCAGTGAAGTGGATATTAACACATGCATCAAAGCGAGGAGAGACTATTTGGTGACTGGATAAATAAGAAAATGGCACAATGTGATTGGCTGACAACAATACACAGATGATTAGATAAACAAGGGAATGAGCTAATTCAAATATGCACACAGCCTTATATTAGTGACTTGTGGCCAGTTTCAGACAGGCTTCATTGCTGGTCCTTCATGGCATGGTGGAAATGTTGTGAGCAGATGTCTGATGAAACCCAGAGAGAACAGTGAGAGGTTCTTATCACACAGCACCTTTGGGCCAGACAGGTCAGCTCACCTCTCTTTACCTCATACCTCTACTATCTCCATCCTCAACCCTGCTACTGGACCTGACGTGGAGTTTTATAATACATATGCATATGTCAATCTCTTCCATCAAAACAATTATTCAATCTAAACCCAAGTGCAGCCTTTTGGTTACAGTCAAACACTCCAAAACAATTGCTGGGTCACAGGGCTCCTCCCATCCTCTCACCCTCTCATCTCCCTCTCTCAGCCTCACAGATATGGCCTCCTCAAGCACTTCCCATTCAGACAGTGGTTATTCATCACTCATCGCTCCGATAACACTGTATGGCACCCCACTGTTCTCAAATATCCACCATGACCTCATTGTTGCCCTATTTTTGTGTAATAACAGGTATAGTCCTTGTGTGATCCTCAGCACCATTAACTACAAACTGCCTAACATGTTTAATGCAGGGGGGCATGAAGATCAGAAATGTTTTATAGAGTGTGCTCATGAGACACAGTCCTGGAAAAGGTATTGGAGAAAAGGGAAGAAATATAATTTCTCATAAACTCTGTAAACAGGTAAAACATCACATGGAGCTCCTGATGACAAGACAAAAGCAGAAAATAAGAATCCAGCCAGAAGAAACATAATTTTATTTTTTCCTTTATTCAATGAGATGGATGAATATGACCTTGAGAATTTTCAGTATTTGATTGGAGGCTTCCAACAGGGAGGCAATCAAAATGCTTTCATATAAGTAAACAGCAACTGGCCAGCACTACACACACAGTGAGACAATCTGTCAGGGCTCGTCCCACTAGCCCGGCAGTGACCCTGGGCACATCTCATAACATTGGATAAGCACTGGTTCAGGTGTCCAGCATGGGAAACACACTTGGTAGACCTTGTGCAAGTCTGTTTATCTGTTCAATTGATGCAGCATTTCTGTGTTTTCCCCAGATGTGGTTAACAAAAATACCTCAGCTACAGTGGACATAGCAGAGCTGGTGCACTCATCTCTCTGGCCCCTGATGATTGCGTGCCTAAATCCCAAGGGTCTAAGCCCGCTGGAGCCAGTGGAGTTGTGGAGGCTGCCATATGTAATGCAACAATAACACAGCAGCCCGCACACTCAACTCGCGCCAGGTGGACGCTCCTTCTACCTCCCAGCCAGAGCCCCCCACGGCACCATGGGAGCTCACCGAGAAAGGCTTTTCCAAACAGAGATGAGACTCATGCAACAATGAGGCTATATCCACCAGAAGACGAGCGGCTATCGTTTCAGAGATGTTTTCCATAAACACAGCTCTGTTTCAGTCTCTCTGTGTACATGAAACCTGTGAAAATGCCGTAATACACACACCAGGATGTTTGTTATGCTTCCATAGAGACAGACTACAACTATTATTATTGCGTATAGGGCAGATATAGAACTCTTCAGATGTAAACATATGGTTGGGTTACTATAAGTAATGGTAATGAGATAGATGTACTGTTTGGACACTTTATTTTAAGCAATAAAACTATCTGAGAATGTCCACTGTTGATCATATCAGGCAGTGATCTTTGTGATGGATCTATAAATGTGCCTTCATTTTCATTCGTGGCTCTCAAGTATACAGCAATATTTTTCAGTAGTCATTATAGATTGATGGAAGCATGGACCCATTTTCTTGCTCAGGCAGCCTGTGAAGAGAAAATGATGGTAGCCAAAGTGCAGTGCCCAAGACTCATCTCCAAATTTTGGACACTTGGTCTGAGGGACTGGCTGGGAGATTTTGAATGTTGTGCATGTTTGTTCAACCTCTCGCACAGGTGGAAAATACAAACTCTGCACAGAAAAGCGCACATCACCTGTTAAAGCACTAGCCATTATCCCACCAAGAGACAGGGCATCCTTGAGACAACCCATTTTCTCATTATTGAACATTCATTAGACTGCTCAAAAAGTCCTGTGTGGTAACTCCCAGAGAAGAGATGGCCGATAAGCTCTGTCGATATTTTTGAGTCAATTTTGCTTACTCATAATAGATAATAGATTTTCCTTCTTTCTGCAAATAGGTGTTCTGCCATCTTGTATTGTATTGTTTTCTATATGTTATGTGGGTTATGTAAACTTCAGCCTATAAACCCTTTTGGCCTGTATAATAACTGAAGTGTTATGTGTAATTTTTGTGTTACACCTAAATCATTGCAACATGATTAAAGATTACCATACTTTTTTCATGGTTTGGGTGGTCCTGCGACTTATACTCCGATGCAACTTATATATTAAAATTTTCAGACAAACAGCCGTGAGAGGGCGCTCTAGGCCTGTGTCAGTATCTAGTACTAGTACTACTATTACTCCTGTACCACTGTCACTTTGCACTCTACTGCGCATGCCTCCTGTAGAAATAGCCGTTGTCTCTCTGCATACAGTGAAATATTCAGCCGAAAACGGTAATCGAGCAAGTTTGGAGTGAGCGAGAAACTTGTAGTTGCCTGGCGGAAAGCGGAGATGGAGAGAACACAGCTTCACAGCAACCGGTCAGGTGAGCCATGTAACATTAAGTCACTGGATGAAGGCAAAGCCTGAACTTCAATGACAATCGAAACCATCCTGTTGGGATTCAGAGAGGTCGGAATAATTCTAACTGGAACTGATGCTGAGTCTGATGACAGGTACACAGAAGAGGAAGCGGCGCTCTGTTTACATCATGGATCTGTGGTTTATCTCCGGAGGTGACACCGAGGATAAAGAATTCAATGGATTTAGTGATTTAGAGTGAAATCGTAAGTTTGGTAAAGTTATGTTATGTTGTTTATGCTATAATTATCTGAATAACTGTTAATATGTTACGTTAACATATTAACGCCTATTCAGTTCATTGTTCTCTATTCTATTGTTATTACTATAACTTGCCTTTCAATATGAAATGCCGGTTCCTGGTCTGTGATTTTATAAAATACATTTCCCCAAAAAATGCGACTTATATATGTTTTTTTCTTCTTCATTGCACATTTTTTGGCTGGTGTGACTTATACTCCAGAGCAATTTATAATCTGGAAAATACGGTATGTCAATTGACCAAAAAAAACCAAAACAAACTATACTAACTACCTAACTAACTTATTTTCTCACACTGATGTAAATTCCAAATGACTACAATCTCACCTGTGTAGAGCTGTGTAGATCTCTCCTCTCACCAAAGTGTTCAAATGAGGCTGTATCTGTTAGGTAGTAGGTAGGCCAAAACTAAATATTGGCCTGTGCGATAGATTTAAAAGTGCACTGTGCAACTTTTCTGGAGGAAAGTCTGTCATTTGTTTGTCTCCATGGAGACGTTATTGCTTTCTCTTGAATTATCCATGTTGTGACTTTAACCATTTCCAGAATTTATTCATGAGAGGTGTTTCTGTTGCTCAAAAATACAATAATTCCTTCTGTGATTAGGGGCAACTCTTCACTGATCTGAATTGTAATGTAGTGTAGTGCTATAACCTGCTTCTCTTCCTCATGATAGATGGGTTTAATCTATACTGTGGAAGAATCTAGACAAAGCAATAACATTTCCACGGAGACAAGCAGGTGGCAGACCCTCCACTAGAAATGTTATGTAGTGCACTTTAAGGCAAAAAAGTACTAAAAAGTCCACATATCTGCTCTAATTCTGACCATCATTGACACCAATATACTTTGATGCAAATGAAAGACAGTATTGTATATATTTATCATTACTTTGGTCAAAACATCACAATGGTTTTATCGCGCAAGTCGCAACATCATTATTTTAGAACTGGCCCAAGGCATCCTTACACGTCATTGTGGGGTCTAAAATGAGGCCTGAGGTATTTTACAGACTACACAGTTGGCCCATTGAGATAAATAAAGTGCAGCTTGTAATCTGTCTACATCAGTTTGCAGCCACTCTCATGTAAAACCATGGTTTGCTGAAAGAATCTTACTGTAGAGTCAATGTTTGAAAGTTTTATTGATAATCAAATCACCTAATACAGTTTTAAGGAAATGGAATATTTACACCAAATGTTTAGTTGAAAACATATGTGTCAAATTAATGGTTGAATAAAAGTTTTAATACCATCTTATAATAACTACATAATAGCTACTAAATTGAGGGGTTAGGGGTTAGTTGATTAGTTACTAAACCTGAATCATTCTTAATAAACTACTTATTCATTATAAATAAAGACCATTCATTCATATTACTAAAGTCCAAAATACTGTATCAAAAATCTAATTCAGACTGTCCAACTTGTTTAAATCAACTCAGATTTACCAGACCAAAAAACAAAACTGTCATGAAAGTACCCAAACAAGACGTTTCCTTACAAACCAATGTATAATGAACATGTTCTTGTTGCTTAAATTGTCTTTAAACATGCTTTCATTTACCTTGCGATAAGTATTTAAATTTTATTTTAAAATTTAAAACAATGCTCCCTTAAAATAAAGCTGCCTCTGTTGTTAGTAACAGGAATGAAGAGAGGAAGTCAAATAAACAGATCAGAAAGTAAACAAATGAGGTCCTTCTCCCCTCTGACTGCTATGCTAACCGAACCATGCATTCTTCAAACACAATTTGACCGTGGTGTGAGTCCAGTGATAGCTTGTCTTACCTATGACGTAACAAAAATGGACGAATGAAACAAGCATTCATCCACGAAGCAAGTACAACTCCAGGTATATTTTTGACAAGGGGACAACAGTATAACATATCTATGAGCTCAAAAAATCAATTCTATCCTAATATGTGTTCTCTAAAGAGCCCATATTACACTATTTTCTGATCTATGTTATAATGTTGTATCCTCATCATAAACATACCTGGAGTTGTTATGTTTCATTCACACGTTTAACACACAAACTCTGCATATTTAGGCTGAATTCTCTCTGAAACAGAAAACACCTTGTGATGTCATGTGGTAATACAGGAAGTGCTCCACTGTGTTTTTAAACTCCATACACCTCACTAGAATCATTTGGATAATTTCAGCCCTGGAATTGCCAATCTCTACTAAACAAAAGGTAAAAAATAGGTTACCTTGAAAACTATCTCTATCTCTATATTAAAGCTCACAAGAGTCCGTTTTGTGTAATATAGGACCTTTAAAGACACGAGTCCTCATAAATATAGCAAAGTCCAACCTGGGTTCTCCCTCCATTTTTCTCATTGAGTGGATGCAGTTGGCAGTAATGTGCTTGAGAAAGTGTGTCAGCATCAACAAACCGTGGCAGCCTCTCTCTATACCTCCATCATCTTGTGTGTATTTACTATTTATATGAAAATATCCTGCTGTTTGCCTTTCCAACTCTGAGTACACACCCACAGTGCCCACTCACGGCAAATATAGCATGGATGGTTAATGCTGCCGGAGAGATACAGGGGATAGTGCCCAGCTCAGAGGGCGACCCACACTTCTGATGATGCACAATGATTTGTCTTTCCACTAAAAGGAAGTAAAGTAGGTGTTACAGGTTTGACAGAGACAAACAGAGAACAGTGATGTGGTGTCCAGCAGCATAGATTCAACCCATTCATAAAACATGACCCCGGCTAACCTCCTCTGTCCCTTAACACTGTTGTCAATTATGCTATACACGCGGCTGCCTGTAGAGGGCCTTGTTCACTGCTCTATCCTCAGGTCTGCATCCACTTCCAGAGAAGATCAAACTGTCTTTGAAGTGTCAGTACAACTGATCTATACTAACTTTCTAAGTGAGAGTCAGGTATGGAGATCCTAAAAAGTATGAAAATGGACATATGAAAATGCAGCACTCTCATTTGATGGCAACCTGGGTGCTGTCATGTGTCTGTGACAGTAGATCTTCTGAACTTAACTTGACTGTCATGGTTTAACCAAAAATCACTTGCATTTTCAGTTTACAGAGGCCTAAACTACACATTTTATATCCTTAGATCCCATGAAGATACTTGATTGTATGTAACTTTATGCAACTAATTAAATATGATTTAGATGGCACACAATATAATCATGAATTTAGCATTTAAAGCTGCTACATCCTTCATGGAAAGCCATTAAAATATTACTTCTATATCTATAGTCTAAAGCAAAAATATTTTTTCTGTCTTGATTCTTTTGCATAGTCAGTGTATTTTTAATAAACAAAAAGTAAAAAAAAAAAAAAAAAGAAGTTTTAATATACCATACTAAAGCATGTTGGTGTACGGTTCAGCACACATTTTGCGCATCCTATTTCCAGAGAATACAGGTAAATGACTTTTGCATACAGTGCTTGTGTGTCAGGGTGTATTTATAAGCTGCTGGCTCCACTCGAGCTCATTTCCCCCTAAAAATAACAGCCTCTGCCAACACCAGTGCCGCGCTCTGCCATCACGGACACACACAAACCAACACGCTAGGCTCAAACTCACTAAGAGCCATGAAATCTGTCTTTGACCTGACATCACGTAGGAGCCTCTTTCAAATAGGTAAATATGCTGTATGTTTTTCTTGATGCCGTATGTGTAACAAGAATTCTGCAGGTGTGGCTAGCAACAATAAAAGTGCATTGTGTTCCGTTGTTGAACTAAATGAAACTTGTCGGTATAAACTGTAATTTTAGCTGTGTGTAATTGTGTCAAAATGACTGTTGTTGCTCAGAAAATTGCCTTTTAAAACTTTGGAGAATCCTGTGGAATATTTTATATTTTGCCCACAGTGGACAAATTTAGGAGAGAACACCAAAAACTATTCTTGAATTCTTGCAGGTGCTCACAGATTACAAACTAAATGTTAACTAAAAGTATCAATTATCAGTTTCAATGAAGTACTGTACTATATTTACTATGTACACATAGGCATAGAAGAAAGGACCAGCTGATCACATTCTGCCATTTGAACATAATGCAAGTACTGAAGGAAAGCTTTTTACTTTTTGTTTTTGTTTTATTGACTAGTCTGTTCTTTGGGAGTGTTTTGAGATTTGTATTATATAAATAGTTTAACAGTGGTCAATGGTAACAAATTGCACAACAAAAAATATAGTATGACTTTACTGTTCTGTAAGTGTGGGGGGAAAAAAATCACCAAGAAGAAAGATTTGAACTTGTGTTTACATGCACAGGCTCTTTAAGTGAATGCTTCCCTGTACAGGCTGTTGCTTTGCTAAAGCCTGTGTCTGTGCCTGGCTCTCTTGTCTGTCAGCAGGTCTGTAGTCTACTCACCTCACTCTGCTCACTGTTCCACTGTCATCCCACTGATTCTCCATGAATCCATGTGCTACATGCTAACATGCTAACTGTACTCAGCAGTGACAGAGGCTCTGGAAATAACATGTGCAATGGCTTTACCTCATTGTGTGTGCGACGTGTGACAGGCGCCAGTGTGCAGCACAATGCCAAGGTCTGCTCTCTGGTTACCCATCAGCTGCCCTCCACAGTGCCCACTAACACAGGTATGCTCTCCACAAGTCAACATATAGGTAGGAAGATTATCAAGTAACAAGATTTAGCAATTTTGCAAGTTATATTGTAAATATACTTTTAAAATAACAATTATTTGTCTCATTTTAGCAAAGAATAATTAAAACTGAGATACTATATCGCAAAGATCAGTAATCAAACAACTGCCGCAAGTTATTATTTCAAATCAATAAGATAGTAACTGGTACTACACCTGTTGAAGGTGAACAAAGCTGTTTATTATTTTTCACACAATATTCAAATGCACCCAAGTCTTTATGGTATTTTTGAAAAAAGATTTAAATCATTGGTGCAGTTATAGTTTATGAGCTGCTTAGAGACAGTCACCCACAAGTCTAAAGGCTGCCCATCCCCTTCTACTGGCAACATTGCTGCACAGTCAACATGCATAGATCATTATACTTACAGCATTTGATTTAAAAAAATAAAATAAAATAATAATATTGCAAATACTACTACAACAACAACCACCACCACTACTACTACTGCTTATTATAATAATAATAATGATAATAATAATAATAACATGGCCTGGACACATTCACATTCACACTTTACAATAACTGTTTCATATGAACTGTGTCTGTGGGGGCAGAACTGCACTTTGTGTCATTTCTCATTCCCGAGGCTAATTACTAACTGTGCCCCAATGAGGGCGCACAAACAAACACGTATCAGTACATGACATAGGTGTACACACACAGGGCTGTCTAACCAGTCAGAACAGGGCCCTGACTCAGCAAAGCGCACACTGCCACAGGGACTATTATTGCCAAGAAAAAACAAAATACAGAAAAGACCAATCTTCCTCTGATCAAATTTATTCTGATAAGGGAAACTTTTAATATATTGTGTAGAGTTTTTGGCTCAAGATTCAACTACAATAGTCAATCAGTGAATTAAGCAGTCCTGGGTTTACAAAAGACTGCATTGCTAAGTTATTTATATAGGTTTACATCATTTATATACATCTGCATTATCTATATCTATCTATATCTATATATTTATATCTATCTATCTATCTATCTATCTATATATCTATATCTATCTATCTATCTATATCTATCTATCTATCTATCTATCTATATATCTATATCTATATATATATATATATATATATATATATATATATATATATATATATATATATATATATATATATATATATATATATATATATATATATTTCAAACTCAAATGCACCCTCAGTCAGTTTGGTCTGGACCCGCTGCTGGAATTAAGGTGTATTCACTCTTGTACAATCACCACATCAAAACTGGATCTAAACCTGGAACTAAACATGGATTAGACCTGGATAAAACCAGGACAGGACAAAACCAAATCTACTTAAGGACTTTAGGACCTTTTTCTCACATATTTAAATAAACTGCTCTGCTGCTTGTCTTGATTCATTTTCACACAAAACATTATTAATGTCTTATTGATGTGTCATGCTGCCTGCCTTCAAAGTGTGCACGTTCTGTGACTCAAGTGAACCAGGTAATTCATCTTGCTGCTTTCTTCTATATCAGTGTAAACTATCAATGAACCCTAACCTGTTTGCATTCAAGCACACTAAATTAATCCAAGCCAAACCACAGAGTGAACCAGGAAAGTCAACACAACATGTGTTTAAACAGTGATTTGGAACTGGGCACAATAATATATGCAAGCTTTAATCACAAGACATCAATATATTAGCAATAACAGCAACCTGCTTTGAGAGAAAATGACTCATGTACAGTTTGGAAATGGGTTAGGTGAACTTTCTCATTCCAGTAGCCCGTTACGGACACATGGCACCGGGTTAAGGAGCCCACCTGTACAAAGCACCCCTCTCATGTGTGTGTGCATATGAGGTAAAATACTTAGTGTACTTCTATGTACAGTGTTCCGGACCGGCAGAGCGGCCTGGCAGCTCGCAGCCTGCCCGTACATGCCTTCTGTAGCGCTCTGCTGCTGCTGTCACCACACCTTCAGACCTAAACAGCCCCATTTGTGAGCGCTCAGCGACAGTTCACACTGCGCACAGTTTTTGACAATGCTCTGTTCACTTTTGATCAGTCTGTCAGCAGTGTATCAATAAAGGCTGCTGCGTAGAATCACACAGAAACATTAGGTAACGCGCTCAAAATGACTTGAAAGGGTCATGTCTCAAAAACAGTCTTGGACGTTTGGACCAACAACTTCACTCGTGTAAAATGTCAATTCCATTTCAGCCTTGCTCTTGCGTCACAATGTTTTGGCCTCATCACTGACATCTTTGGAATACGAGAGGGAATTGTTTTCAGTGGGGAAAAGCGACACTGTTTCTCACCTTGCTATAGGTATGAGAACTGACTGGCAGCTCAAAATGAAAAGGCCGCGAAGGAATGCACAAACCCACCTAACCACCTTCCACAGGCAGCCGGCAGAGCAAACGCGGCCAGTGCCCGGCCCAGGAGTGCCACCGATACGCACATGCATCAACGGCAGAACGCAGTGACATAAAGCTATAAGTGTGTAACAATGTTACCTTCCTATTCTTTTGGCCTCTCTGAAATGATTCTTTATGGACTCCAGTACAAAGTTTGTAGCCAACTCCTTTAGTCAGATGAACTTGAACAAACAAGACGGCTAATCCTTGTGTAAACTGTCAGCTAATTGTTCCAACCACGCAATGGAAAGAATAATAATAAACAAATAACCTGAAAGTAACAGCCTATTTTGTAAGCGCTTTATTTCTCACCAATGGCATGCACTTTGCATGGCCTTTGTGTCTATGGTGATGCTGTGACCATGAGGCTGTAAAGGGGAGAAAGCAGAGGTTAATAGTTAACTGCGCTGGAGGTCGGGGATGACCTCGGGAGGGGGCAGGTGAAGTGGAGGGAAAAGTGAAGTAAAAGTAACTTACAGCCAGTTGCTGGCGTTGGCTGAGAGCAGCGCAAAGCAGAGCATCAGGGCGCAGCGTAACACATATTCCCTGGTCATCTCGACACACGCAGAATAATCCCTAACACGGAGGGTCTCCAAGGAAACAGAAAAACGGTGGACTGTTAATCCATCTCCCCGCATCCACGGATGTCCCGTGGACATGCAGTGGACAAGCACAGGGAAGCGTCTCGCCTCCCTCGCACTCAATTCCAAGTCTCTCCACGCGCGAGGATGCGCTCGGACCTTTCGCAGCTGCCACTTGTTGCTTCCTCTTGAAGTGTGAGAGACGGTCGACAGTCCACTCCGTTGACTGTGAGTCGACCCCAGCTTGTGATGTACGGCTTTCACTTCCAATGAATGGAGAAGCAAGTCTCTGTCAAAAAAGTTGTGCGCCTCACGCTGCAACCCGTGAAGTCCGTGCGTCTGGCAGCGCAGGAGCGTGTGTGAGCCTTTAGCAGAGCCTGAGCGGGGGGCGGTACGACACTGAGGTACAGCGCAGAAAAGGATCAGGGATGAGAAGGCGGGTTCACTGCTCCGTACTCACTGCGAGTGTGTGTTTTAGAGCCCCCCTGGGAGGATGCAATAGCGCAGCCATTCACTCCGGGCTGCACCTCCCTCCAACACACACACCAATACTATGTGGTTAGAGCGCTATTTAAAGGACTCCTGCCAAACGTGTGCATTAGATAGGCTCGCAGCAAATCACATGAATGTGGCAAATGTGAGCCGCAGACCAATGAGGGGAGACGTGAATATGACACACAAAATATGAGTTAAGGTAAGGTGACGCTGAGGGGCCCATTCAAACCAACAGCACAAAATGATCTAAATACAGTCAGGCTGAAGTACTGGATAAACGTATATAAAAGGTACAACAAACATGGCAGCAGATATTTCTGTTCCACCACATGACACACAGTCAGACATATTGTATATTATGATCCATCTTATTTGGACAAGTTTATTTATTTATTTATTTATTTTTTAGTATTTTAGGAGTTCACTAGTCATTCTTGTACTAATTAAAAACTGACAGACCCGTGTAAATCTCTTAACACTAATTTGTTAATCAAAGTCTAGAAAATCACAATGTTCAACAATATTCAAAAATTCTAATTTGTTTGAATTAGTTAGCAAATTTTCTAAACATAGATATACAGGCCTACATTTTTGCTCTTTTGTTTCATAGTGCCTAACAGAAGGCGCACTTAAGATTTTACATATGTGTGTATGTGCTGAGTAAAATCTCAACTATTTAACCTGGAACCCTTCTTCCTTTTTGTTCTGAGTGTATTTTACTCTGCTATCATGCTGCTTTATAATACTGTTGTTGAATGGAACATAATAGGGATAGAGATGCAGTGTCTTGCCTTTCTGCTGTTGATGGACCAACAGGGGGAGATACTGAGTAATGTCAGTAATAAGCAATTGGGCACTAATTGGATAAAAAGAGGAAGGGTTAATGTTATTCTTATTCCAAAATAAATGATCTTTGGAGGATTGTGTTTTAATTTAATAGGCTTAGAGCCCACTGATTCAAACAACCTTGTATGTGAGTTAAGGGTGAGTTTTTGTACAGCTGTATTTTATAATTTTTCTTATATAATTTTCCAAAGAGACAGCATTTCACTGCACACACAATATTCCCACAGAGTACAAATTAGTGCTGGGATACACAAGGGCAAATGGAGTAAGACTACAAGTGACTGAATCTTGCATAATATTTTTCAAGATTTTCAAACAGCACATATCCTGGTACAGTTTTTCCTCTGCTGTGAAGTAAAACTGGTGACAGCACAAGCCAGCATACATTTGGATACAAGTGATCAATTCAGGAAGCAATCAGGAACACAACTGTCTAAGTGTGTCCCGCTGGCTGCATTAAGAACACATTTGTTTTGGCCTTTTTGCCTGAATGTGTCAAATGGGAAAACTGTGAAGGTACAGTGGTCAGGTTTAAACTGGTCACTGAAGCACATCTGCTATGAATGCATTCTGACATGTTAGACTTGGAGAGGTCAAACATAACACACAAAACAGAGCATCTTTGTGGAAACAGCAGCAGTTTGTCAAATGGATGGATAATTTATTTAATACTTTAAGAAATAAAAATAAATGCCATATTGTATTCTGCAGCTGACACTGTCTTAAAGAAAATCTTTCACTGTCACCTGTATACACCTACTGCTGTGTACTTCATTCTCCAATTTTATTTTCTTAATTGGCGATACACATAGGATTTGGCAAAGTTGCATAGCCATTTTGGTACAAATGAAAATAAATCTGCTATTCACCAGAACTATCTGTGGCTGTCCATAGCAGGTGCTGACAGCTGCACAGTCCTTTGTTGTGATGATAATTACAGCACAGTATGTCCTCTGTAAAGGTATATCGTGTAACTTTTCTGTTAAGGGGTCCACCACCTGCTTGTCTCCATGGAAAGGCTATTGCTTTACCTAGCATGTTACACCACAAGGCATTATTGTGAGTGGGGTAATCTCTTGACAAATCTGACCTGTAACTAGGCCTGATGAATTTCAGAGGGCATGACTGACAGGCAGATTAACCAATCAGAGAACCACATGCTCCATTCGCATCAAAAACAAACATGGCTGCTTACATGTAAAAAAGGGGAAAAACAACATAAAGGATCGAGAAACAGTGCAGAGTTTCTCAGAATCAACAATCAAAGCACCAAATTATTATTACTTATCTTAGGTTAAATAAGTTCTACATTTTGTTTTGACTATTATGAGAATTTTTGAGAGGACATGTTCCGCATTTGAGAGACACCCTCAAGTCTCAAGTTTTGACAGAGGTTTTTCACGTTCTTTGGTTTCAGTCCCTTTTGGATTCGACCAGAATGTAGAAGGCACTGGCTGGTCAGGCAAATTCTGGAGGGGTCGCACTTTCACCACAATAACATGGTTGGCGTGGTTGAGTAACAGTTCACTGAATGCAGTCCTCAAGTCTCCTGTTTTCTGCACCACATGCATCTGGCCTTTCTGCACATGTAAATCATCTCTAATGTCCAACAGAGAGAAAGCCGGGGTGGATAGAAAGATGGGGTCACTAGAGCCTGACTCAGGACAACCCAGCATCACCGAGGCAACATCCAAGGCATTCCTAGGAAGCACAAGTTTTATGGCTGTACAATCGCCATGGCATTTACTTGCTCTTAACCACATTCAGTCCTCTACGATGTGGGAGTGGTTCAACACTTATTTTTGCCAGACTCCTTTAAGAATGACAATAAAGAAAGCTTAAAATCTTGTTGAAATTATTAGTTTTTTGCTCAAATGCCTTTCTTATTCCAATTCAAAAACGCAGACACCACATACTAATTTGCATCTGACAGAGCCTTTTGTAATACCTCAATTAAACAGCTTTTCATTTCTAACATTGCGAAATATAATTATTGCAGCGGTGACAGCCACATAATGCACTTTAATAACTACTTTTTAATTGCTACCTTCTGTTGGCAGCAGACGCACCTCCCTGTGCAACAAAAAGGGAAAGAGTCTTGGGTTTTTTATCAGTTTGTGTTTAAAAATCGATAGTTACTGATTAGCCTGGTTGGTTGCGGGTCAAATGGCCTTTAGCCCCCCTCACCTTCACTTTGTTTCCTCTCCTCATCCTCCTCTTGTCTGGAGACTGGAGCAGGGTTAGGGTTAGGCCGCTAAATGAACAGCTGAGAGTGGCGATTGAGTGCATATAAAAGGCGTCCAACTGTCATAACAAAGACACTGACAGCAGAGGACAAAAAGGAGTCCAGAGCCCCCACCCCAAAGATTTACGGACTCATACACGGACCCCTGAACAGCCCACAATGGTTGAGAGCTGGGGACTCAAAGCTCCGGGGTCAGGCTGGAACCAGTGAATGGGCCAGAAAGGAGCCATAACTAAGCCTGTTAGAAACACAAGAGTGGTGTTGGAGTAGTGGGCCCACTGCTGCAACAGACAGCCCTTCAGCTATAGTCCAAATTCAAATATTATTGTTTATTTTATTGTTTAGCTGTCAATTTTTGTGGGGCATTTTCTTATTTTCAGGCTTGTACACATTACTTAATACATTTCTCCTTTGCCATACATTACATAAGGCAAATCTAACTTCACACATATAACTTCCAGTGTAAATAAACCTGACCCAACTGACTTCTTTCAGTGTTGGTTGTAGTTTAGATCAGAGTTAGTATTAGAAAGTTATTTGCAGTGCATCAGTATCATGCTTAGTGGGGCTTAGTGGTTAAGTTGCAGCACATATGCAGTTGCTTGCTCTATCTTCCATTTTAAATCTTGCAGTCTGAGAAATCTTATTCAAATAGAACATGAAGGAAAACGTATCTGGTATCTTTCGGCTGTGAATGTGAATGACTTTGAACAAGCCATTTAGCCTAGATTTACAATTCTAAATATACAGTTTGTTGCAGTACAAAGTAAAACTCCAAAATGTTATCCTAGAAAAAGATTATTTGTTATATAATTTCTTAAAGAACTTTAATTTGAACATACCAATAACTGTTGCCAAACTGAGGTGGTATGAAGTAATACTAGAAGTGGATGAATTTTGCATTATATTTTTCAATATTTTCAAACAGCACACAGGTCTTGATACAGTTTTTCCCCTGCTGTGAAGTACAACTAGCAATAAATGGTGTAAAATTGTGTATAGTTTTTTACATTATTATCCAACTCTGTTCTTTTCCTGAGTTGCACACCTTGAAACTGTACTTTAATAAACAATAAAATGTGATTACATGCGTGTATTTTCCTCGTCCCTACATCTTGCGAGGTGTCCAAAGTGACCCAGAGGCAGAATGTGGCCCCTCCATCCTATTAGGCTCCTATTAATGACTCTTTTGTACTGGGTTGAGGAGAGTCATTGAGCCCTCTGTCACCCCATCACCCCCCCACCTCTGCTCCACTCCTGCCTCCATATCCACCTGCTGGGGCTTTGTCTGTGGCTTTGGGCGAGCTTTGGCTTTCTGACCACACTCTCCGGCATGGTGGCGTCCACAGAGGAGCTGGCAGGGGCGCTGGAAACAGGAGCAGACCGCCGCGCACTCGCTGTGGTCTGAGGGAAGCTACGAAACAGGCCGGACCATCCCAGCCCTGTAAACTCTGTCTGCATGTTATATGGAGCATTATTTTAGTTATGATTGCAGTTCTTTTGGCCCATCCAGCAGCACTGTTTATAGATGGGAGTGAGAATTTCTCCCACGCTACAAAAGACAGAGCTATAATACGTCAGGCTAAATAAATGAATCAGGGCAGGTCTGCAATGGAGGAAACGGTAAAATGTCAAATATAAAACATGGGCACATGATTAATCTTTCCAAAACAGACACCAAATACTTTGACTTACTTTTACAATTACTTTTGATAACCAATATATCAAAATGACCTGATACTAACTAATAACAGTGTGAAAGAGAAGCATTCTGTTTGCAGGCTGAGTGTTTTATGTCAGAGTCGTGTCCAGACAGGTGACTGGGACTGGACCGAGGCACACTGTAGACTAGCACCTGTACTGCGCTCATGTAAAACGAGCTCAGAGCCACATTCAGTGACACACAGCAGATGTAAAGGGCCTGTTCACTGTCATACTGCAGCACAGAGCTCCTCTGTCAGAGCTGCTCTCCCCCTCTGTCATGCTTTCACCACACACCAGTGGACACATGAATGTTTATTGTTCACACATAATGCTTAGGCATAAGGTTCAGGGTGTGAGGGTGCAGGGTTTACTTTGAATACATGAAAATATATCATTCATTAAAATTTGAATATTTTTACATTCTTCACAATGAGATTTACGTGCATTACAAAAAAACACACTTGGTTATTCTGCCCTCTCTTTTCACTGGACATTTGAGATGAAGTACTCAGCCTTTTACACCATATATGGCAGCAAATGTGGCAGAAGACCTTCCAGAGGAAATGCTTTGAAGGAATGAACCATTTCATCACCAACAGAAACACCAGAGCTGAGTAAAAGTGAAGCCTTTCCTGTTATGTTTATCTGGATTTGTTGACCCTAACTGACCAGTGCCTTGTTAAACTGCACTGAGACCTTTGACTGAGACACAAAGGTAGCAGAGAAGTCCAGTGCAAATGCTGCTGCAGCAAAACTTGAATTTGCCTCAGGATCAATAAAGACTCTTTCTCTCTCTGTCTTTGTTTCTGGCATTCACCATGGATCGGTTTTGGGCCACTTGTTGTTTTCTGAATGAACCGTATACATGTCCACATGTCTTGGTATGTATGCAGAAGACACAGTGCTCTATGTTAAGGTATAATTTATTCTTCTCATAGGGAAATTTGTCCTTGGATTTGATCTATTCTTCACTGCCCCTGATCTATTCTTCAGGGGCAGTGGGTGCTACAGTGCAGCCCTTCTTCAGGTCTTGAGCTTGGATGATTTTTTAGCTATTGTGCATGTTTTGGGTTTCACTGCATCAACTCTTCCAAATGACTGATAAACTCACCTGAGAAAAAAGCGCAGCTTAGTCAAAGTACACAGTTAAACATATCAAAACTAGCTTTCTACAACAAATTTGAAAGACTATAGGCATCCTTGTGTCAAGAGAATGATTACAGGTTGTGAAGAACTCCAAATATCTCAGCTTTGTTAACTTTCAACTGTGTTCTTCACTGTTATATTATTGACAGTGCGGTAGCTGAAGATGTAGGAGTATGATGAGTGTGAGGAGGGCTGTGTCCTCAGGGTGTGTTCTTATGCTCTTGTCAGTTCTGTCGTGGTACGGACAGGAAACCATTCACAAGCATTTCCATCTCTGAGTGAAGAGGAGGACAAACCACAACAGCCCAAGGCCTCTGGGACAGGCTCACAACAAGGGACTACCTCTACTGACTACCTACTAGTCAGAAACAACCACCCATTTTCTTCTCCACAGTCCAAGCAACATTTAATACAAAACATATTAAACATTTCTTATTACACCTGAAAATAAATAATCAAAATACCTTTTACAGTAAAATATGTATGAAAGCTACATGAAGATGGTAATGGTATTGAAACTGATGATATTTTATACTATTGTAGTTCACAGTTTTGAACCTTTTCAAAGTGATGCCCATTTGTGACATCATATTTTAGAAAAATAACAGGACTGTGACACAGGCAAAAAGTGGTTGTCCTTAGTATGGAGCACATAGGCGTAAGTGTCTCTTGCCTTGCTCACTCTTGACAGTGCCCCCCTTATGTTGTCATGTCCCCTGTGTGTCTGCATGTGTCTGTGTCCCACTCTCTGGCAGACAGGGGTTTAAAGTGGGAGATCTGTGCTGTGTGAGGTCAAAGCTCTGGCATTTGCAGTCGGAATCACAGTTCTGCGGACAACCACAGCGTCAACCCTACAATCCCCAATTACCACAGTGCATTCACTTGTACATATGCACCTCCACACATGCATGCACATACATTACAATGTGAGTGAGAGCATCGTTAGAAATAGAGGGCAGGGTTTACACTGTATGAATGCATCTTGGTGACTGGTGCAGCTGCTCAAGACATAGTTTGAGCCAGAATCAGTAGATTTAAATGACTGGAAGCGTCTGTAAGTTTCCTCCAATTACATGACTACAAACAATGAAAATTTGCTAGTTTTCATATACCATAATAAATCAATTTAAAAACAGGATAATGATAATACTAATCTAACAGTATTTCCTGCTTGGTACACTACTGGATCCTCACTGGCACACATAGATAATATACAGAGAAGCGTGCTGAGCCATAAAAACCACAGGCTCCACAGACAAAAGCCTTGTCATGCTCTAGTGGGGTCCTGTCACTAATCCACACAGCTTTAGAGACTGCAGACAGCAGGCACACACACACACAAACATACACACACACATGCACGTACACACACACACACACACACACACACTGCACATCCACGCCAAAGGAAATGTGACACACAGACACAGAGGCTGAGGAGGGGATCCTCACACATGCCCTTTCACTTCCACACATGCACCAGGGCTGGGTGTTAAGGCCCTGCAGAGCTACTGGCGACAGGTTGGACAGAGGAGATGGCTCACTAAGCCTCATGACACAGGGGAATACTGACTCGGTTTCCACCACCCAACCAAACGGTGGTATGGGATGAAATCAGCTTCAGAGTGCATTTATTAAATGAACTCAAAGTATTGACACTTGTCATGTAAGAGAATGGATCCGGAAATTAGTAAATTTTTACACCCCTAACCTGGCCCCACCAATTGTAAAACATTTTATCAAGTGCAAACCGGGAAAAAAGCACCTCATACTTCAGTATATGTTTTTTTGTTTTGTTTTTTTACATGGGTTTGTGAAATCATGAAAGTGAAAGATCAGTTTTACAGTTTGAAAATCAGATATCTCATCACTACCTTCCTGTTTGCGTTTACATATTATTTTTTTTTTTAAAGCCTTGAGGCATTTTTATTCAGCTTGAACTTAGCCTAAATGGTTAGAAACTCTTATGATGCACACCAGATAATGGTGGTATAAATTACACTGTATTTTTACAACAAAAACAATAGAATGATAGAAATGTATGGTAAGTCAGCTACAGAATACTTGGTGGCTGATGTGTGTTTGGATAATTGAGGTAATGTGTGTGTGAACTCGGAACAAGGGCAGTCATAATTGGGGCTTATCACCACAGAGCGGCGTAGGATCCGAGGTGCCAAAGTGGGATTGGTAATGTCTGACCCGTCTGACTAAGGAAGAGTGTATGTGTGAGAGCTGCATCGGTGTCAACTTGCACCAATGCATGTTAGTAACTACATACCCTCGCTGTGGGATAACATGGAGTCATTTCAATAAAGAACTTGGTGCATTGCCATGGAATACTGACACAGTCCCACTCCTGTTATGTATAGTCGTTTACTATTTATAATCCCAAATGTAATAATATATATAACTGTACTGTAGTAAAAGAACTCAAGCATTTGTAATACAGGCTTCTTTTCTCATTTCACATTTTGATGAACATTTCTGATCACCTTTTAGAGAATTGCTAACTTTTTAATTGTTATTTTGAAGTCTTACACTCAGTCAAAACTCCCCCGGATCCTTGACTATGCACAGACCTTTCATGGCAGTGGTTATTCTCACAGATCCAGAGTATTTAGGGTCTCACATGGAAGACGTCTTGGACAGACAGTCGCGACTCTCACTCCATCACTCCAGAACATTCCTGTGAGCGGGCTGGCGTTGTTCTCAGAAGTAGATCATTTTCTCTTGTGTCCAGCATCTGGAGCACTTCACTCAAATCAAAGACACTTTTATTGATTTTCCTCTTGAAACATTCTTCCTTTCAACATTCCAGCCTCTCTGCCACGTTATAAGACAATTGGCATGGACTGTAGCTGTGAGATTAAAGCTTATAATAGTGTAGGTGAGGGTGACAGGAGCCATCCGCTGCAGAGCCACCTCTGCATGTTAACCAGATGGAGAACAGCACTGCAGCTACAGCAGGTGCAGTCCAGGTGCTTCCCTGAAAAGACTCAAACTAATTCTGTGGAAATCTAGTTATTTTCACGCCCCAAAAGTTAAAACAAACTTCCCTCAAACATGAATTGTAATGGAAGTTAAAATTGCTTGCATATTACTGAAGTTGTACCTTGAATAATTTATATGATTTATAAATGTTGTGTTTGAGAACAGTATAGGAAGAATAATTATCAATTGTCAAGGTTGTTCATTTGAAGCTTAGTCACCAATAAAACACATATTCTCTCTACGAGTTTCTCTCTAAGTCTAAAGGTTAAAGATGTTAACTGCTTCAAGTTATAAATAGAGATATCTGGAGATAGCAAATGACGAGTGGCACTTGCCTGGTGTTATTCATGAATATGGATGTGGGCATACAGTGTGTTCAAATACTTTGGTGAAACTACCAATTATAGCTTCCAAATTACCCTGCAGAGAAAATATAATAAATGAACCATGCATTGTTTGTTTTTACTGTTAAAAGGCCATGTCACTTTGGTGTGTCTTACTTACTTACTCTTAAAGTCTTGTGACAGTTAACATGTTTTTATTCACTACTTGCTGTGGCTCTGCTTGAGGAAGTACTTAGACAAAAACAGTTAAATTCTGTAGATAATCAAACTGACCAAAAGTGATTTGTTGCACTGAATCTGATCTGCCCTCATTTCGCCAATTGACCCTGCCAGAAAACGGATCATTTAAAGAGACAACAATGTGTCACGTTTGGCTTCGACAAAGCTTCGACATAAGTCAGAGCTATTCAAGTCCCCATATGGTATTACCTTAACCTCTCCATCCAGACGTCCCTGCCCCTTGGCCTGGTCTTTCCTCAGACTACATTACCGACACCTCAAACCCAAGGGGCGACCATTACCGTTACTCTGTGCTGGTTCCCTTCGCCTGTTTCTGCTTCCAATGTGCTTATGATTAATCACTCTACCAGTAATCAGAGTGGCCCTTCTTCCCCTTCCCACTGCCTCTCTCCAGATGACACGATAGGATCCAGATGGGTGATCGATGGCGTACGGACGACGCTCATAAGCAACAAGGCACCGCGGTTTCCACTTACAGACAGACAGACCCATCCGCTGGCCCTCGTCCGCATTGTGGCTGGACCGGTGATTAATGAGGTCTTACTGGCAATGAAAAGTGCGTGTATTAGTGTACACACAAATAGATGGTAGGACCCCCTGTGGTGTAGTGTTCACATGAGTTCTTAGAGGTCACAGAGTGTTTGGGAAATGCGATGAGAGAATATATGGATGTCTGTGGACACGATGATGTCAAGTGGCTGGAATGGTGGCACGAATGATGCTAGCTTGGTATGGAGGAGTTCGTTTAGGTCACCATGCTTGTAAGTCTTGTAAGTCACATGATCAGAAGGCGGAGACATTAACTTCTATCTCATCATCTGGAACATATCATGAGCCACATGTTTGGGCTTAAAACTGCACCCATAAGACATATTCTCCACAAATCAATAGCTGATAAATGCCTTGATCTGGTCTCTTCTCAACATCCTTACCATATGTCGATGTGCATAATCTGTCAGTCGTGCAGGTCGGTTTCAGGTAGGTTCAGACCCAAAACAAAACAAACAAAACAATAGAGATAATTAAAGTATGCTAACTGGTGTTAGGTCAACAATCTTGCAAAATATGACTCCAGTGACAGTTCACAACTATGGTAGATAAATGGGCTTAACCAACAACAGATACCAGAAACAACCAGGGTGTGTTAATTCTAGTGTAATTCCAGTGAAGTTAACTCCTCCCTTCAGACAGACAAATGGCAGTGACTTACGAGAAACCTGTCAGAACTGAAGAAGCTACTTGGATGAAAGGTGAAGCATATTAAAACTTTTGTCCAGTTCACAGAATTTAATTTATATTAGTGATCCTTACCGTATACCATTTCCATGCTGTTGTCTTCTGTTCTACGTCTCTTTGGAGCAGTCTGCTGGCCTGCCGCACTGCTGTGCCTGGCCGGGGTACAGTATGGCAGGGCTGTGTGATCATGTGTTGAGCAGATGTTTGTGTCGGCTAGAGTCTCTGGGTGGCTCTGCATGCTATCAGATAATAAGACAAGGATCAGACCAGATCGCCACTGACTCCGGGATTTACCTTCCATTTCCACTCAGTCTGTCGGACTGCTTTAAGTGTGGTCTAGTAATTTTTGGTTCCCATCAGTGCTGCCAAATTTGTACTTAAAGAGGACGTATTATGCAAAATAGATTTTTGGAGCTTTCTACCATGTTATAATGTCATTCCCTCATCAAAAAACAAGCCTGGAGAGGTTTTAGATGTCATCCATACATGAGTAATTTAGCGATCTCTTTCTACCCTAACTCAAAAGGTGTAAAATTCTGTTCAATGCTCAGCCCACAAGTGTACATCATCTATGCTCCCACATGACATTCTCCATAGACATACAAAAGCATGATGCAAAACTGTATACAACAACTTGACAAACCTGATGTGATGTGCAGGGGTTTCATAAGATAGATGCATGTTGGTTGTGTTGAGATAGTTCTCTAAAGGGGAAGTGACTTAGAACTCCAACCTATCTCGAGCAGCGCGTCAGCGTCAGACGCTCGTTGGACGCGCATATGACACTGTCGGTGTACACTGTCAGACCGGTTAAAATGGAGTTCTAAAGCAGCGTGTCTGCTGCTCGTGTGCTGTGCTGCTGCGCTTACGCGCTGTTGCGCTTTGGTGTGAATTGGGGGTTAGCATAGAGAGCAAGTGAAACATAATACAATGTTTTCAGCAAACATAGCATTTTAAAAACAATAAAAGTAACATTTAAATATGATATATGTTAGCAGTTAATACCACACAAGTAAAATACACCCTCTTAAAAAAAAAAAAAAGTATACAATAAAGTACACAAGACTTTCTATGATCTTAATGTAGCTAACAATTTCTTATTCTCAATTACAGCTAAGTGCATGTTTAAAATCTTCATAAAAAGTCCTACACTGTCCATTTTATACAATATATTTTCAAACGGCTGTGATCAGAGCTCCAACAAACTTCAAGTTGATTTCCTCAGGTGCGCTTGTTTTGCGGTGTTGGTGTCACTTATTGTTATTGTCCAAAAATCTCATAGGCTACTTATCATTTTCAGTTCAAGTGGTAGAGAAAACTTGTAGGTTCAAAGCCCAAATCATTTACTGCTAGGCTAGTTTCAGACCACCCATAGACAAGCCTCATATCTGAGAGGTGAGAAGTACACGTGTGAATATTCCCCCTGGCTGCTCGTGTCTGGGGCCCTGACCGCTGCACCGCCTTGGGCACTGGGGCTCTTTGCATGTTTGGGGGTCACAAGTAGGATCCTGGATACAATTACCACCGCACACAGCAGTTTAATGGTCCCAGTACAATGTGTCTGCACCTCTATCGCCTACATCTACACTAGCACTGCACGTACATCCCACCACCCAGGACGCCCCGTAGTGTGAAGAATCTGCCCCAGGCGTGTTGCACTGTGGTTGTTTGGGGTCCACTCTACATGGGGCTATGGGTGCAGTGCTGGTTAAATAGGGAGTTGTATGGTTGCTTCTGTCTGTCTGTGTGTGTGCTGTGTTTTGAGGCTTGGGGGCAGATTTAAAATGACTGATGTGTTGTGAGCAGCGCTGAGGGACACCTGAGACAGCGGGCGGATCAGATGGACAACTCGGGGTTTTTGGAGAAGAACACAAAAACATTAGTACAAAAAAAGCAGGTAAAGCAGACAGGGCTGGAAACACACGTCAAGTGGGAATTTGTGTGCGGCAGGTAAAAAATGAGGATGATGTTTTGTAGACACACCGGCGTAATGAGTCCCACACACTTTGAAAGGAAGTGCAGTGGAGGATGGAGAATTAGATTTTCACTATTTGGTATAAAGCATATTAATGCTTCACATGAGCATATTTTTTATATTTTTTAAGCTTGAAAGAGTGAAACACTTTTTTTCTGTGTAGAGTTTGCATATTACGCCTGTTTAGAATTAATACTTTACAGAGAAAAAGTTCCACTGAGATTTGGGGAGCCTTTTTTACAGGTTTAAGAGGTAGGAGAAATCAGAGCACACAGAGGAAACACAGACGTATAAAGGACATGCAAACTCCAGATACAACTCATATCACATAATCACAATATAAACAATATCATATTATACATGTATTAATAAAGTCACTTTAGTTGTAGGCTTATAGTTAGACCTGTCACGATAACAAATTTCGAGTAAGTAAATATAAACGATAAACCATAATATTGAAAACAAACCATAAAGCAGTATTTCCCCCCAAAATACTATACTAATAAATACCAATAAGTGAAAAAGTAAATAAATAAATAAATAAAAACATTAGCTGCAATAAATAAATAACAGAATGCAATTTTAAGTACATAGTTTGTATCTATAATGAGTCATAGAAGTTCATGAACAAGTCCAAACTTGTACAGCTCAACTGTATCATAATACAGAAAAATAACTATGTTATTCCATCTGTCATGTATTGAACAATATGTAGCTATGTGATTGCGACAGGCCTATCAATAGTCATTAACTCATCAGGGATGGTGGTAACTACATGGTGGTAAGTATAATATGATTAGTATAGCCAATCTGCAACTACAGTCTCTTCATCAAATTCATTTTCAATATGAAATGAACAAATTCAGATTTTGTTTTATTGTACATTTCCACCTTTTTTGATTGCAATATTTTTGAGTGAAAGTGACACTCGCCTGTGTGTGGTTGGCCTGGATGCAATGGTGGTTGTGTGTGTGATATTGTGACAACACTCCTGGGGCATCAAAATGTCAGCTTGAATCAAACCTGAGGAGGAGGAGGGGGCCTTCCAAACTCTGTCCAAACTGCCTGGTGTTGAGAGAGTGGCTGCTGACAGACCCGCAGTGCCTTCGTATCAGTCTGCCTCTCCCATGTCTGTTTGTGGGTCATGCTTATTAACATGTGGCCTGTGTTTCCCAGTGGCTCTGATACAGCAGTGACTCAGGGCCATTCACAGCAGACATCGGACACTGAGCTGCAACTCCAGGATTAATGTGGCATTCCTCCTTCATCCTATAGTCCTTCCTCTTCCAAATCTCCCGAATCAGACCCTGCCTACTGTGTATTTATTTACCTCCCTATATGGCAGACACATGTATTTATTTGTGCTTGTGGTTAAAGGGCCCATATTATGCTATTTTCTGATCTATGTTATAATGTTATTTCTGCTTCACAAACACAAACATACCTGGAGTTGAGCTGTGTTTTGTTTCATTCACACATGTTTAACACACAAAGCTTGCAGTTTTTTCTCTCAAACAGAAAACACTCTGTTCCACCTTGTGATCTAATGTAGTAATACGCGAAGAGCTCCATTGTGTTTTTAAACTCCATACACCTTTTCTAGAATCATTTGGATTATATAGGTCTTGGAATTGCCAATCTCTATTAAACAAAAGCTAAAAACTAGCCATTAACTTGAAAACTACCGTATGTGAATGGAACAAAACATAGTTCCAGGTATTTTAATGAGGTCATATATGTCATAACAAAGCCTAAAACGCATATTGCAAACCTTTTAATAATGACTTGGAATATTGTATGTTTTTTAATGCCTAACATGTGGCCCCATTGTCCCCAAATTTCTCAGAATTTACTTTTATTCTTAGCATTTTATTATCAGTTTCACAACAACATAAATTTTATTATGAGTTACAAACAATATGTCTGCTGTTCTTATTTGGATTTTTGCAGATCTGAACAGCCACATCCGTAATAAATGTTTGGTCCTGATGACTCTTGTTTGTGCAGTCATCTCTCGTCCCCCTGTTGGAAGGACTACGGAAAAGACGTGTTTAACAGTGGCAAAGACCTGGAATTTGTCTTAAGAATAAAAAAAAATCCCAAAACATAACAAAAAGTACACACACATCTCTGCCGTCCAGAATTGTGTCTATAAAATCCCTTTAAACATTCTTAGAAGGTGCAGGTTCGAGAGACCTTACACTGGACCATGGAAAAGTTAGCTGCCCCTTGTGTGAGTTCTACATTATATTGGAAAAGCAATGTTTTATGAGGGGAATTAAGTTTCATAAGGCACGATCTGTGTGCCCTTGGTCAGCTGAGAGGAACATTCACACACACACTCGGGATTCTGGAGGTGGGTCCAATAACATGGGAGAGAAGCATAACTAACCATAACCCTTCCAATGGCAGTTCCACTGTTACTTCCAGTTACTTCACTTTGGATCTGTTTGAAGGCAGTTTTTAAGTACATGAAATGTTAAAACTACAATTGACATTTCAGAACATTTATTCATGAAGTTACCAAATATTTCAATATTGAGAAACTCATCAAACTGTAAATTAGATTATTTCAAACTTTTACATTAGCATCAGACCATTAACCTGATTCATCAGCTGGTTTCACTTCATATAAACTGTCTGACCTCGCAGCATTAGGATTCTCTCGTCAGTAGGTTGGTACTTTTTTCATTTAACCAATCGCTGCTATTTGGTCGTGACGTATGTAATGCGCCACTAACGGGGCGAACTGGTATATTAAGCTTTTACCAAATCCCGTAGGAAGAAGGGCAATAACATCTTTCTCCTTGAAATTCACCAAACATTTTCTTTGTTTAAATCCTCAATGTCAAGAATTGTTTCCAACTCAGAATACATGGCTCTTCGCTGCCTGACTGGTGCCCGAACTCGCACTTCCAAGATTTTTTTGAACCATCTAATGTATTGTGATTCCAGACCTAGTCTCTGGAGAGAAATGAAAGTGAGGGAGGCACTAGATGGCGCCAGCCTGGCTACCAGATCATGTCCTCTCTCTCAAATACTTGTTATTTATTTTTTTCTTACATACAAATATGGGAAGTAGAAGACCATCTTGAATATTGTTTTAATGTAATGATGATACATATCATTACAGATTAGCCATTAATAAACTACATAGACCATGATCCTTTGGTCCATAGCATCTTCAAGATATCACAATAAAAATCTTACATGAGATATCTCCAGTGTTACATCGTCACACCCCCACTTTAAAGGTGCATTGTGTAACTTTTTTGTCTGGAATATTTCACAGTATGGTATTAAACCTTTCTACCATCATGGAAACCAAACCAAACCAAGTTACTGGTCAGATCTGTGGCGAGGCAACCCTGCTTACGGTGAGAATCCCTGTTTTTCTAGGTATTTTTGAGCAATGAAACAACCTGCAATTGAATAAATGTAATGCAGAGCTAGTTAATGTCATACTATGGAACTATCTAGGCAAAGCAATGACATATCCATAGAAACAAGGAGGTGACGGACCCCCAACCAAAATGTTACATAGTGCACCTTTAAAGTATGCACAACTCATTCCCACCTGCCTATTGCTGATGGGGTGTAGATGAAGGAATATGAGGATTGTCACTATGGGTTCATCACTCCAGCTTGTCTGTCAGCGCCTGGGCCTTCTGCTGATCTTATCTCTGCAGAACCATGGCCTGCACATTCTTAAGCGCAAACCACATATACCACATACATGCACACCTGTGAGCCACCTCCAAGCCTTAACACCATCACTCACATTTACAGAGCCCGCCATATATCAAGACGTCACGGAGATTACAAATAGTTTTAGTCAGAAAATGAGGAATTGCCAAAGTCCTAACCATTTTTCACACATTTCATTTAGAACGTTTTGAATAGACACCTGGCATATTTTTCTCACACTCATGAACTGAACCAGGCAAAAATCATCGTGCGGGGAAAAAAATGGATCTTGAATGCTCATAAAAAGTTTTGGAATTCCTTCTGGGTGAGTCATGTTGGTTTAAGAAATGTTACAGAGCATAAAGTTAGCGCACAGACACAGCAGGGAAATGCATATACACACTGAGAGGCGGTTGAACATGGAGGAGCAGTTATACAGTTATAACAGCTTGTCATAAATCACCTGCAAGACTAATTTGTGGGAAAAGATAGAATCTTTTTCCAGGACAAGTTGTGGAGCAAAACTAGAATCAGGCCATACCTCAAATTTTACTAATTTAGAAATTTGTGATTGTGAAAGATCTTATCCTCGAAAATCCTACCGCTGCCAGTGTGTTTGGCCAGTTATTGTTAAAGGTCCTGTATTATGCAACATTGACTCTTGTGAGCTTTAAACCATGCTTGAATCTTGTTACCTCATCAAAAACATACCTGGAGTTGTGTTTTGTTTCATTCACACATGTTTGAGTAATCCTCATTAATAGTCTGTCTACTTCTCAAAAAGCTCAAAATGCTTCATTCCACCTCGTGATTTCATGTAGTAGTAGTTTTCAAACAGCTACCTTTTACCTTTAGTGCTAGTTCCAGGGCTGAAATTATCCAAATGATTCTAGCGAAGGTGTATGGAGTTTAAAAACACACTTCCTGTACTACCACATGACATCAAAAAAGAGTTTTTTCTGAGCTGAGAGAAAAACTCAGCCTAAATATGCAGGGTGTGTGTGTTAAACATGTGGAAATGAAACAAAACACAACCCAATTATGTTTTTGATGAGGAAACAAGATTATAACATAGATCAGAAAACAGTAATATAGGCCCTTAAAGTATCGATCGTGACCATGGACAAAGGAGCCTAGTATGTTGCCATATATCACTATAGGATGAGAACAGACTGGCTGTGTTAAATTCATACATGTAAATACTGTAACAATGTGTGAGAGCAAGGAATCAGTTTTATTTTGATGGACTTCTTAAGATGCATATTAAAAACTTGTTTATAAAAATGTACTTACTTGTCCTAAACTGAGTATAATGTATATGCTGATTATACTTTTCGAGATTCCTCACCAAAAGGATTATGCAAATGTAGTATGATAGTCTTTGTTTGCTAATGGGAAATAACCTTTAAACACACAGAAGACTTGCAGAGAGCCCCATGGCATGACTGTTTTAATGTCATGAACACAGCGTACCTTTACACAAACACTCGTACACTGGTCTTCTGGTTTTACATGAGAAAATGTCTTGGCTTCTGTCTCCACTGCTGACCCTGTGGCCTGACAAATCCTGAATTAATTAAAAAGGGAAATCCCACTGGTTCAGAGGTAGAGGCACACTCGCTCGTTCTCCCACAGACACACACAGATTGAGTGTCTCTCGCCCTCATGCGCTGCTCAGGGATTAGTGGGCCTTGTTCAATGACGGGAGTGTTTCCAGGTCGACAGAGAGTGACGAGGCTTGGTTCAAACATTACTCGGGAACCTGCTTATAAGGCTGTTTTGGGTTTTAGTTTTTGTGGTATAATTCTGCGATATCTCACTCTGCCAGTCAATGAATTTCAGACACACATTTGTTGCAAAAATGTACACTTGTTTGTATTTGTGCAAATTTATGGCAATTGAACAATACAAAAATATTAATATAAAGTACATTACTATTGTCACTACCTAACTTTTGGTTTTGAGTTTTAGCCATTGTCAGTGTGAGCTGGTTCTTGGCTGAGGAAGATGGTCTCAGGCACGCAGGAGTTCCACAGGGCTGTGCACTTTCTCCCCTGCTCTTCTCTTTTTGCAGTGGTAACAATCTGGAGCTCAATGTCCAGGAGAAAGTGGAGATGACTGTGAACTTCCTCCGTTGCTACCATGTCCACCATGGACACCTTCCACTTCCACAACATCACCATCACCTAGGATCTAAAGTGGGAGCCGACTATCAGCTTCCATTAAGAATGCTCGGTAGATGATATACTTCCAGTAGCAGTTGAAGAAATATAAGCTGTCCAGGCTTCTTTTGGTTGGCGCTTCCCCTTTAGCTTCCACCTAAACCACAGTCCTGCTCTGTGATTAGTGGATCACTGGTCACTGGTCAGTGGGAGTGGGATAAGATGGATTGTCAAAAATTTATGAACTCACAAACATTGTGGAAATCAATTCTGCTGTGTAGGGAAAGCCAATATCCACAGGTCCAACTGACTTCTGTGATTGTTTGGTTGGATTCACTTCACCATTCACTTCACCGGCCATTTGGCCAACATTAAAGTATAAGTCATCACAAGTTTCTTGTTTGAGCAATCAAATGTTTGTTTTTACAAGAATCAAAGCTCCCTACATATGAAACATACTTGGAAAATTTGAATCCTGTCAAATTAGGCATAAAAATGAATTGATACAAATCAAATGGAGTAAAGACTATGCTGGAAAGCATGAGTTCAAAATAAGTACTAATCATGTGTTTTTGTCAATTTAATGTTCATCAAAGAAAACCTTGCTTACTGTTAGCATTTTAGTAACATTTATATCATCATTAGAGAAGTCATACAAACAGGAAGCAAACTCCTTCCTGACTGTTCAGAGTGGTCTCCATGTGTTGACATTTGTGTAACTTTTCACTCAGAAGTTGTGAGGAGCTGTAATCAGTGTTTCATCTTCATGTTCAATAAACATGTGCCATCTGTCCATTGTCAGGCTGCTGTGAGGGAAACTATCCTCCAGGTTTGGACAACAGTATGATTGTTTTCCTTAGAGTAAGTATTATATTAAATAATATTTGGGCTCATGGATAAAGTTCATGACAAAATCCTTAATATCTTTAAGGTTATTCAAAATTGCTGTTTCAAGGTGTTTGTGTGATAGTGTCAGGAATAGACAGTTACTCAATGAAGTGTTCAATACCATCTTGTAATCCATAAATTGGCTGCTGAGTCTCTGTTACAGTAGAATGGAGCAGCCCTGTGTGTGGCCTCTGTAAGAGCATGAGCCTATCGTTGTGAAAGTTTGTTTAACTAAGTGTAAGCACTTCCCGTTCAGCCATAATAACAGACTTTAATAGCAGCCCGGAACATTAGAAAACTGTCATTAACACTTATCTCTGCAGGCGCAGGTTTGTGAGCACTTTGGAGTTTGCCTAAGATTTACATGACACATCCACACGTCAGGGCATCATCACAGTTATTTAATCGCTTAAACTTTTTAAATCCCTTTATACCTTTGCCCAACCCTCTCTCAATGTAGTGTCAGCTGTTTGAAACCCAAGCATAGCATCAAGGTTACCATTTATAGAGCAAGGTATAAACACTCAATACTTTTACAGGTATCTCTGAGTATGCTCTTGATCCTTTTATTTTACTTTTTCAGAGAACAGGTCAGATTACACAGTCTACATGCTGATCAGCCAGATGGCTGTAAAACAAACAGCTAGACATTCATAGTCATATGGTAGGCCTGATTTAGTATTAATGAACTTTGTAGCTGTAATTGTTAATGGAACAAGCATGTCTTTTACTATGAGCAGTAAAACTAAATGAAAGAACACAATGAAGTCTTTAGTTCATAATTTGTCATTTTCGTGACATTGGAAGTTAAGTGCCACTCTCTTAGCACAATTGAAGTATGCTGCCTAATGCTGCAGTGCTCTGAGTACAATCTGAGTACTCCAGATGTGTTTATGCTATGTATGTTTATGTATATGTTTATTTGGGAGATTCAAATCACTAACTGACAACTTTCACAGGCAGAATTAGGGCTACGTCTCTTCTTTGCTTCTGAGACCTCTTCACAATGGATTTCAACAGTGACCACCTGCTCTGGTTATGGAAGTAAATTTTCCTTTCATTTTTGCCGTAGACTTCCTGAAAAATTCAAAGAGTTCAAAGGTATTGGGTGCATTTAAAACGTAAGATTGGGCAACATGCTTTAAAATTACTTTTGGAACCAAGTGGTGGGTGATCACTGTTGAACTCCACAGTTGTAGGCTGCAATACTGTTTTGTGTTTGTAAACAGAAAGCATGCATTCTTAAAGCTGTTACCATTTCATACATCGCCTCTAATGTATTTTCAATGGCGTTAGCGTTAGCCACCAGCTATCTGCACAGACCACAAACATCTAAATTCATGTTTTTATTTTGCTGTCTCATTAAAATGAATGTGAAAGAAAGTTTATATCGGTACCAGACCTTGTGCATAACTATTCTAAACACGTCACTCCTGGAGGGGTCAAATGCATGCTAAACACTATAGCATTGACATCTATCAAGCCCTGGACTTAATTGTGTATAACATATTGAGACTGCCATAGCAACAAGTCAAAGCAACAATCCATGAAGGGCTCTGGGTTATCTCCATCTGAAAAATGAATAGAACAAATGAAACAAGCACTGGAGAAATACAGAAAATCTTATGTCAAATGTAAATACATGTCTGTCATCAGTCTGTTTTTACACAGTGTAAACTCTCATACTTTCTAGATTATTCTAATATGTCTATATCAAACTATTTAGTCTACTTTTCCACATTAAACAGAGGAAAATACACTTCAGAATGGATATTTTGTGAAATGGTTTCTAGCAGTTGGATTGTGTCAAAATCTAAAAACAGTAACATCATCTTTCCAATTTTACCTCACTGGCCTAAAGTCTGAGTATGTGCTCTGTACACGCTGAACTTTGAAGGCATTTGCTATTAAAATTGAGCCTATTTGATTTGGTGGTAATGGTTTTGTTTGAGTCTCAATCTACAAACTTCAACTTTGTGCTTAGTTGACAACTAACTTTATGAGCTTTTAACTTATAATAGTTTTCCTATGGTTTCAACATTAGCTTACTCAGTTTTTTATGAATTGTTTCATCTGTCTGTGCCCATTAAAGTGTAACAAAGTTTGGTAAAAAAAAAAGAAAAAAAAAAAAAAAGAAAAACAACAACAACAAAATCTATTATACATGGCCAATAATAAAATAAGGAATAAGGTGAATTATTAAGCTGTTTTAGACCATTATTGCTGCTGCTGAACAAATGTAAACCTTTCAAAAAAGCAAAAGTACATATCTACAGCAACAGTATTTTGACGAAAAAGATGAGCCCATACACTTTTCTTTCCTTTTTATGAATTCTTCATAAACGTGTATGAAAGATGTATATCAACACATATCCTTCGACATAACATGTTTAAGGCCACCTGGGGCTGGTTCACACATTCAAACTTTAAATGATGTTGTCGATCACCTAATAAAACACTGACATGAGACCTGATATTTGTGCCCATAATGGAGAGAGGTCCCCATAATGTAAGTGTGCATACTGGGAACCCTGAGAAGTTGTGGAGAGGGTGAAAGATAAAAAAGGTAAATGCTTCAGTGCTGTATGTACTCTTGAGAGCAGCTATGCTGACAGACAGGAAAACAGCCTCTCATATTGGTTTACAGAGCTAATATGTACCTGTCCCGTGCACTAATTACACACACATACGTACACATTAAAGCTGTCAGTATGTCGCATTAGCTCTACAAATCATTATACTGAGGCCAGTAGTGTCCAGGGACAGTCCAGTCAACACTCTCACACCTGCTATTCTAGGTAGATATGATTAATACCATACTGTGGAACATTCAAGGTAAAACAATAACACCTTCATGGAGACAAGCAGGTGGTGGACCATCAAATGAGAAAAGAAGAAGCATGTATTTTTACCTGTGAAGCAACAATTTGGGCAAAATGCAAACTGAGCATTTTTGAGTGCTCAGAGGAGACAGCTTTGGAGTGATGAATTTAAAAATATGAATTAAGTAAAATACAACTCAAGGTATGATTTTGATTAAATTGTATATATAACATGGTTAAAAAAAAAGAAAAAGTAAAGCCTTACTAACTGCACTTCACTGAAATAAACCAGTGAAAATTAACCACAAAACAAGGTTGAAATTGTTGTGCATTTATTCACAATTTCTGAGCCCCCCTCTTCCTCTCTCTTTGCCCAGTCCCCTACATGTCTAAGCCTGTGTGCTGGTGTTTGATGTCAGTTAATTTGCTGCGGTGTTGACAGGTGGATGGCTGCTCTGCACTGTGCATCTGGGCTGACTGTATTTTCATGTATGTGCTTGTATGTACATTCAGTCTGATTAGGCGAAAGGGAAAGTCGACCTACTACACATGTTTTAATCATGGCACTTTGATAATGTGTCAAACAAATGAGCGCGTACAGTGGGATGTGTGTATGTAGGGAACGTTCTCAAGCCTCTCGGTGCGGTGTAATTGCTGCATCAGAATCCGCTGCCCTGGATTAGGTCTATCCAGTCCCTCGGGAGAGCAGAGCTGTGTGGGAACCTGCAGCCAGAGTGTGCTTGTGTGCACATGTGTGTCCTGTATACTGCTGAACAGCCTTTTAGGACAACTGGGTATTATGTTCTTTTCTTTATCATCTACATACAGTATATCCAAGTACTGTATATTAGAGTTCAGGTATGTAGAGTATTTTTATTTTTTTATTATTATTATTATTTATTTTTTTTAACTCAAGTAATAATAATGTTACTTCAAAATAATATTACTCAAGTAGAAGTACAAAGTGCTGGTCTAAGAAATGACTCAATTAAAAGTGGAAAAGCAAAGTACTACTCAAGTAAAAGTAATTTTAATAGTAAGTGTCGGGATGTAACATCTGATATATAATTTAAAGTTAAAGGATGAACAAAACATTAAATCATACATACAATCACAAAACTCTGACTAAAATAAGTGCATCATGTCTGAAGGAGCAGTGCAAGAAACACAAATGTTCAAATCATTTCATATACTTAACGTAAAGCTTTTGCCACATTTCTCACAGTGGAACAGGTAAACAAAACTTATGCTTCAATAAAAATATTACTCAAGAAATGAAGAAGTAAGAAGAAGTAAAATTATGCTGCTAGAAAGGTATACTGAAAAGTAACACTTTTTGAAAAGTTACTCAAGTAAATGTAACTAGTACTAGTACTACCCACTGTTAGAGCTGGTATAGATTTTGCAGGATCTGAGCAGGTATTATATTTTCCATTTCACAGGTAGGGAAGTATCTAAATACATATACCAGAAGTACTGTATATTTTCAGACTACTTTTGAGTAACTGTAGTTTGTAGTCATTTGGTAGTGTTTAGAATACAGTTACCTTTATAACATCAAAAGAATACATTTGGGCACTTATTCACACATTTTAGGCTTCAAACTACAGTATTTTATTATGACAATATTTTGGTTATCTTGTGTGCTTTTCCTTCTATAATAAATACATGCATTACAAAAAGTGCATGCTTCAGACATGAAGCTTTTTTATTCTTTTGTCACATGTGTATACTACAACATAATGCAACTTAAAGTAAAAGTACTCAGAGTATTCAGAATAAAGTACTCTGATTTGGTCATGTAACAGAATATGTAAAAAAAAAAAAAAGTATTTATTTATGCAGGTATTCATCCATCCATCCATTTTCTTCCGCTTATCCGGGGCCGGGTCGCGGGGGCAGCAGTCTAAGCAGGGACTCCTAGACTTCCTTCACCCCAGACACATCCTCCAGCTCCTCTGGGGGAACCCCGAGACGTTCCGAGGCCAGCAAAGAGACATAGTTCCTCCAGCGTGTCCTGGGTCCTCCCTGGGGCCTCCTCCCGGTGGGATATGCCCGGAACACCTCCCGAGGGAGGCGCCCAGGAGGCATCCGGAACAGATGCCCGAGCCACATCAGAGGAGCAGCGGCTCTTCTCTGAGCTCCTCCCATGTGACTGAGGTCCTCACCCTATCTCTAAGGGAGCGCCCAGCCACCCTGTGAAGGAAACTCATTTCGAGCACTTGTATCCGCGATCTCGTCCTTTCGGTCATTACCCAGAGCTCATGACCATACCAGGTATTCAGTGTTTTGTAACTAAACACATTTTCAAAATATAAAAACTCATAAAACTAATAAAACTCAATACCACACAGGGAAAATAATTAGATACTTGAAACTGTTTTTGGTTCTATGTGTTTTTTCTCTGACAACCACCGATTATTATGTCAGACACAGTAGGTGAAGTGTCTTGCCCAAGAGCACAGCAACAATATAGAAAGGATTTGTACTGCTACAAAGTGGTTATAGGCCAGACCCTCTACCACCTTTCCTACTATCTTTGTTCTCTTGCTCACTTCCCTGGGAATCTGCTGGAATTTTTGTGAATGGGCCTGTTTGGCTTTGACGGACAATTCACGTCATGGCCAGCTGTGCATTTGTACCAGTGTTATAAATTATGTGTGAATGTAAAGAGCTCTTAACCTCACCCGCACAACCATATAAACTCTTTGTGCAGAGTGAATGCTAATGGCTACAAAAATGCCTTCTTCACTCACACCGTAAATTGCCATTGTCATGTGGGTTTACTTCAGCGCTATTAGGCTGGCAGGTTTATGAGATGGTGAGCAACTTGGACTGATTTAAGCTAATGCTAGAATTACATAAAAATGTTGTCAACAGGTTAAAGAAATAAATATACAATGAAGACAGATCTCGAACAATAATTTAATCTTTAGAATATTATTAGATAATCCATTTCCTTAATTCCCATCTAGACAATCGAAGTGGTAGAGTTTTCACTCAAGGTTGCATATAACTGGACTTCTTGCCCCATGTGGCACTTGTTGTTAGATGAAATGCAGAGAATGATTTTCCCTCTGAAGGGTTTAATAAAGTATATGAAACCTTTAATGATTTACATGTTACAGCAAAAAGATTACACTTTGTCACTCGGATATAATAAAATAAATGATATGGAAGAACTGGAGCCTGCCTGCAATGTAGCATTAAACCCTGTAGTACTGAGCCAAAATGGATTTGTTTTAGAGGACCTTGACAAACACTGGGGGGTAAAGCCTGCTGCTGCTTTGCGAACACAAGTGAATCCTGGACTTCCCACAGACACCAGGGAGCAGCATTTCTGTGTGTGCGTCTCCAAAGACACAGTTTTCTGTTGTATGACTGGACTATGTGAGGTATGCAGACCTCCAGCAGTGCAGGTACACACACTGTACACTTGTACTAGATTCAGCTCTTCATGTTCAGCTGCTGCAGCCACGAAGGATGAGACAGTGGTTATTACAGTAAGAAAATGTAATGTAGGTACATCATTATTTCAGTTTCAGTTTGTGATTCCTTCTAACTTCATAAAGACAAAAAGGGTTTAAAAAGGTTTCTTGTTTGGATGAGTCCAGTACAGACATATGCCCAGTGTTGGAAGGACCATTCTGTCACACTCTCCTCTGCATCCCTCAGTAACAGGGCACAGCTTGAGCAGAGACGCACTATTTTGGTGGGAACCAATTGGTAGCGGAAAGACAGTAGGAAACTCCTACTTCCTGTTTCCTGTGTGACCAAACTGGAAAGAATAAAGGCGGAATGGTTGTGTGAACATATTAATGTTCTTTAAAAGTAACTTTCTCATGATTGCAATTGTGAAAGGACATTTTACATAATTTTTGTGGCAATTAACCCTCTCAAAATGGGTTAAAAAAGTTACATAAGCAGTAGCGTTTATTTCTGGAACAAGTGATTTATTTATTGACAGAGTACATCTGCAAGTACTTTTTATCCTGTCCTGTTTATGAATCTATGCTTTTTAATGAGACTAGTAAACACTGGCTCATACATGTTCTTTGATGGACCTGATGAAGACAGATGAACTTTGGTGGTGGTCGTCTCTTCTCCTCACACTCTGCTGACAGGAGCAGGAGGACAGGAGCTTTCAGAGGCTCAGACACGAAGCATCAGTCAGTGTCTCTGCACTTCCGCGCTGTAATAGCAGACATGTGTGAGGCTGGGGACAGGTGCAGCAAGCCATTGGATTGTCTACAAAGTGCGTTGTACATTCTGCTGTTTCCTCATTAAAATCATTCCTGGAGTTGTGTTTTGTTTCATTCACACATGTTTAACACACAAACCCTGCATATTTAGGCTGTGTTCCTCTTTTAAACTCTCAAATAACTCCACATTGTGATGTCATATGATAATACAGGAAGTGCTACGCTGTATTTTTACACTACATATGCCTTCTCTACAGTCATTTGGATAATCTCAGCTCTGGAATTTCCCATCTCTGTTGAACAAAAGGTAAAATGAGCTGTTAACTTGAAAACTACCGCTTCATGACATCAAGGTGACAAGGTGAAACAGAGCATTTTGAGCTTCGGAGATATAGACAGACTAATAATAAACTATTACTTAAATATGTGTGAATGAAAAAAATCATAACTCCAGGTAAGTTTCTGATGAAATAACAACATTCTAACATGGCTTAAAACTCACAAGAGTCAATTTTGTGTAATGTAGGACCTTTACAATAATTACTGTAATTCCTATCACAGCCTCAGCATTATCCACACTTTCTATGACACACCGGATATGGCTCACCCTTTGGATAAGACAGACTGACAGGACTTTTCCATGGGAACAATGATGACCATCAGGATCATGGTACAATTACATTAACTTGTTACAGTGTAAAAATGGGTGTCTAGACATTTTGGCTTCAGTTATGGCTATCCCAATTTGTGACCTCATTGATGTTTGCTTTATTGAAATTGGCACCTCTGTTAAACATTGGGGGAGTGATGTGAGCAGTTTTTGATGTTTTGAAGACTTTATTACCCAAGATTCATCAGTGATTCATTGATATTTTTGGGAACCATACACCGTGAAATAGGCGGAAATAGATACTTATTGTTTCTTAAAATTTGCTTGTAAATAATTCATAGTTGTTGTAATTCATGATAAAATCACTTTTGAGTAAAATTACATGTTCTAACCCTTGTTTGCATTTCCTACATTTAGTGATTTTAGTGATATTCTTGCTATGATGATTAGAATAATGATTAGAATAAAAAGGAAAAAGAAAATCTCTTGATGAAATTTTGCTATGAGGTGGCAGGTTCTATCAGTCCTGGAGTCTTGAATAGAAACTCAGTAGACCTGTTTCCATTATTAAGTAGTTTTAAACCAGTATTCCGAATTAAAATGAACAAAATGTAAAGTAAGGGTCTGTATGTGCTGCATAATATATCTTCTTTAAGGTAACTATGAGCATGCACATGGGAACTGGGTGTTTTCTCTTTGTTTATGACCCTGAAGCAAATAAACTAATGTGTTTGCCTTGGTCAATCACCCTCCATTTGAACTGGCTTTATTAGCATGACAGGATAATTGAAGCCATTTGCAGGCGCTACAGCCTCTTAAGCGACGTTTCCAGAGGGTTTTACAACTTCACAGCTGGATCCCATTGTGCACCGAAGTCTTTGGGGAGAATGTGAGCCGCTGGAGAAAGACAGAGGTGAGAGAGGACTTCTTATGTAGCCTCCTCATCCCAAAACAGAACCCCTTTCACCCAGGAACCATCACTTTGAACTGTGCATACTGGCTCAGTGCTGACACCAAATTATGTGGAGAATCTCACACGTCATATCCACTCGTAATAAACTCATATTTTATTGTTTCAGTTTACCATCTCCATGTGTTCCTTTACGGTGATCGTTATGTCTGAACAGCACATGGTGATTTTGGATCATGTATTGTCATGAAATTCTTCAAATTTCAGCACCTCAACAAACAAAAAAAGATCAAAACATTTCTTCATGTTTTTGAAATAAAGGAATTTTGCAATATTCCTTGCTACAGTTAGTTGTTGGAATTCAGAACTTTTATTTATGCAACTTAAATAGTCTGCAAAGAATTGAGGAGAATAGTTTAATACTGCCTTATGTTATTTTGAAGAAGAAGAAGAAGAAGAAGATTGAAGATTTGTGTTTTGTGGATTGACCCAATACAGATATTGATAAAGTATAAATTTCTTAGCTATCCTGCATCTCAATCTCCCCGTTACATGACTATTTATTTTACACAGACATTTTTAAACCTACTACTGAGTATTTAAAGTGCATAGACAGTTTTTCATGTTTGTCTACTTATTACTTAGTTTGGTACAGTACCTGTGCTAAATATTTAATATAGTTTCACATAAATAAAGTGTAGACAAGTTGACAAGAAAAGTACAAAAAACATAGGAAGCAGTGCAGAGTTTTAAAATGGAATACCTCTACTTATGTTAGCAGTACTCAAGACTTCATCCAAAATGCAGAGAAAAGGAAGACATATTTCTCACAGTTTATACATGAATTTAAACAAAATAAGAGTGCTATCGTTGTTACCTCTACATCATATCTACTTCACCAAAATTTGTAAAAAAAAAAAAAAAAAAAAAAAAAAAAAAAAACTAACCTAAAAAAAAAAAACTTTGAATTTTCTGGAAAAATCTTGTATAATTGTCTTAACTAGGTGAAATAAATAGTGTAACCTGTCATATGCCCTTTAATGTTATGGTTTCCTCTTTCCACAACAATTGAGGGAGATCTTCAGTGTCGTTATTATATAGCTTCATGACATGTTTTTCTCATTCTTACAAAACGATGCTTATATGAGATTTATGGGCGTACTCGTGCGCCTTTACCTGGCGACGACGTTGTCCCCGGAGACGGAATCCACTGAATGTGCATGTTTGCCTCCTTTTTTGCAGTTTACTTTCCCAGGCTGTGGACGAGCATTCATTTCAGGTCTAAAGTGTCATTGCTAAATCCTACCACTGGATTGACCTATAGTGGGGTTCGTATGACATGCGCTCAGCTTTGGTAGAAGTAAAAATAGTAAAAATAAGTATTGTTATCTAGGGTGGAATGTAGAGATGCCTAAGTTTGTCTAGTTTTTACATGCTCTAAACTATTGACAGCATTTGTGGAATTTTGGATAGAGATTTGCACATACATTTTTCTGATGTTTCTGTATTATGACTGTTTGATAAAGGGCCCATATTACTCTGTTTTCTGTTATAATGTTGTTTCCTCAACACAAACATACCAGGAGTTGTGCTTTGTTACACATATGTTTAACACAGAGTTTTATTTTCAAGCTGAAAACAGGGGGATTTAGACAGACTAATAAAGGATTACTCGACATTTGTGAATGAAACAAAACACAACTCCAGGTCTGTTCATGATGAGGTAACATTCAAACATGGCTCAAAAGTCACAAGAGTCAATTTTGCATAATATAGGACATTTAAATGGAGCATTTTCTGTCACACTTTTTGAGAAATGCATACATTTTTGATGATTTTATTGCAGCAACTGTGAAGGATGCAATTGGTGTTTTTCAGACTCAGATTGGGGGCTACAGTCAGATTTTTATTTTGATGACATTGTGCCATGAAATGTCCAAAAGGTAAATTCACAAATGATGACCATGTAGTTCTAGTAGTGACTAGAGCCTAGAAGTCACTGTATTTCAATCTGTATAAATATCATTGGCCTATAGAATGCGGTGATGGCAATGCAGCAATGGTGCAGTCGTAACAAATGCAATTCAATCACTGTAAACTTTGAAATGAGGATGATAAAATCTTTGAATAAAAGGGTTAGGATATAGTGTACATATATTTGTATTTGTTTATCCCAGTCTTCAATTCCATGCAAAGAGCAGTGAGAGAATTCAGTGAGCGACTATGGTGCAGCTTCCAAGGACATTTCTCCAGGTCGTTAGTGAGGTTCATGGTCAGGATTACCAAAACTGGGGGATTTGCCAATATTGTGTATATTTTAGCTAGATAAATCATTTTCCTGACCAGCCATTTTCTTCTACATTCTCTCAGAAGGGTCTGATATTGGACCATAGAGTGTGAAAAGCTCCATCCAAACCTGAGACAGTCCAACCACAGTTGGTAATTTGTAGCATGTGTCCCACAAATACAGAAGACAACTTCACTTGAAAATTTTTGTAACAAAGAAAATATATAACTTCTTTTACCTGAGATAAGTAATAGTTTGGTGCTTTGATTCTTGATTCTGAGAAAACCTTGCTCTTTCGTAGTCCTTCATGTTGTTGTTTTCTCATTTTCTATGTGTAGAGTCATGTTTATTTTTGAGGTGACTTTCTCTCTGATTGATTTATCTACCTGTAAATCAAGCCCCCTGAAGTCAGAGAAACAGAATATGGCTCCAGATCCACTCCTCTTTGTGAAGTTTTGTCAAAGCGTGTGGGTCTGGCTTGCCTAGTAATGAAATCAGAGAACCCAGACGAAACCCTCATAGACACAGGGAGGACATGCAAACACCATGCAGAAAGGCCCATGCACGTGGCAGTAACCACTGAACCACAGAAATAAGCCTAATAGACTGGCACATCGCCTTGATTGTTGCACCCACTGACCCATTATATCAGGCTCCATAAAAAGATGTAGTGTAAAACGTGAAAATGAGCAGAGGACATGCAGACGGTGTGTTCCCTCTGGCAGCTGTAATGTAATCTTCAACTTTATCTGCAGTCGTGTCTGGGTGAAAGTTGCTAATAAGGCAGAGACAGAGCGCTGTTTAGACAGTGGGAGAGCGATCATTCTCTGGCACTGCTCCTCCAGATTTATGGCCTTCATAATGAGCTTGCTCCCCACTGCTCATGTGTGCGTGCTTCAGCTTATCACTGGCCGTAGTCCTTACCGCTCAAGTACCTCCTTAGCTTTCACCTCTTTGCCTTGGCTGACACTTGGAGATATGTTTATATAGAGGTAGACATTTGGATTGGTCCCATTGTAACTGATTTTCTTACTCTGATTGTGGGGAAGTGACACAAGTTTATGTACTGATGTAATAAATCGATATAATAAATCCATAATGCGGGTGATACTCTGACCTTTTTTCAAAAACAAAAAGAAAAAACTTGTTTAGTGTTTGTGTGGAAAAAGCCACATGTGTCCCAGCTAAAAAATAATAATTTTTAATTCATTCACCAGACATTTATGATTAAAGTTAAGGTACACTATTGTTCCCATTGGAAAATTTGTCGTCTGCATTTGACCCATCCTTCAATGCCACCGGAGCAGCCTGTCTGGAGCAGAGGGTGCCGCAGGGGACCCTTCTCCAAATCTTGAACTAGGCTTATTCAGGACTACATTAGCTGGAGGATTTGACCTATTATGCATGTTTTGGGTTGATGGTGGAAACCGGAGTGCCTGGAAATAACACACCCAGACAAGGGGAAAACATGCAAACTCCATTCTGACCATGCATTATTGATTTCAGTGAATGGGAGTCAGTTGACCTCATGAGAGTTTAGCTCTTTACTCTGAAATGTTTTGGTCATTCGTCTCTCAGACGAATGACAGTTAGGACAAATCAAATTTATTACCATAAGCACTACCTAGAATCTTCATAAATCTACACATGAAAACAACATTGGTGAGATCAATAATGGTGTTGTACAAAAAAAATAAAAAATACTGAATACAAACCAACCTGAGTAAGAGTGAGCTGACAGAGCACTCTGACAGCAGAAACTGACGCATGGCCAAGTGTAGTAATGAGACAGAACAAGGTGAAGGGAGCAGCTGCGTCAGAGAACAGAGGTGCACTCCAACACACACAGATCCAGCACAAATCCAAATAGAGTCTAAATTAAGACCCCGAGTGCAGTGTATGTGTGCAGCGCTGTTTGCCTTGGCCCTAGCCCCTCTCGAACATGGCACCCAAACAGCACTGCAAAGCTCCAAACCACACAGACTGAAGGCCCCATCGCTCACTCTGTGCTCAGTGATCCTGCAGCCTCACTATGACCCGTCTAGTGCTAATGTTGCTAGCCATATTCATCTTTCTATTTGTCTATTTTTATTAGGATGTTATCTCTTATTCTTTCAGTTAAAAAAGCATTACATTTCTTAAGCCCCATTATTCCGTTGTAATAGAAGTGTGATGGGAGAATCAGATGATCCACCTTGACAAATGGAACATTCCAAATGGTTTTCTCCTGGATCTGCTTGGAAGGAAATTGCCTTAAAAAGTGTGCTGGAGTAGGATTTGTCTCAGACTAATGCTGTGCTCGGAGCAGTGGGAATGAAAACAGCTACCTGAGAAGTCTCGCTGCAGTTATTAGCCACTTGGCACAAAGCCCCATAGATCCACATGAGGGTTTGAATGGACTACGCCATCTAGGGCCACACACAGGGGTAGCGTCATAGCCAGGCCAGTTATTTGTGAAAGTAAAAGTTGCACATAGAGTGTTATTGAAGTTGACCTCTGCCATGATAACATTTACAAGCAGGTACACAAAAGGTGTTATGTAACTTGGAAAGGGGATTGAACTGTATTCAAAGATGATCTAGTGCAAGAAAAATGTTGTACTCAAGCTTTAAAACACAACTTAATTCATGTGTGTAGAGAAAAGATAACACAATAAGGGATAGCTGTATTTATTTACCATAGTGCTTTTGTCCATAAATCGCAATGCAAGTTTTTGCAAAATCTCTGAAGGCTATTTCTATTACATTATTTAAAGCTGGGTGTAAACTTGTACTTTCAAATATTTAAAAAATAATTTTGTGCGTCTTTTTCAGTGTCTGGTTTATCAGAGGACACCACCTGCTGGCAGACACAAGCACACATTGTGATAATGAACAGATAGTTGCCAGACTGCTGGCACCTCAAAACAAGACATTTTGAATGGCCCAAATCCGTACACAACACTGCACTATGAGATGATGGTGGATCTTTCTCAGACTTGAGTTGTACACATTTACCAATCTGGAAAGGCGGGAAAAGGAGGAATGTCATCATGAATACTTCAAGCTGATTGGTCGAAGAGTGACAAGTGCAGAACAAGCTGAAAAATCTTACTTTTGTTATATTCAGTTGAAAGAAAAGCACAGGCATCTTTTCGACCCACAAATACACAAAGTACTTACCCTCTGTGAGTTTTTCAAATACAAATACAAAATAGACTGAATATCTGCTAAAATAGCCTTGAGTACGTCTGTCAGCGTTGCCATGTTTGTTTTGGTTCATTTGTCCACTGTACCTTTGGCTTCTGCCCAAACCAAAGTGCTGCCCTGTGATTGGTCTGACCCACCGGTGGCCAGACCCTATTGAACAACAGCAGCTGTACCAGAAAGTAAGTTTGTCAAACAATATATATCGACCAGGGTAAATGGATGCAACATTTACTCCAAAATGTTATTTTAATTTAAAATCTGATCCAGAACATTTTTCAGTCAAAGATTATCGATAGCACCTGGCGACAAAACCAAGACGACTAAAGTGCATCACACAAAAATGTAAGCATGACAACACACACAAAAAATTACTCATCTCATGACAAAAAACAAAAATAAAACTAAAAACACAGGTGATATGAAACAGCTTGAGACCTACATGTGTGCCAATGACACATTATCATATTTGACATTGTGTTTTTGTTTCTATTATACATTCAACCTGTCTTTTAAATATTAGATAGTATTTAACATGTCTGGGTGCTGGCATGACAAACTACGCCGCAGAAACGCTAATAGGCTCGGGAGTCCTACTTGAATTATAGACCTTTCATGATATTTACACTGCACTGGGATCGTACTAATTTCCTCCCCTAAATCTCATTTCTGCAATCCATCAAGCTATTGTATATACAGTGTATGAAAAGAGCTTTTAGAAATCTGTCTTGGAGCAGCTAATTTCATGTTTCAAGGGGTTCCAGGTTAAACTGTCTGCTGCCCCCATAGACCTGCATAGAGTAAACCCTTTTTAAAAATTTCGTCTGCTCATAGTTAGGATTTATGTAGCTGGTTTTCACATGGAGATGGATCTGTTTGAAAAGAAATCTAAGGTATGCAGCTGGAGCTTGGTGTCATAAATTCTGCATGTAGTTTTGGTGTGCGCAGGACCTCCCACAACGAGGGTACAGAAGCACAGGAGACTGGGTTAGTCCTTAAAATAGATGCCATTGATTGTGCCAAGCCATAATCTGGAGATAAATAAATTGATGGAAACACGGTTTTGGGGAGCACCGGGGACCTACAAATGTCTATGGTTTCAGTGATGCTGTTGACGTTGGGCAGACAGTCACAATTTCCACCAGTGTATTCCAGTGAATCTGCTCCCACAAATCAGTCTGAAGCCATATTAGAGAGCTACATGTTTTCACAAGATTTGGAATAACAAAAGCAATGCAGTCATTGGGCCCTCATTTGTTCCAAAGATGAACACAGCTGTGATGGATTGCAGCCCCAGACATTTTAAATGACTGCTTAAATTGCACTCTGATGGAAATGGATTTTGACTTATGTTACATTGCTATAATAAAAGCCCATAAAACTCTAACTACCAGAGTTTAAATGAAGTAAAGTATAATTTTCACATATTTATGAACTCAATAAAACAACCTCAACTTACAACTAAGTGTTTATGTATTCAATTTTTCATACTTATAGGTAGGAGTCTGAGGAATGGCCCATTACATAAGGGGATAGGATTTCAAGTCATCAGTCATGATGCGTTTTCTTAATGAATACTTCTTACTTTAGTCCTTTATAGACACTTGCTTTACAGTTTCTTCATCCACTCTTTTGTCATACTTAGATGTGATGAACTATGTCTGTAGCCACAACTGCCCTGGGGAAGACTAATCACAAAGCCACACTCTACATTCATACAAGCAAGGTCAGTGTGCCCCAGGACAGCTCTGGCTACAATAGTGTCTTACCACCACCAAGTGTGGAGTGAATGAATAATGCCCTTTAAAGTGCTGTGGGTGTCTTGAAAAGTGTTACATAAATCCAGTGATTAAGGTGAATGATTTACTTGGCTAGTCAGAACCACAGTCTTTGACAAAACTTTACAAAGACGAGTAGATCTAGAGTTGTACTGTCTCCCTGATTTCAGAAAGCATGATTGACAGGCTTATTAACTAATAAGAGAGACACATGGTCCGTTGGCATCAATAACAACATAAAGGACTGCGAAACAGTGTGGATTTTCTCTGAATCAACAATCAAAGCAGTAAACTATTACTTATCTCAGGTCAAAGAAGTTATATATTTTGTTCTGAATGATACAAAAGATGTCTTTCTCATTTGAGAGACATGTGCTACAAATTAGTGGCTGTGGTTGGGCCGTCTCAAGTTTGGAGATTCCAGACCCTTAAGGATTCAAACATAATGCTGAAGAGACTGGCTGGTCAGGCAAGTGAATGAAGTGTCTTGCCCACAGGGTAAGACAATGACAATTGCTGTGTGGGCAAGCTTCACTGCTGCTATCATCAAGATACATAAGTACTACCATCCCATTTCCCAGCACTGTGACCCTGACTCAGGACATCTTCTGACCACCTAAACAATCTGTTACTGCCACTTAACCATAAAGCCTGTTTGAACTGACCCCTTTTCTCTCTCGCATGTATCTCTGTTAACTATTTTCCTCTTCATCTCATCACCCCGCACCTTCTTTGCCTCCCTCTAAAATAAACGAACTAACCCCACTTGTGAAACCCAATCCACCACAGCACAAGCAGGAGAAGTACACCTCATAAAAGGGCCTGGAGGGGTTTATGCACTTCAAACGGGGGCTGGATTAAAAGGCCATGTATGTTTATTTACAAGCCACTCTGCAGCTCTTTACGTTCCCACCACTTCCTAATTCAATTACCACAACGAGTCGTAGACAAGGCGAAATCTTCAGAAAACACTCTGATGTGGAATTTCCCTTTGGTCTCATTGAGTCATATTATACAGGGTCATTGGTGGTTTGCGGCATTCGTGAAGGTTAGCAATAACATGACTTTGGCTAAGTGGGTTTTGTTAGCATATGCAATTGTATAAGGTGCAGTAAGGTCACAATGGCAAATAAATTACCTTTAAAATTTGATTTTGTATTTAAATGTCAAAACTACAGGTGCGGCCACAGAAACTGCAATTGCTAAAGTGAAATTCAAATTCATGTGTGACAAAAAAATATATTGAAAAAATAAAAAATAAAACAATGAAAAGATTCGTGTGCAAGGGATCTGATCAGGGTAAGTTTGCACTTAAGTTTCAATAATTCACTACTCCTATCCTCAACAAAATAGTAAGGGACATTTATAGTAAACTAACTATAACATTGGTGTAGCACTAAGCAGCATTGCACATTCAGTAATATTCTTAAACTGGACAAAAGTCTTGGCAAAGTAGTAGTGCTGCTTTGTCGTGCAGTTTATGAGCAGCAGTCAGAACCTCCACAGCTGTGAAAACACACCTCATGTATGATGCTTGTATGGCTGATATTAGCATAGCTGCTGTTTACTCTGTTCTGCTATGGTACCAGCCACACACACAAAGCCTTGTCGTGGGCTGCGGTACAGTGTTAGGGCCAAACCCAAAGCATTGGCTGTGTCTATGATAACCACCCAGGCACCCTGTTAACCTCTGCAAAAACACACACGCACACACGTACACACACATGCGCACATACATAGTAAAGGTTCAGGCTGATCAGCTGCTTTGTGGTGTGGAACAGGTTGTTACTGGGACAACAAGTACAGCTAAGGACAGGATCCATCTTTGAAATTAGCAACATGTCTGGGTTGTATGGAGCCTTAAAGTCCCTTAAAAATAAAATAAATTCAGTTTAAAATAAAATCTAGTTTTCCCAAAATAGTATTTCGTGAGGGCAAGATAATTAGCTCTGGTAGGCTCTGAATCTTAGCAACAAGACAATGATGTGTTTACCTAGCAGAATACAGACTTCTGTGTGAGTCTTGTTACCACGTGACAGGTAGATTATCCAGAAGGGAACACACGTGATCCATCTATATAGGAAAATATAAAGGGAAAAAAAATAAAGGAAAAAAATATCTCAGGGGACTGAAAAACATTAACTTGGCTCCATAGTGATATGTGTGTCACTCTGAATTGAGTTCTTCACATTATCACATTTCACATTATGGAATGGCTCTCAATGAAAGTGATCAGAAAACAAAAATTTGAATCTGATTGGTCGAAGCATTGAAAACCACAGGCATCTTCCCTGTCCCCAAATGCTCAAAGCTCTTACCTTCTGCACATTTTTCACAAACAAATTAGTCCGTATTGATGCTAAAATAGGCTGAAGTACGTCTGTCAGCATCACCATGTTTGTTTTGGTTCATTTGGGTGCTTGGCCTTTGGCTTCAGTGCAAACCTCAATGCTGCTCTGTGACTGCTGCGCCAACCACCTGTCGGGCCCTATTGCACGAGCGGGCTCATGCCAAGATGGATTCTCGTGAGTTTGTGAACTCACAAATATTGCGAGAATCCATCTTGCTGTGTAAGGTTACAAAAACATCTCAAATGAGCATACAATGAGCAAAGGATAAAATCAATTAACCTAAGGTGAGAGAAATTTGATTTGCTCACGTTTACCTTCAGATGCAGTGGAGGGCGTGGGGACTGGACTTGATACCAATCAATAAAAATACAGACACATATCATTCTGGATTTGCCAGGCAAATGATGTGTGTCAATCTATATGGTATGAAAATGGTAGAAATACCAGTTTGCCTTGTTGGTGATTCTCATAGCCTCTGTATACCCTTTGCTTATCAAGCTTTTTACCTTACACCTGATGAATCTAACTCCACCCTCTCACCTGCCTATGGCTGAATATAACTCCACCCTCTCACCTTTCCACACAACTTTGTTGGGCTTTTAACTCTTGAATGTTGTGTCTTCATCAAAAACATATCTGGACTGGTAATTTGCTTCATGCCTTTTGCACATTTTTCTTTATTCCTGTTCAGTCTTATCCCTCAGAACTCAAAACACGATCCATGTGTGTGAAGTGTACCGTTAGTGAGCCCAGACAAACAACTTTCGCTTTCCAATATGTCATCACATACAGGCCTGCCACCATCTGTGGTGCATTTTATATTTCATGACTGAGATGGGATTTGAAGTATTCTACTACACAATTAGTTAAATTTGTACCAAAGAAAATATCAAGGCTCAAAGTATGCTATAAAAGCCTCCTTAATGCATAGTACTGCATAAATACCAGTACTATTGAATTAATATAACCTTGCCCTCTCACCCATTTACTGTTATATTTAGACTGACTGTGAATAAATAGTTGTTAGCATTTAAGTAGTGGTGCAACTTATAGTACACTGGCCCATAAAAATTAAAATGACAGTATGCAGAAAAGATAATCGTTAGTGTAATACTGTAATTATAGTGTTTTGAAGACCCACTGATCTGATAGACAGGGAGGACAAAATACTGTGTGCGAGCCTAAGGGAGAGACTTTAAATAAACATAGATTAGTTTTCATCCTCTCAGCGACAATCCAACTGATGCTGCTCTGTGGTCAGTGTGTCGACAGGAGGTATTCTTACTGGTGAATATAAAAGAATATAAACAAATAAAACAACTCTCTGAGGAAACCTACTTACATGCACTTAAATCATTATTTGGGTTTGTCAGTGATGCTAAAACAACAGGCATGCTGCTCACAGCCCGACTCTGTGAAAACACTGCTGCTGTCTGTCTCCAGTAGTGCCTAGGTGTGTTTATGTGTGTGTGTGTGTGTGTGTGTGTGTGTGTGTGTGTGTGTGTGTGTGTGTGTGTGTGTGCGTGTGTGTGTGTGTGTGTGTGTGTGTGTGTGTGTGTGTGTGTGTGTGTGGTTGTGTGTGTGTGTCTCCCCACTGGTCTGCAGTAATTTTGTGCCGGTTTTAATCCTGAAGTGTCAATCTTCATTCCTGGATAATTTTGACTGGAAACACATAAAGTCAGCACATAGCTCTGTCAGTAATCACTGTGTGGGTGGTGAGTGTTTGGGCTGTAAACAGCGTCACAGCAGGCATTTACACAGTATAGGCACTCTAGAGTTCATTTACATTTCACTACCATTTATGCACATGATGTAATTGAGCATGTACACTTTAAATTACTGAAAAGACTCATTCAATTCACAAAATGATCATAAGATTATAAAATAAAGATGTACTTGCCACTTTTCCTCATTTGAAAATACTCGTGGCCATTGAACCTGATTTTTGCTGTCTTAAAAATGCTTAAAAAGTTCATTTTAAATGGTTAAAAAGCTATCCCTATTCTTTACCTCATTCTAAGTATTCTAATTATTCACTGTAATGAGTCTTAGTGCTTTTCACAACTGTCAGAAGCCAGAGAGGAGTTTTGCCATCACTGTAAAGCTAACAACAACTAGCATGCTAACAATGCATTTCCTCATTATCGAGCAATAAAATGCTTTATAATTAGATGCAGACAGAATACAGTGGTCTTATTTTTACCCCAATGCTACTGTACATAGTCAGCACTTACACCAGACTTGGGCATTGTACAGCTCCCGGGCCACATATGACCCTTTGGTTGACACTGACAGCCCAGTTGGAATTACAAAATAAATATTTTGTGATTTTAGCTCATGCATAGACTAAAACTGTTTTTTTAAATGACATTTTTTGTTAGGCAGCCTCAACGTTTTCATTGCTTATTCATAACATACACTCTTACCTGATTTATCATTTTCCAGACCTCCACAATATTTTCTGTTTCTCATATTTCCACCCCTGACCTATGCCATACAATATATTTGTACTGGGGCAAAACAATTTTACCTCAGATGGGACAACTCAGGTATAGGTTATTTAATGTTTTGCAATCTGAGTTACTGCTACTACTGCAAAGTGCATTCTAACTTTGCTGTAGTACTTAAGTCTCTTTAGTAATAGTTATAGGGTAGATGAAAGATGAAAATGATCATGAATAACTGGGAATGGGAGTAACTGAAAACAAACAGGTTTAACAATATTAGAAAAAATTTACTCTTGTGCACTTTAAGTCATGTTATACTCTTGTTACATCATCAAAAAGTTCCCTGGAGTTGTGTTTTGTTTCATTCACACATGTCTGAGTAACTCTTTATTATTTACCTTTTGTTAGACTGGCAACTCCAGGTCTGAAATCACTCAAATGATTCTATTGATTAGGTCAGCAGCATGTTTTCTGTTTGAGAGAAGAAATCAGCCTAAATATGAAGGGTTAAACATGTGTGAATGAAGCAAAATAAAACTCCAGGTATTTTTTTGATGAGGAAACATCAGAAAACAGCGTCATATGGGCCCTTTAAGTGATCTCACCGCTGCCTGCACCTGCTGCTGCATACATCTCCACCCAATGTTAAGAGTCCATAATATAATGGATGGATTGCATTACATCGGTTCAGTGCACTGCTGTTAGTTCATGATATATGGGGGCTCTCTGGCTATACAATTCATTTATGCTTCTCGTTTATTAAGTTACAATTTATATCCATGGCAGCTGGACAAATTGGACAAGGTAAAATGAAAACAACAATAAGATCAACACTAACATGCGGTCAAGATAAATGGTGCCTCTGAAATTAAAGGTGCACTATGTAACTTCTGGGGTAAGTCAAATGCTTATCTCCATGGGGACGTAATTGCTATGTCTGGAATATTTCATAGTATGGCATTAAAGCTTTCTAGCTTCATGGAGACCATACCAGAACAAGTTACAGGTCAGATGTGTGGAGAGGCAACCCCACTCACAGTGAGAGCGCCTATTTTTCTAGGTATTTTTGAGCTATAAAAGGTCACTTTAATCGAGTAAATGTATGGTAGAGCTGTTTAATGTCGTATTGTGGAACATTCCAGGCAGAACAATGACATATCCATAGAAACAAGAAGTTGACAGACCCCCAGCCAAAAAGTTACACAGTGAACCTTTAAACACTGGGGTAGAGAAGTGTTTTAACAGTATATTAGTGAATGTGTTTGGCTTAATATCTGTGAATACACAAGAATGTGAGTATATGTCAGCCTTAAGCTTTGTCTATTTTTGAGTTTCAATTTTTATTTTATTATTATAGAAAGCACAGTGAGAAACAAAACAAACAAACACACACACACACACACAAACAAACAAACAAACAAACATGGGGATAATCTTTCTGTAAAATATAGTTATTATTTCTAAACTTAAAACTGAAAGGATGAGACTTTCTTATGCCCTACACATGGGTTTCACAGTGACTCAAAATTAGGACAGTTAAAATGGTAGTAACCAATTCAAAACAAAGTATTTTAGAATTTTCAGAAGTCCTGAAATTGTATAACAGGAGACTAAAATAATGTTGCCAATGGATGCAGTACCAGCATACAAATCAGTGTATGTTGGATAGTACATCTGGCATAAAAACAGCAAATTATCCATGCAGTTGGTTATCTCGATGAGTCTGTGAGAATAAAAATTGCATATTATAAAAGGTCAAGGAAAGTGTTAAAACCTACAGTAATACATGATACTCTATTTTTGCCATAGCTTTTGCATTATTACCATTTATATTGTTGCTCTTGTGATACTACTGTGTCCAAATAATTTCTCTTGTGGATCAATAAAGATTGTCTAAGTCTAAGTCTACTAGTTAGCCCCAGTTACCCCCTAATGATATACACACATACTAATACATTTTGGAACAGCAAAAAAGGTCTGTGCATGGTTTCTGCGTGGGTGAGGGGCAGACTGGGGTGTTTTTAAAATGGAATATATAGCTGTAGTATATGTTTGCTTTTAAATCCTGACATGATCAAGATAAACTGCTCCTGGCTAAAGGGACTCAGTGGCTTCTCAGAGGAATGTATTAGTGAGCGCGAGGAGGAGCGCTGGAATCTCGTTGCCAGTGTTTAGCGTAAATACCTTGGCATACCACAGTTGACCAGCGCTGTTTGTTTGGCAAGGGGACAAGTGCAAAAAAGTGGTTAGTGTTTTCCATGGCAAAGAGGCGTTGTGATGGCTAATCTACAACTGCACATGTGGATTTTGAAATTGCTTATTAAATGTGAAAGTGCTCACTCTATCCCAGACCAATGGGTTGTGTAATTCCCTGTCGGCGGGCCCATGCAGAGGTGAGTGCTTCATTCATGAGAGGGTCCTGGGGGAGACAGGTTGTGCCCCTCGTGCTCATAATAGGGGGTTTATAGCATGACCCTGTCTCACTCTCCACCTACACACTCAACATGTTGCTCTACTTCAGCTCCAATTACCAGACAAAACAACCTCACATAATGTTCTGTGGTTAGCAAACAGAGAACAACCGAAATACCTTAAATATACTGTACTTGGCATATGTGGATGTTTAATAGAAAGCTTGATAAGCTGGCTCTGTAGTATATATTCCAATCAGGCACAATGAAGTCGTGTCTAGACAGTGTACTGTTGATCAGGACTGAAAGCATTGCAGAGAAGCAGCCAGCTTTTTGTTTGTGTCCTTGCAGCCAAATGTTCAGTCATAACTTTTATAAGGACTTCTAAAGGAACCTGAGGAATACTAAACTTCTCCACAGTTGACTCCACTGTGAGTGATGACAGGGTTTCCCAGCAGATAATTAGCATTGCCCTTTTCCGGGATGCGCTTTGCATTATAATTTGCAATAAAGAAGTTAAGAGTTGAGCTACACTTAGTTTTACAACTTTTGGTTTCAGGGTCTTCTTTTATGAATAAGGAAGTAAGTGCTTATTTATTTATTTGATAGGGGCAGAACGTGATGATGAAGACCATCTGTAACTGTGTAAATAAATCTGTTGTCTGTTAACACAGAAAACAAGTAAACTATTTCGAAAAAGACAGAACTTTCCTGTGGCATTAGTCAGATTATGCTTTTGAAATCCAGAAAATCTGCATTGCATTAGAAGTGTCTAAGAGAGATTTTAAAAAGATAAACATGAAAGCATAAACATTTAGCTTAGAGTTTTTAGCACTGGATGCAGCATGCACTTTCAAAAGACATTACATTTTGTCACCAGCTGTCATTGTATTTACCTTAATACAAATTACTTACCATTCAATGTGCTAAAGATGCAGTCTTAGCACCCTCTGCTGGGATTTTGTATTGACAAATTTCATGCCATCTGCTTAGACATTGTTTCATATTATACTAAAGGAAATACCCAAACTAAGGTGTCCAAATAGGCCTGAATAACAAAATAGACCTTAAAATGTAAGGTTGTTGAGGAGTGAAGTGTAAAGCCAGACTGCACATCAGCGTCGCTTGAGTCATTTCAGGGGCACAGACATGATGAGTGATCAGTGTGTGTTTGTGTGGACATGCCGGTCCCAGTGGTCAGGTGAATGGGGCTGCTGTGACCGGGACGCCTTCATTACGGAGCTTGTGTGTGCACGCGTGTGTCAGATACAGGGGTCAAGAGGTCAGCAGCCGAGTCCTGTCCCAACAACAGTGTCTGTGTCCCCCACCTTCAATAAATACAGACAGTCATTCATACATAGCTTACATCCATCAAACTCTCAACATATCACCATGGAAAAAATAGCACCAGAGAGCACATGTTATTAAAGCAACGGCCTCTGGGAGAATGAAGTGCTTTGGGAATTTATTGTGACTACATTTTTTGCATGATGCTAACAGGCAGCACTGATTTAGTAATTACTAAGAATCATAGTAACTATATGTCTACTTGCATCTATATACTTACCTCAAAAGAACAAAACTATAGTCCAACATATATTGCTCAGTTTCAAACTACTCCAAGCTGTGGGGCATAAGGCAAGCTTAACAATTAACAGTAATAATGACCATTTTGTCCTACATAATATAGCAAGAAGAGAAAGTCAATTCAATTTTAAGAGCATGTAATTCAAATACGCACTGACAAAATTGACCAATACAAAAACAAGTACCCTCACCTGGACAAGAAAACTATAATTTTGTTTGTTAAGGTAACAAACCATCTCTTGCCCCTCCATCACCACCTATTCTAACATAACCTAAGAACCATGTCACTCTCCTCCATCACGTTCTTACAACATATCACTCTCCTTCATCAGTGCATCAGAACGTCTCATTTGCCACTATAATCCCCCCAGAAGATCTGACTCTCCACCATTGCCTCCACAGACCACAGACTTAAAAAAACACCCCACTCTACTTTACCGTCACCTCAAAACCATTTCACTCTTCCCCATCACTGGAACAAAACAAAACAAAACATCTCACTCTCCTCCATCGCCTCCTCAGAACTGTCTCATTTTTCTCCATCACCTTTTCAGAACAGCTCACTCTCCCCAGAGCATCTCACTCTCCTCCATGATCTCCATAGAACTCTATCACATGTTCTGATCCATCTCATTCTCCACCATCACCTCCACAGACCATCTCACTCTCCTCCATCACCTCCTAAAAACCACCCCACTTTACTCTATCACCCACCTCCAAACCACCTCATTCTCCTTCATAACCACAAAAAAACATTTTACTCTCCCCCATTGCTTTCTCAAAACCATCTCTCTTTTCTCCATCACCTCTTCAGAAACATCTCACTCTCCTTCATCACCTCCTCAAAATGACCTTCAACCTCTCTCCATCACTCACTGTCTGACTCACTGTAATTGCTCTCACTGAAAAACCCCAGCTTGCCACTATATCATCATCCAGCAGAGTTGATAACATTGCCTTAAATATTGGCTTGAAGGAGGTCAAGGTTATAAATTGGATGCCGTTATGTGTCTTCTTATCGCTATTAACAAGCCCGAAACACATCTCCCTGTCATGTTTTTCAGACTGGGAGGAGAGAGACCGAGCTGACCCTAAGGACAACTAAAGTGGGCGAGGGAAGGGAGAGTCAGTCCCACATTACGCCTATGTTCACTATGCCCTTCCCTGGAACATCTGGTTTGGTCCTGCATTCTTTACAATATAGATACCACGAGACAAATGGACTGTATTAGGCACTAGATCATACAAATGGGGATATGAGTTGTCTTGTCTACTTTAATTACACTGCATGTGGATGTCTGTGTTTTGACTATGGGCGCTGCATCAATGTGTTTTTCCAGACTGGGAGGGGAAAGTCCATCTTTTGATCTGTCACTGAGTTGTTATTGGATCAGCTTGCATAATGGTCCCAAAACCAGGACTTCCTCCCATTTGGCTTTCCCTATAATGCTACTTGTCCTTTCGTACTGTGTTCCAAATTTGGTTTTATGCTTAATTTGAAAGAGGTTTGAGAGGATTCAATTGGAAGAGGCTTTATTTTACAATTCAAAATAAAGATTGAGCACAATGCTTTGTTCCTTGTCACAGAAGATCCATGGCATAATTGGTCTTTTCCATATATATATTCATCATTTTCATATGACATAATCTCTCGACGTCAACATTCTTTGGGCTGTGACAGTATCTTCTTTGAGGTTAATATCTTATATCTGTAGCCTTTATTCCATATAATGCATTTGTAATCTTTGTAAAACAACATTTCACTGCAAAAACATGTACATATAAGCATAAAAGCTACCATCCATAAGTTTAACCTTTCCCCCATCCCCTGTAGACGATATTTATAAATGGATATAGCTAACCTCATCATTTTAGTCTTAAAATATTCATATTAACCTGCTCTACATGATCCTGTTGTTTTTCATTTCACTATTTTGTACTTAGATAAATTCCTATTCCTAATATGGAACTCGGCTCTAAATTAGCTCCTGTAAGTGCTAGCCTCATAGCCTAAGTGCTCTTCATTTGACTGGATGTCACACTCTATTAGTCCATTTCTTTATACAGCCTATGCCCTCCCTTCACCTGGCCTCATGTGTTCTCTGGTCTTTTTCTGCCAGCACACTTTCAGACTGCAGTAATGTAGACAGCATCTAGTGGTGACAAGTGAGAATACAACTGGGGGCATCAGCCAGTTTAATTACAATTTAATTATTTAAGGCACTGTAGGCATTAGGAAAGAACTTCCTCACTTCCCTAAGGCATTCCTACCAATTGTAATTATTCCCTGCAATGAGTTTATAAGCACTTTTCTTAACTTTCAGATGCCAGAAGAATGTTTTAAAACTAACAGTAAATACATACATAACTGCATATTAACAGAGCACTTCCTGGTTCTGTGAAGATAAAACTGTTTACAGATTGATGCAGATAGTACACAGTTATCTCATTTTGACTTAAGAGAAACTTTTACAGTATACTGAAATGTGGTAAAACACATTTTGCACAACCACAAAAATTGGATACCACCACTTTAACAAGCCATTAACACTTACCTTTCACTTATATCGTAAAATACTTATTATAGCCATAGTCCATAATTATAGAGACTTGTATCAACTGTGTTGTGTGTTTGGGACAGGAATAGTTATATTTGGTACAAGTATGCACCTAATGAATAGACTTGTAAGACTTTGGTTATAATATAACGAGCTGAAAATACTCGGCAGTGAGGTGGCACGTTATAATTCACAGGGCTAATGTTTGTCATGGCAGCCTTCTCCTCACAGACATACAGAAACAGTCCCACTGGGTCTAGCTCTAATAACACACTCTGCTACACACACTCAGCACCATGTATTCAATGTAAGTCCATTTCAAAACATCAACAATGCACCACTGTCTGTGCTGGTCACCCACAGCAAGAAGATACTTATCATGGGGAAGACATTCTTACATACGAAAAATGTTAAAGCTAATGCAGTTTTGTGGTCTCTCCTGGGATGAAGGTCATTAACCTTAAATTGTACCCATTGAGTTCACACTTTGTCTCTGTGTGTGGGCAGCAAATGCCTACACACAATAGGATGAATATAGTGGTCCTTGTGAGATTATCAGACTTTTTCTTTGTCTTGTTCTTTTTTTATTTAGGTCTAGGACATGTCCAACTTCCTAACATTCACCATGTGCCCCAAATCACTCAATGTGTGAATGAAACATTTTGACAACCTAAACCAGAATTGATTTTCAACCCAAACTCATCCAATACAGGCTGCTTAAAAAGTACAGGGCGTACGGGAAGGACAAATTTCTTCAACAACTTGACAGTTCATGTGCGTTTTCACTATCCTCACTCGCTTGTGATTTGAATATGCATGTTTGTTTGCTGAGAAGAAGTCCTCAGATACACTGTAGAACACATGTCCCCGTCTGGAGCCCATTAGATCACCAGACACAAGGAAGGCCGGCTCTGGTGCTCATGATGAGACTCTCAAAGAATGCTTTTGCTCTTTCTCTCGCATAAAAGCGAATGATCACAAATTCTCCATAACCCTGTCGCTACATCACAGTGTCCTGTAGTCACGCATTCGTCCATTTGTACCACACCCATGCACACACAAATAAAGTAGGTTCTTACGCGTTGGTCGCTCACTGATATAACTAGACAGATTTTGATGTGAGTCTGCCACACGCAACTATTGCTGGTCCAAACCATGTAATGTTTCAAACATGTGTCAAACACACACCCTGCAGTCGTGAGCTACCATCAGTCAATCACTTCATTGGCATCTCCCATTGTTTCTGCACTCTCCCACAATAAAACTAACCGCAAACTCCTCTGGTCTACAAATCAAAGCAATGTGACAATACCCCAACAATTATATGTAAGCGAACCATACCAGTTTCACCGACAACATGTCTGCATCTTTCAGGACAACGCCTGCCTGATGTTTATGGAGATAGGGCTCAGGATCCATTCTTAAAAGCTTGAGTATTGAAACAGCCAACCTTGTGAAGACTTTTGCTGTGTTTAACAAAAATTAATATATCATACAAAATTGTGGATACTTCAGTGATCTAGAATAATATGGGTTTTTTTTTAAAAAGGTATCACTCAAAACTCCCTCAGTGTTAATGATAATAAATGTCCCTACTGAATTGAGATGTGCCATTGAATGGAATAATGCCTACAAATAAGACCATATACATTATGACTTACAGGTCTGTAAGCGATCAATAATCAATACATATCCAGAAATTCAAATGATAGATAGTATGGACATGTCAGGAAATCTTGATACACAAACCAGACTAACCATCCTTTTGTGGAGTTGAATTTCAGATATTTTTGCTGACTTTAATTTTTACAAGACATTTTGGCTGTTTGGAACAGCAGGTCGTCACCACTGTAATCCTTTAAATGCACATAGACAAGCAGACATTTATCCAGCTAACGTGTTGGTCATGTCAGATGTGTTTATGCTGGCATATGTGATGCCAATACAGCAGCAGCCGCACTGCTGTTCCCCCACCCAATAAAACACTAATGTGTTGACAAGGATCAGGGCTGAGGGCCCCACAGGGACATAAACAGAGGCAAGGCCTACAGTATAGGAGATATATACAAGAGGAGCCAACAGAGCTCAGGCCAGACTACAACAATAAAACTTCTGCTCAATACAGGTGAGACATGTACTAATAGATAACTGTATGCGCATATTGCATGGTCAAATTTAAGACACTTGCCTTTTCTGCATTCCAAAAACAAAAATTACAAAAGTAAAATAATCATTTTGGTTGTTTTGCAGTGAAAAACTTGGCTGTAACAAGCTCCTGCTTGTTTACATGGAAATCTTGTTACTTTGGGTATAATATTCCACAGTTTGACATAAAACTCCTTTAAGAAGAATGTTCCGAAGCATGGATTTAACTTTTCATTTCAAGCAGGTACCAACTCCAGAAAGTTACATACTGTACCTTTAAGAAAGCATCCACACCACATACAAAGCATAGCACGGCAGCATCTCTCAATTGTGAAGTGGAAACTTTCTTACAACAAAAGGCAAATGTACTATAAATATAAATAAATAAATTTTTGTCAAATTTGTACATATATAGAATTGAGAGGGACTCTGGAGATCCATCCTGATGAGCACCAAAGATTCTGATGGAAGTGATGGCCTGTCGTGGTTTCCCATGGTCCTGTGCTTTTATGAGCGACTGGAAGCCATTATGGAGATGAGGGCGCTGAGCAGAGCCGAGTGGTCCTCGCCCAGTGATGACAAGTCTCTCCGTCTGGGTCCCCTTCCCGTCCAGGGCAAATGAAACACAAATGCTCTTACTCACACTAGTACTATCAGGGTAATATACATATCCTCAACATATACATTAGAGAATGTCCAATAAGAATTTGTCACTCTTAAAATATAGCACATGCAAGAATCTGTGTGTCCTATCTCTATCTCTCTATGGTCATATTATATTCTATTCATCAGAAGAATGTTACCTATTTTTTCCCATGTAAAATGTGTGTTGTTCGAGTAAAATGTATCCTACCCCAGTGCAGATATATTGTATAAGCTGCTCTTTACAGAGTTGCACAACTTGATAACAGAGTATAGGGATTTTTTTAAACCCCCCAATGCACTGATGGTGGAATTTATCACTTGCTAATTATGCAGATAACGTTTTATACTAAGGGTCTTTTTTATGTTTTTCTATCACATTTAATTTCTTACTCCAATTTTGGGAGAACACTTCCAACTCCTCACTTCCTATAATGTAGATGAAATCGACACAATATAACAAATGTCCTAATAACTTAAACCTTGAAATACAATATTTTATGAAAGAGTAAACAGTTGATGAAGTGGAGTTTAGTGGTACTATTGTTCATCAGACTACTGCCTGTGCTGTCCTGCTGCCTTCATAAATTTTGAGGTGTTCCAGACCTCTCTAATATCCTGCCCTAAGGAGGCACTGGGCACAGAGCCACACACACCATTCTTGTTAGCCCCACTCTCTCTCACACATAGACTCAGTGTGTTTTATTAGCAGCCTGTCAGGCAGATAAGGCGTACCATTTTGAGGAATAGGAGAGGTGAGACAAGGGGGAGAGTGCAGCAGATTAGGATGTATGCTAATAAAGATGTTTATGAGTGGCCTGGGTTCGTGTCTAGTGATGGATTATGCAGGAATGTTCAGTCCTTTGACTAAGAAAAGCAAATACGAGATGAATAATCAACACGAAGACAAAACACCCTTCAAAACACCTTTGCGATGTTTCAGCTGGACCAAGGGAACAAGGGCCTGTTGTAATGAGGCTCATCTCACCCCTTCTACAAAATAAAAACTTAATTTATAAAGCAACATTTTGGTCTTGAATTAAAGCAATTCCAAGTGCTTTATAGAATAAGAAAGACATTAAAACCACAATACATCATCATAAAATTAAGAGTAAAAGAGGGGTTTGTGGAATAAAAACCTTTCAGTCATATCAAAGGAAAAATTAGATTCTGTCAACTGGACAAAATTTGTTTTGATCAAATACGTTTCACAGCTCATCCAAGTTGCTTTTTGTTCAGTTGACAGAACTGAATTTCTCCTTTGCCATGGATTCTACCTGGATGACTGAAGGATTTCACAAACATCTTTCATTCATATGCACAGCTAAACAGAACCATTTTGTAGTAAGTAGTAAGTAGCAAGGACAGAAAATATTACAAGTAAATATATTATAGATTACATCCTAAATGGCTAATTTCAACAATTTTCTTCTCCAGTCCCTTGGCAGGTTGGGCAAGAATGACCAAAGACAAAAATAACACTGTAGTACCCCCATACAAAACACACAACCATAGTGATAATTGTGGTAATTGCTGTAATACAGGACATGTTTCCGTGTTTTTAATCTCCATACACCTTCACTAGAATCATTTGTATAATTTCAGCCCTGTAATTTCCAAACTCTACAAACAAAAAGTAAAAGATAGCTATTAACTTGAAAAGTACGCTTCAAGACATCACAAGGTGGAACAAAGCATTTTGAGCTTTGGAGATATACACAGACTAATAATGCTGGATTACTGAAATATGTGTGACTGAAACAAAACACATCTGTGGCTATGCGTTTGATGAGGTAACAACATTATAACATGACTAAAGCTCACAAGAGTCAATTTTGTGTAACATAAGACCTTTAATGTGGAGCCAGATGTTGCAAAGTCCGGGTTAAGATAAAAACTACAGACTACTGTACAGATTGTAATAACCAAGTGAGTCAAGTATGTGTGTGAAAGTGTCCTGAGAGGACAGACATAGAAGTTGAAATGGTCTAATCCCTATTGTTCTACTGTGGTGCGTGTGACTGTCCACTTTTGGTGCATGTGTGTGCGATTCAGACTCCATTAAGCGTGTCATTGTGTCCCAGTGTGTGCTTTCATGCTCTCCGCTGCCTGACCTCCTCCACGCGATAGGACAGAGGCAGGAAGCTCTCACAGTCATCATTAGAGTAGAAGCTTTCATGGGAACTTCTGAACTTAAGGGTGGTGTCGTGAGATGTCTAAAGCCTCACTGGCACCAAGCTCTTTTCTGTTCAATGTTCTCAGTTAGTCCATGTGATTGTTTTGCGTTCAGGGTTTGGCCACCACAGTGATGACAGCAGAAGCCACAAAATGGATAAATATCCCCAAGCAACAAGAACTATGTATACTCAGATATGTTAGCATGTTACTGTAGCCAAACACCCTGTAACACTACAAACATAAAGAAAACCAAGATTATTCATTTTGTTCCACAGTTGGGCAGGTTTAGGACAGTAGATCATTTGCTCAGACTTCATAGACTGAAGCCACATGCTTGTACCCATCACCTTTATGACTTTGTCACCCTACTCTGTGAGTTATTTTTATTTATTTTTTTATTTTTTTGTTGAAGAGTGGTCACTATTTTGATGTTTGTTCAAAACCATATTGAGCCATTTTATCACAAAGCTCCTGGGATAATGGTTGTGTGTATTAGAGGATAGAGATTAGAGGGTTTTGTTGCCGTTTTCATTGCCATTTGAAGTTTGCATCGAGTCCTTAAGGTTGGCAACAGGACAGTGGCAGAGAGAGATTATGGTCATCATGCTCTACTAACTGCTAGTCCAGAATCAAACACTCTTTTTGTGAGACAAGGGTAAGTATTAGTTGTTTTGGGCTGTTTGTTTCAAGACTGGGTCACTTGTTTCTTTCTGAAAATCTGGCAACCCTGCCTCTCATAAGCCTACTATATTGGCCACCAAATATCTCTATCTCTTGGTCCTCACCCTTTGGTATTATTAACAAATCAATCAATAGAAATAGTAGTGGTGCACACAGGTATGGTGGTGGCTCATCACGATGCTGCTCCAGATGTGGAGTGAAATGTTTTCTAAACTTACATAGCTCTTATCTGGGTCATCGCTGTTCTGCCTTTGGTTTCATGCTACGCTTCCCCTGAGCTGAACATTCTTCCACCTGTGGGATATGCTCCAGCACCTGTCTGATAACTGACAGACATTTTTACTGATATCCTTTCCATTTGTAAAACAGAGCATGTGCATAACCAGAATTTTCCCCACTTTCCCACTTCTCCTGAATGCATCACCTGTGCACACACCCTCCATCGCACTCTCCATACTGATGAACTGTAAAAAACTCAAAGGTGTGCATGACACACTGTTTCACCTGTGGATGTCGGCTATATGCTTGATGTGAGGAATTTAGTACTTCATATACAGACCTGGATATGTAAGATGTTTACAGTTGACTTTACATTTTGTTGTGACAGTAAGGTAACTTCTTTTTTGCGTTTGCGATAGATGTTTCCTGTTTTATATATGTTATCATTAATGACTGGTATTAACATGGCATTACATTTAGGTTTACACCTGTTACACGGTGCGGTATACAATGTATATTATATTGTTAATTTATTTATTAACGCTCCAAGGCAACCCAGAACAAAACCTGACTTTTCCTGGACAGCCATTGGTCTGGAGCAGTTTATAGGTAGTTGGATGAGTACTTTTATCATGTGAATCCATGTGAAACTGAGCAGTGTATGTCAAATACACACTATAGTTCACTGTAGCTGTTGTTAGAGGCATTCTGCAAGTATTCCTCTCAATAAAGGTTTTCTGTATTGACACTGCTTATTCACAGTTCTGTTTTTCATTAATTTTCCTTTTTTTTTCTCTTTGTTTTTGATACTAATGAGATACCAGCACTGTGCATGCTAGAAATGTTTTGTTTGCTGCCTGCTTGAGAGGCAGAGAGCAGTTTAAAAGTTCATTATCAGATCTCTGTGACTTATGGTGGAGGAGCCCTCGGTGAGAGCAGCCCTCATGTTGAATATCACCTTACTGTAAACGCACTAGAGAGCATCGAGGACAGAGAGGCTCAAGTTTATTTAAAGCAGGTGGCCAGACATGCAGAAGACAAGCAGATCATTAATCCTTCACATTTACTTTATTATATCAAATGCAATCAACAATCAAAATAACTATATTGCTCTACAAGAAACTTCATCGGCAGTCACCAGTGAATAACAGAGCTCATGCAGTGAACATATCCATAAAACAATCTCTAAACTGCTACTACAATACTGTTACTGAAGTAGTGAGGTACTGAGGTTGCTTCTTAAACATACTCATGATTATATAGTACTCACTGGATGTAATGTGGTTACTTTGGTTGGTATTATACACATAAACTTAATTGTGAGAAATGTATTAATAATTTGCAGTGATATCATGCTGGGGAGGTTCTCCATGTATCTCTCTACGATGCAAATATTATCAAAGGTTTTAAGATAGCCTGAAAACTTAAGAAAAATACAAAATGGATATAAACAATTAATTTTCAGGAGACTGTCATCACTATAACAATTCATGGTGTTCAGTGTTTGATTTTCAACAAAAAGGTATAAACAGGAGTGGCTAATTGAAAAACTGTTGGCTAATCACTGCAATTTTATATATAAGAGACTTGTTGTTGTGTGCTGTAGTTGTAGTTTCATGTAAAACCATCTTTCTGGTCAGACTGTGTTAAAATAAAACTCAGACAGAAGTCTAACTTGAGGGACAGCACTTCAGATAGTTTTTAAAGTGCTCTGTAGACATAATGTTCTTGTTCTGAGCACTTTTCCCCATGAACCAGTGATCTGCTTTGACAGGTGAACATGGTGTGCATGTGGTGATAGACATACAGCCTGAGTCCAGCGGCATCGGTACAGGATGCACACAGCAGTAATGCAGATGTGAAAATCTTATCTTTTACACCAGAGCATGAAACTAGGGGCTAAGGGCACAGGTTTATGCCAAGTCACTTTCTCACATTTTGAGTGGGAGAATTCTAGGTCACATACGTGGCATGACTGCGTCATATACAAGATATCAAAAGCCTTGATTTACTCCAAAATGAAATTAATATGAAATGAAATGCAATATGAAATTCATAATTTGTTTATAAACAGACACAATTACTGCTGTTGTATGTTGATGTGTAATAATGACAGTTACTAGCTAAATGTGGGAGTAATCAGTTGAATGCTGCAGTGAAGAATGACTAACATCAATTCCCATCACTGTGTCTCCACTGCAGAAGAAACTCACTACAGCTGGACACAACCTCCATCCTCTCTCCCAGGTCCTCCTCCACAGAAACCCACTAACCAGGCTCAGGAAATGTATCTGTAATGTAATGTAATCTGTAAAAGACCTATTCTTCTTTGGCACATTTAAAAGGATACTAATAATGTCAAAGACTTAACCATGGGCAACAATATTGAGCATTTAAAGGACATCTTAAGTGCTGAATCAGATAATAAAATAATGTACCGTAATGTAAATCTAAAACATCTATAAAGCTGTTATGGTGAATAGGTGTTTTCAGTTGGATAGCACTTCCCATGCAAAACATGTAAAGCAGATAAACAAACTATCTTGGCTGTCTGTCTAGAAAGAGGAAGCTAGAAAGCAGTTGAATTCACCTGTCCCAAAGATGTCACCATTTAGTTTACTCATCTCAAACATACATGGAGCTGTGCAAATAATGTAAGGGGTGAGTGAAATCAGTGGGTCAGATGTTGAGTACAATAGTTCAAAGATCCAAGACCTATATGGGCTACAGGAGAAACAAAAAAGATATCTGACATAAAATAAATGTCTGTTATTGTGGCTATATGAACCAGGAGATGCATTTCAATCATAAAGTCATCTTTTTCAGGGAATACAGAAAATTAAAAAGGCAACAGGTGCCCCTAAATAGTGAGGAGAGACATGAGGTTGTCACATTAGGAACCAGTCTATCAGCAATAAACACATATGAACCCAAACAATGGAGAGAAAGGATATATTTAATGGCTCGTAGTTGCATTTACTATATAAGAATACTGTGTAATTACCAATGAAAGTGGGTACTCACAATATCTACCATAAATAGACAGGATTATATACTGTATAGTATGTAACAATATCAATATCAAGTATGTTAGTTTGTGTTTTTCTCAAATATAGCATGAGTACAAGGAAGACCATACAACTCAATGCCCTCATTCAGGCCCAAACTTACATACATGGTGCTGTCTTTATTTATTTCATTCTAAATTTTTAAGATATCAGGCATGTTTAGCTTCCAGGTTAGGGTTAGGATCAAAGGGACAAAACAGATGCCTAGATACCTGTTGATGATCTAGAAGGGAAGAGAATTTGTTAATAAAACCTGGATAAACATTTCTTTTATGGCAATCTTAAGCACCTTTAAACTGCAATACTCATTTGAATCTATGCAGGTAAAATGTTGTGAGAGCTTATTGTGGATGAGGTCCTGTGATGCATGGCTCATTTGCACTGCTGCTGTACACCTGTGCTGCCTGCGCATAGGCCTGCATGGACCTATGGAGCTGTGAGCCCCGTCTAACCCATGAAGCCCCATCTTAGAACATTCCACCACTCCCATCCCAAGACAATGCTGAGATCTGTAGGCAATAGCCAGTGAACCTCCTGGAATAAGTGGAGCTGCTGGAATCATGCAGCTATTTCATAGAGCCCGCATTGAGAGAGGCTTGAGCCCTTCAGCACCTGCACTCACCATCCCGGCTGCAGTAGGGCGTTCATGCCAGGAGCGACACGGCTGAGCAGACCCTCACCAAAAACATGAACTCACCTCTCAGGTCGTCACCTCTGAACAAGTTTGGTTTGGCGATGGCCCACAACCTTGCTGACACCTTGTACGTCAACAAGGAAATGGATTCAGTTTGAATGGTTAAATTGACTGTACTCTGTGAGCAAACATAGACTTAGCACCTGCATCATTTCTCTAATATCATCTTGTTTACCACTCTAGTCACTCTATAAAGTCTGATCCAGCCAAGAGGCTGCAAAGTGTGCTTCATATGCCAATTCTTATTGTAAGATTTTTTTTTCAGGATTAAGCATTTTATTGATGTGCAACATGCTATACATAAATTATGTTTTTTTGTTTTCCTTTTTTTCTGATGAGAGTCACTGGCCCACAGTCAGAGGTCTTAACTAACTCCAGCAGCATGGGATCACCTTTTTAGCAGCTATAGGACCAGCTAGAAATTGACACCACTGTGTGTGGGGTATTTTTCTTTCTCATTAATAATCAAGGTTACTTAACATAATTTAAGAGAATTTGTGTTTTGTAGTTCAAAGTGCCAGGATGTGTGTCATGACATTGTGTCACTATTGGATTAACTATCTGCTCCATCTTAGTCTGTATCTTTATGGATAGGTGTTTTTCAATTAAACTAAATATCACTCAAAGAACTAAAGCAGTGTAAACGTAACTTATTAAATATTGACTATATTAATGCTGTACTATTAACCCAATGATGTGTTTTTAGATTATAAACTGTTTGTGCAGCAGCCGCAATGCTGAGTCCTGGCTACAGCACTGTAGACTGATGTTATTTACCCTAGTGGGCTCCATACGTTCTAACACACACACAAATGCACGCACCCACACACGTGCACACACACAGACATGCACAAGCATACACATGCACACATGCACACACGCACACACGCACACACGCACGCACACACACACACACACACACACACACACACACACACACACACACACAGACAGAGGCAGCCCTGTGAGCGTCCTGCTCAATTAGCCATGTTTAGTTTTAACAGTGCGCCGGCGTCTGCTAAACCACAGCTCTCAAGAGACCCAGCTGCCAATCTCACTGAGTCAACACATGCATACAGTAGGGCTATCCTGAATGCACCACAAAATCACACAGTATGCAGTCTGCTTATAGGAGATAGACTTACACATGCACATACTCAACTCTGACCCATTTTACTGCCCTCCCAACAGCAGCTTATACACATCCCATGCATCATGTTTATAAGGTGATTACAATCCTAATATGCTAATATACTATGGATGTGTGCATGTGTCTGATGACCTCATGCATGGTTCAATGGTGCACCACAAATGTACCTCTTGTTTATGAGTTTGTTAATTTCAGGGTGCCTGCACTTATCTTTACAGTGTTCTTTCTGTTTCTACCTCTTTTGTATAGCACTTTGAGATTTTAGTGCAAATGCAATGAGGTTAATCATGAAGTTATATCTATTATTTACCCAATATCCCCTTTGCTTTTTCTTTCAAAATGTCTTGGAACAATTTACTTTCCTGTCTAATTACCAATAATTTTCTATCATAATTTATTGTACATCATATTTTTCTAATGGGTGTGAGTGTTTGTAAGTGAATTCCAAAGTCACACTTGGACATAGGAGACATTTCTACTCTTGCAGACCTGGATAACTGTGGCTCCCTACCGCGCTCCAGTGCGCAGGTGGACACACTGCAGTCATTCATAGAAACACATCTGGTTGCTTGTGTATGCATTTGGACAGCTGCTCTGGCTGAGACAGCTAAGTTCTTAGATGTCTCATAGAAGCTTTAACCCTGTGACCTAGCACCTCACCACAACACCAGAAGCAACTTACTGCAGTAATCAATGCATAAACTCATGTCATAGTCAGGGGACTTTCACAGAAATAAACTATGACAAGTAATCATCCTTATAGTAAAAGTTAAAAAGCCATAATGGTATACAGTTCACCTCTGGCCCTGACACCAGACAATTACAAAAGTCAGTTTTAACATAGTATAATTTTCTCATTTTACTTAAGTAATGAGTCCTTCAACAACTTCATAATTAACTGACAACTGATGGGTTTGTCCACCCATGGAATACAAGCACACTGGGCAATTATCCTCAAATTCACATTTGTTAAGTCAAAAAAGTTACTGCAAGTAGCATGATTTGATGATTTTCAAATATGAATGTCTCCATTAAGAGTGTTAGTACATGTATGTATTTAATAGTATTGACAGGTTTACAGTTACACAGTCATGGGGTAAAATGTTTTCACTTCTTAATGTCAATTGGTTATTTTCTTATATGATTAATGTCATGTTATAAATGTTCCAATGTGCCCCACTGCCCTGTAATTTGGGAGGTTTTGGCCTCTGGAGTGTTTTGGGGCAGTAATGTTGCTTAAGGGTTCCACATTTTTTCCAAAGAAAAGAGTAACTGTTGGATTGAATCCCACATCATTCTGGCGTTCTGACCACAAGGCTGCAGTGTGTCTGGACCCTCTGTGGTCTGTGTGTGACCATAGGCCCATTAAACAGTGTACAATCGTTTTTATAACTGCTGCAGGCTGCACCCATCTCCAGTGTGTGGAGGTGTGTGCATGCCAGCGGCGCAGAATGCATTTATTGTTTATCACATTCCTGGTGTGTGTAGGGAAACCTAAACAGCTCTGCACTGCCACTCGAGGCCCCTTGTGTGCAGAAAAATTGAAATAGGGTCCAAACTGGGGGTCCAAATTGTACTTGGTGAGTGAGGAAAGTGCTGTGCATCATTCCCCCTTATTATATACACTAACACAACAGTGCCCCCATTCCTTTTTTACTCTCATTCTGTGTGTTGTTCAGTTGTAAAAGTAAGGTAATAAGTGGCTATATTTATCTAATACTGTATGCCAGGCACACAAAGCAGAACCTAACTGGTGGGCCCATAACAGGTACCAAAGCCAGGTCGGTGGACAAGTGTTTCTTAGAACAACTTCAGGTGAGATCATCACTGGGGTCTGCAAGATATTGCATGAATTCGTTTATTTAAGACTTCGCACTGCATACGCATCCTTTATTGCCTATATGTTCAATTTCCCTAAATCAATGCACAACCTAAGACTCTTCTTCCATTCTTCTTTTTCACAACCACAGTGGGAGATGAAAACAGGGATTCTGATTCCCTTATCACTGCAGCATAAAGATGCTCCTTGAGATGTTTTCTGGATGACTTCGATGTCTTGAGGATGAATGGGGGTGTGCATGATGCTAGAAAAGAGTATTGCCATGAAGGTTAGTGTAATGTTTGACTTGGCTTATACACTGGAAGTCGAAATCATGGTGTGAGAATACTTCTGGCATGTCATTTAGTTTGTTTGTGATTTGTTCCTTCCACTCAAATGGAATTAGTGACTCTTCAAAATTGAAGGTCAGTGGCGTTTCTGGGCTCTGACGTGGTGTGTTGACTGCATGGTGGTTGTGGATGGCACATTCATAGGTTTCAGGATGGTATGTGGACCAAAGAATTCCTCACACATAAACCACCCGGCATGCATGTATCAGGGTACTGTGAATGATGGCACATTCATTATTATTTAGAGGACCAATCACAGTAGTGCAACCAGCTAGAATAGACACTTTTACTGCAGGGGATGATAACCAGTGTTGGTGTTGCAATTCTTTTGGATTTGAAAGTGGTGGAATCACTGCTGGAAACTTGTTCATGTGTTCATGCCAATTAACACAAAATTGAGAATCCAGGTTGGGCATCAGGGACTGAAGGGTCTGAATTAAGAACTTGCTCTCGAGGAACTCTTCTGGAAATGTGACTGCTGTTTCAACATAACTGAGGTAATGAAAGCTTTGCCCTGCAGCACTATCAGGCTGAGAGGAGTTAAGGTAATTTAAATATTCCCTCCATAGCATATGATTGCATAATGGGAACCACGTGACTAGTCATATGGCATGAGACATGAGAATGATGTAAAATTTGAGCTGGACTCAATAGAGAATGTGGGAAAACAAGGGCTGGATTGGATTGGATTCAACCCTTGGTTATATAATGTCCCCTAAAAATGATGGAAACCCAAAGTGTGAGTTTGTTTGTGTGTGTGTGTGTGTGTGTGTGTGTGTGTGTGTGTGTGTGTGTGTGTGTGTGTGTGTGTGTGTGTGTGTGTGTGTGTGTGTGTGTGTGTGTGTGTGTGTGTGTGTGTGTGTGTGTGTGTGTGTGTGTTGTGCGTGTGCATGTGTGTGTGTGTGCGTGTGTGTGTGTAATGTGAGTGAGTGTAAGGCTGTACACATGTCAGTGCTAAGTGCCTTGTCGTGTCAGCCAAAACAAACAGGCCTAATGAGAAGCAGCTCCGAGCAGGGACAGGGCAGAGCAGACACAGTGACCCCGCTGTCTTGTCCCTCGGCATTGCTTAAAGTGGACACTGTGCCCCTGTGTGCACCTAGGGCCAGCACTGCTCCACCGAGGCCTGTTTCACCACTGCTTCTGCTGCCAAGGTGTGAGTGGGACAGAGACAAGGAGGTGTAAGAGGGGGTTTTAATTAGAAGGGCATTTGTAACTATGACATGAGCATAATACCACTTTTATTATTTTTATTTTATTGACAGATATTATTGATCAAAATCTGATCTGACAAAAATTATGTAGTTATAAGATATTATGTTATAAGACAGTGAGTGATGCAGGCAGTGGGGCAGGGGGGACAGATTAACTGAATAGTCTTTAGTGAGTTCCTGCTGATGTGAATAAAGGTCTTTAGTCTGTTGCCCAACAGATGTCATGTCTCCACAGGTCCTTCAAAATTACATCACTTTTTAAAACTACTATTTCTCTACTTTAAAACTAGTAATTATGGAGTTTTGAGAAGAATAACTAATTATGACCTTGTAACACTGAGTGCAGATCCAAAAAGCGCCAAGGGTCTTGCTCAAGGATACAGTTATCAAAATAATACAATAATTAATGCAGCAACCCATGCCAGCTGGAGATTTCTTGTGAATATGGTTCATGAGTCATAGAACTGTGCTGCAGAGCTAAGAGGCAGAAAATCTCCAAACCGCTGTTGGCTTGAGGAGAGGAAGCTCAAGCAGAGTCTAACAGTGTTTGTGTGTGTGTCTGTGTGTGTGTCTGTATGTGTGTGTAGTTGTGTGCGTCTCTCACTCTGACCCTCACTTGTCAGGTCACTTCCTGTGTATCTGCTGTTTTCGGCTGTATGCTGCATGCTGTTTACGTTGAAGGTCTTTTGGGGATCCGGTGTGAAAAAAGCAACACATCAAGTTCACACATGCTTGTCTGATGTGCAGATGGAGTACTATAGTAAGTGTGTATGTGTAACTATTTCATGTAGCGTCACCAACAGTTGTTTATTTGTAGTCCTGGAAAGCTGGTGTGTATATGTATGGTACATATAAATGTGTGACGGATGCACACATGTGTCTTCACACAGCAGTAGGTGAGTGAGAAGAGTACTACTACTCAAAGCCATACTTTAGAGCCATTATTCATTTACTCCACACTAGTTCTAATATAAGCTATGGTTTGTAGCCACAGCTGCCCTGAGGTAGCCAGTCACTCCACACCAGATTCATTGCCAAAGTAGATGAAGTAAATGGAAGGACACAACAACAGTAAGCACTGGTGAAAGGTGGGGTCGCTCTCATTATAACCACTGAGCCATTGCTACCAATAAAACCAGATGTTTCCCTATTTCCTCTTTGGCACTACATTCCACTTTTCCCCTTTATTTCTATACATTTATTATGATGCCTCTGTTTGTATCTTCCCTGTTATGTTGTGCAACGCCTTTCGTTCCTCCATGACCACTAAAAACATCTTATTTACAGGCTTTTTGTAGCTGACACATGCTTCGGCACCCTTGCCCCTGGATGGTTGGCTCATAAGTGCTACCATATTTTAATTTACAAACTTTGACAACAGTTTTTCTTACAGAACATTTTATTTCCTCCATAGGTTAGAATAATACACAAGTGTGTTAGCTGATTGAGTGATGAGCCATGATGATAACCAGGTGGTTTGCTTTATGTTGTTGTGGCTCATAGGCCGGCACTGAAGCGGTGCTGAGCAGGAGTGCTTCTTGGCAGGATATTATTCTGGGGGAGAGCTCTCTGCTGTAGTTGCAGGATAAATCCAGGTAAACCACTGGTATGCTGAGATAAAGCTCAGAGTAGTAGCCTATACTGCCAGAGGGCATGGACACAACTCCAGTTCACAGTAGTCACAGGCAGAAGCATTGCATTCAGGTTGACCATTTCCTCAACACTTCTGAGGATGGAAGTGATAGGGTCACCAATTTTAACCTTTTGAGCCCCAAGGCCTTTTTTTTTCTTTTCCAAATCCTCATAGAAATATTTTAGTCAGCCTGTGAATGGTCTTTATTGGACAATTAAGATGGGGAATTGTAGAAGTGCAGAAGTGTTTTTTTAACATCATTTATTAGAGGGAAAAAAAAAAACTCTCTGGGATTAAAAATCGATTTTACAAAAGTACCTGGCGAAGAGTTAGCAGCACCAAAAAGGTGCACTAGATAATTATCATTATAATTACCAATTGAAAGAGGAAATGAAATGAGAATCAAAAACAATACATGAAAACAAGAAACAGCTAATTCCTTTTCGAATCCTAAAAACATAGACAAATACAATTGGAAAAGAAAGCACCTGATGGTAAATTTGCTAAAATATAAACAATATACAATATACAAGCACTACTTTTAGTAGACAGAAATCAAGCATTCTGTGTCAGTAATGCCAGTCTGTGCCAACTGGCATTTGCTGACATCAACATAAGTCAATATTTGAAGTATTCTGACACAGAAGGGTACACTCGAACTACACTTGCACTAATTAAAAATTTATTCCACCCTCATATTGATCACTCCAGATCTTCAATTACTTTTTGTTTTTAAAATCTTTTTTAAACTTTTTTTTTCTTTTGGAAAATAAATAAATAAACTAATAATAATAATAATAATAATAATATAATAATAATAATAATAATAATAATAATAATAATAATAATAATAATAATAATTAATTAATTAATTAATTCACTCATTCATTCATTCAGTCATAAAAAAAAACTCCCCATTCCACAACATATTATGCACAATAAAGGAAAGTTGACAAAACATTAACTCCCATTAAATGAAATACTTATATTTATTTATACTATAAAACATCTGATAAAAACATGCATCCTCTCAAAATGCCAGAAAAATAAATAAAAAATAATAATAATAATAATAATAATAATAATAATAATAATAATAATTATTATTATTATTATTATTATTATTATTATTATTATTAAAATGGAGGGGGAAGTAAGCATAAAGTAACTAAATATATGGCAATTTGATGATTAGGCCCTTTTGTAAGTTTAGCCTTTACTTATATGTAAAATGCGTGATTGTTTTTGTACGCTAAACCTTAAAACTGTGAACAGTGTTACTTGAACGATGGAGTAGCCTATATTCACTCTGGGGTGAGCAGATCGGTCAGTGTACTTATGGGTATTTGCAAATCATCAGTGCAATGTTTATGGGTGTAAGTTCATTGCCCTAACCATTAATGGTTTGAAAAGCTAACATCAAAACTGGAGGACAGCAAGTTGCAGCACTAATCCATATCAAACATCAGGCTGTACCACAGACTGTGTAAAAAAGATTTATACAGTTTATGGTTTGTACGCAACTGAGAGGGATCTGGCAGCCTCCACCCAGAGGACCTACAGGCCTTTAAAAGTAAACAAACAAGTCAACATAACATTACAAACAGTGACATTGTTTTACACCTAAGACCAAATCCTTTTCCTAACCAATATCTGTTTTTTGTTTGTGACAACATTAAATTTTCCTATGCAAGTAGAGCAGAGGCAAAACAAACTTAATCTCAAATCAGGAAATTTAGAATGTATTGGAGATTAAATATACTGTACAATCTTTGAAGTGCAAAAATTCAAATGAGCACTATCAACTTTAATTTTACATTTAATAGCGAGCTAAGGCAATAACTGATAAAAAGTGTTATTAATTTGCCGATAAATAGGAGCCTAAATTAATGAAAAATTAGGGACATGTCAGTGGAGGTGTGTCCTCTGGGTGGAGGACCTGCAGCCAGGCTCTCTTGGTGGAACTACTGTGAAACAAAGGAGACCTCTTGTGGCCGAACTCAAAAATGCACCGACGCTTAAATGACTTTTCGTAATATTCGTGTAAAATACGAACAGTTGTCATGATACAACCTCGGTAATAATACATTTTGAATGGATTAGTGTCCGAGTATGTACACATGTTTTATAAGCTATTTGTTTTCATTAGCGGAACTACTGTTGCGCCGGAAACAGTTTCATGTTTCTCTTCGGGTTTATTTATCGTGAGCGGCTTGCCAAGAGGATAGCTGTTTTCAAGCGGTTTGTCCTTTTGTTTGACATCAGACTGTCTTCCAACATATACCGTGTAAGTAAATGCTGATATCAGTTTTTTAGTTGTACGTTTTTGTATTGTTGTATGTTACTTAAAACAATTGTATAATGAATCCTCCGAGGCGTACGACTCCCATCATCAGCACCATTATGTTGAGCTTGGGTCAAAAACGTTTTGTTGTTGTCAATTTAAGAATGGGAGTGTATCTTCCAACATTAAAAATTGTAAAATGTCGATTTACTCTGGAAAGAATATCTAAAGAAATGAATGATAATAATATGATGTTTTTTTTCCTAATGTAGTTTGATATGGAGCCTGCTTGTCGTAAAGATAAACCAAAGCTGAACACCACTCCCACACGAGGAGACAGAGCCAGACAGAAATCTGCTCAACAGGAGCTCAAACAGCGCCAGAGGGCTGAGGTAAATCTCATATGCTCTCACTGTTCATGGCATAACTACACGACTACTGATCATTTAACTATGTTTTTTTCCCTGTCAGATTTATGCCTTGAATAAAGTGATGACAGAGCTGGAGCAGCAGCAGTTTGAGGCATTTTGTAAACAAATGCAGTCCCAGGGAGAGTGAAAGTACATTTTACCTTAATGAAGACACAGAAAACACCACTTATGCCGGCTGTGGGGTGACCTAGCCTACTGAACTGAAAATGGTCCATGCCAGACCATTGTGATGTCACCTTAAATGAAAATTGCACTGGAGTTTTTTTATGTTTTAAGATTTTTCTTAAAAGATGATCTGTCCATCTATCTTTCCAAGTGTGAAAGTGATGCAGCAGGATTGATTTAAAAGACTTTACTTTCATACTGCTATTTAACAATAACAAAATATATGAGTCTAATATTTGGTGAAACCATTGCAGGTGAAAGCTGCTGCAGTTGAGACATGTAATAACAAGACTGTATTTGTCTTCTGACTGAAAGGTGATTTAAATAAAGTCACTTATATTATTATATATTACATAACAGTTGTTTTATTGTCATTTTTAAGGACATGAATTTTTACATTTGACACATTCAAGATTTTGAATGCAGTTATAAATCACATGATTTTATATGCATATGTTTTTACTTGAATTGAGCTACTCTGCAGCAGAATTCTTATAACAAGCGCACACGCCTACTCAGTTACATACCCACTATAAAGCAGAGTTGGTGTCCTGCTCATGGCACATATTACCTCTCACAACTCAATGCTAACAGAACTGGCAGTGACTCTAACCCCATACCAGCCATCCCAGTAGTTCTTGTCTTGGCCTCCATGTTCAAAGGAAATGAAGCGCAGACCAGGTCCATACTCAACAAAACTGTGGGTGATCTGTGGAGCAAACAGACTGTGAGGATCTGCACACTGAAGAGACTTTTAAATGTTGTTTACCTCTTTCCAAGAACAATTGTCACTTTCGGGGTCCAGGGTCACAGGCTCTGGTTTGAACTCCTGTATTACCTCTTGATTTTCATCCAATAGAGACACTGTTATTTGGTAGATGCACCCACAGTCAGTCCTTGCACAATACCTGTGCAGCACAAAAAAAAAAAAAAGTCTGAACTTAACAAGTAAGTATGTGTAAGATGTGTGTAAAATATACCAGTCTGTTATGTGGACAGGGGGCTGTTCATCCAGAGCCTCAGCAGAGTATCCCTCGTCCAGCAGGTTTATGACCTGTCTCTTCAGACATAGTCTAAAACACACATTACAGAACATTGTTGCTTATGACCACTGATGAAAAGAGGACATTTCAAAGTATGTGTAAAATGACAAGGCAGTCACACAACCAGAAATTAAATTAAATTAGTTGAGATGTTTTTTTTAATGATTAAGGTTCACACACATATGGGCCATATCAACTTGCCAAAAAAACAAACAAAAAAAAACTAGGCACATTAGCGCAACTAAGGAACTTCCTGTTCGTTTTTCCCCTGCATGAAAGAGATATGCTTTGTTTGCTATCTTTTTTTTGTGTGTTTGCTATGTTATACGAGGTGGCACAAATCACTCCTCATGGCTAAACTGTATAATATTAAACACTTACCTAAATGATGTCGCAAAGTATTTGCTTACTCCATCATTGCCAAAGTCATGGCCACAGTCTCCAGGCATGTCCTCGACCTTCCACTGGCTTCCACCATTTTCAGTCAGTTCCCAGAACTCCAGATCCTCTACAAAACAATGGCCATATTGATATTTAGTCTTCATTATTTATTTTGTATTATAATGAAAAATATATAAACAATGGATTTCATGAACCCCAAAATACAGTGAACTTGACATTCTGTCTGCAAGATTGTCAGATAATGATGTTATCTAATTTACAAGCAGAAGTTTATCTGTGCATTTATCATTTCTGCAGTAACTAACTACAAAATCATGTTTTGGCATCTTACCATCTCCATTTGGATTCTTTACCAGGTTTCTACCCATATTAGCCCTTTGCAGGTAAGATCTGGGCTGCACAAAAAAAGGACAGTCATTTACAGTACTATTATGAACAAGTTACTTATGAACAATTAATAAAAACAAATTAAATTAAGTCCATGTCATGCCCAGTAATCTCAAAGCCAGAAAACCTTCTGCATTTCCTTTGTGCTGACTCATGCCCTGTTTGAACAGGAAGATCAGCCAGACATGTCACCTCTCATTCATTTAGTGTTTAGAATAACCCAGTGATGGAAATAAACTATTAACAATTATAATAATATTTAATATTGCATCACAGTTTTGTTTTTTTGTTTTTTGTTTTTGTTTTGTTTTTTTAACTTTAAGGTAATTTAGCCTATTTTAGATGTAGCCCAGAAATATAGCGGTTTTGTTTTGTAAAAGTCAAACATAAGTTTTCGTTTTTAGCCATAAGTTTTGGATGAGAATTATTAGAATAACTTGTTCTCAAAATCCAAAAGTTTAATTACCCCGTAATCTTTGTTATTGATCCGTGTGCGTAATCTGCGTGATGTGTATTGTTAGCATTAGCGCTAACAGCGTGTCTCGGTTGCTGGGCAACCGGAGCGGCTCTGTGGGCTACACCTGTCAGACTTCGGCAACGCTCTTGCATCCGTGGAGGCTAGTTCGAAGCCTTTTTTTTTTTTTTTTTTTTTTTTTTTTTTTTTTTTTTTTTTAAAGGGCTACAGCCTTCGCAGCATCGGAGGACCCTGGCGATGACGAGTCGTGATGTCATCGTTTTCCAAAAGCTGCGGTTTGCTTGTCCACACGACAACGCGTTTTCAGATTTCTCCACTCTGGAACCCGTTCTCAAAAAACTCCGTTTTCACTCACCCAAAACACTGGCTCCGTGTGGACGATAGGCCAAAACGAATACAAACTTCCGTTTCGACCAAAAAATGTTGTCGTGTGGACAAGCCCTTGGTAAACTTGATCTTAAGTAGTCATGTCACTAGCAGAGAGAGATAGTATAACCAAAGGTATTACTCACTTCTAGGAGAGGGACTGCAGTTCACACCAAAGCTCAAGCTCTACTGCAGAGACACTAAAATGGGTGAGACAGCACAAGGGGGGTGGGGTTACTGTTGATGCACAACATACTCAGCAAAATCACTTGCACAAACTCAGCACAGGGATCAGTTTCATCAATAGAAATGTGTGTTCGAGCCATCCATGTGTAAGCAGCAACTTGGCAAGCAATAAATGCACCAAGAGATTTCATGGTTACATTATCACTATTGTTGTTATGTATTGTTTTATTGTCTGCACTGAGCAAAACAGTTTACAAATTAATGTGTTGAGACTTTGAGGTTGCATGTTCTTTTAATGTGTAATGGCAAGTGACTCAGCTTTCAACATAGTCTGTTGAAAATAGAATTATTGTTTATTATTATTGTTGTAATATTAATATGCACAGTGGTGGAAGTACTTAACTATTTTACATAAGTACAGATACAGGAGCAAGTAAAAGTATCACATATATAAGTATCACACACACACATATATATATATATATATATACATATAACCAAAAGTGTCTTGAAAAATAGATTTTATTTATTTTATTTATCAAGATATTTTAGTCAATCAATTTCTTAATATCTGTAGACTTTTTATATGCATATTTTTGTTTGTTCAAAACCAGGACTTGAACGCAAAACCTTTAGTTATGATGAAAAATAACCTTTTAAATCATATGGAAATAATTTTTTACTTGGAGTGGACACATACACATACACATACCTGCTGCATGCTAGCGTCTTGAAGATAACCGGAAGAGGCTATCAAATTAGTTTTTTGTCTTTTAAGTAGTCAAATCACAATGAGGATAGGTGTGACTCACCGCTCTTGTAATCCATGTATTGGGTTCTCGCAGAGATCCCTAGACTTCATATTCCCACTGGTTCCAATAGGGGCCGCCAGGGATGAAGATGAATGCATTCCCCCAATTTAGATAGGCAGATGTATATAAAACCATAAGCATACCACAGTTTAACTCTGTTCCACTGCTCCATGATCATGATGAAAACTACATTATCCTCTTCAGGACATCTCAGGTAGCCTACCTACCCGTACTGCTATATGGGCCATTGGCACATATAGTGAGAGAGCTGTCCTGACTATGCACTGCAACTGAGTAACCCTCTAGTTCACTTGGTGGAGTCCAGCAAAGGAAGACTGCAGTGGAGAACAGGCCCACACGATTTCCCCACTGTAGCCAAGAGTCTAGCCCTGCTCATGGAGTCAGGTTTCAGAACACAGTCTGTGCATGGAGGTGAGCCAGACTATATTTAGGTGGTACCTCTCATCACACAAGCTTGGTCTCTTCCCTCCTTTAACGAAGTATCCACACTGACATTTGCATAAATACAAGCTCCAACTCTTGGCCTGCATCCAGAGTGTGGTCCTGGCTGTTTCCGTGGAGGATTAATAAACTGCTCTTCATCAGTGCATCGTGCAGTCAGTGGGGATGTACCATCAAACTTAAATTTAAAGATGACAATATATAAGTGGTTATACAAAATAGTTTTAATCTCAGTCACAACACAAATGAATCATAACACACTGAATACAATACTTTACAATGCACAAAATACAAACCTCCCAATATGGGAGAGGATTCAAGTTAGACATTGCATTTTCTTTCAGGATTTTCCTGCAAGCAGCACAGTACAACATTCACAACATCCACACAAGACTCTGTGCCATAAATAAGGAGTGCTGTCAAATGACTAAAGCATTATTTTCATAACACTGAGGCCGAAACAACTGCTTACAATACACATGTCCAAATCAGTGCCTTAAGTTGGAAAGGTAGAAATATCTTCTTGATTTTGCACCATCACTGACAACCCTGACAGTTGAGTGCAGCATCAGCTTGAGTATAGTCTTGGGATCAACCAGCCATGTTGTCACTCTTTAATCTTGTCAATCATGTGTGAACAATTCCAGTTGTGAAGAACAGCTGCAGTGAGGTTCTGTTCTGTCTAAGCTTCAGATGATGCCTGTGGTTTGAGATGGGCTTTCTCCATTGTTGTACCATAGGGATCAGACCTCTTAAAGAAACCCATCTGCAACAAAACATAATAGGCAAGCAGAAGAAGTGAGAAGCAAAATAAAGCTAATATATTTAAGTGTACTATATTTTCTGATAATTATATTTCTTACACTTCCCTTCATGTTTCAAATAACACTGTTAACACTATACCAGCAACGGCATACTGAAGGTCCCATATTACGTAAAATTGGCTCTTGTGAGCTTTAATCCGTGTAATGATGTTATCTCATCAAAAACATATCCGAAGTTATGTGTTGTTTCATTCACACATATTTCCGTAATCCAGCATTATTAATCTGTCCACATCTCCAGTGCTCAAAATGCATCCCACCTTGTGATGCCATGATGTAGTTGTTGTCAAGTTAATGGCTACATTTTAGTTTAAGTTCGGTAAAGGTGGACAATTCCCGTGCTGAAATCATCCAAATGACTCTAGCAAAGGTGTATGGAGTTCAAAAGTACAGGGGGACACTTCCTGTATTACCTCATGACATCACAAGCTGGAACAGAGTTTTCTGTTACTCAGCCTAAATATTCAGAGTTTGTGTGTTAAACATGGGTGAATGAAACAAAACACAAGTCCAGGTATGTTTTTGATGAGGAAACATTATAACATAGGTCAGAAAATGGCATAATATGGGATCTTTAAATGAAACTGTACTAATGCTATCTGAAGCCACTGTTTTTTTTTGACTGTACTATACAGATTTTGGTTCAGAAATATACACCATACTTTACGGCAAACTTTACATCATGAACATCATGCTTTTATGTTACCTTGTAAAGCAGATATATTAGTAGACTCAGTAGCAGCAGCCCTGCCAAAACTGCCAAAATGATGATCCACACAGGGACAAAGTAAAGACTGTCAGGTTTGTTCCACAACACGACAGCAACCACCTAAAGAGAAACAGCACATTATCAGGGGCAGTTTATTGAAAAAAAAAAAAAAAAAAAACATGGCTCAAATGAATGATATTCAAACAATTCAGACAATTTTCAGACAGATTTTGCTAGCACATAAATGATTGGACACTAACCTGCTTTGAAGGAAAAAATACATGATACGACTCTGACGGAAACTTGTATTGTGAAGAAAATATTTCTCTCAATCTGTCTTTGTGTAAATTAATATGATTTCTACCTGAGACAATTCCAATATTACTATCATTATTATTATTATTATTACTATCCCATATATGATTACTTAATTGACCTTTTTCAATCTTTTTGGCTCCAAAATCTCATGTGTGTACCACAATGCTGCTGTAACAACATGCTGCAAATACAGTGCCAACAAAAAACATCCCTCAGTGTTAATTTTTCCTCACCTTTGGGACATACTAGGTCACTCATTCTTTGAGCTACTGAAACTAAGCTATATGCAAGTGCTAAAACAAAAATGGGGAGCAAAACTCCAAGGGAGTATGCACCACTAGAAGGTCCCTTTATTGATTTTTGAGAAGAAAATGTAGAGATAAGAAGTCTTCAGGATTTGGTGCATTCACTTTAAAGAATGTTCTTGCATTGAAAAATAAGTGCAAATGCAACTGAAATGTGTGACTTGAAACAGTCCCACTCACAAAACTCTTTGTCTCAACAGTTGCTGCCTGATCCTTCACCAAATAACTCTACAACATGGGACAATAACAGAGTAATCCAAATCCAACCAAAAGCAAACAACTTCTCACAGCTCAAAGCTCCACCACCCCCACAACATCAGGTCAGACCTCTGCTAAAGTGCTTTTCGCCTTTTGTCAAGATTTCTAGTGTGTTTTTTTTATTGTTATATTATAAATAAATAAATAGATAGATAGATAGATAGATAGATAGATAGATAAACAGATAAATAAATAAAGTGAAGAGAGTGTCGATCATGAAAATGAAACCTATGGCATAAAATAGCTGCTCAACTTCAGAACACTGAACTGTGATGCAATCATGTGGACTGGAAATATGACTCCAATGCTTTATATAGAGAAGCTGTGAACAACATCTGCACAGCTATCACAAAAGCCTTCCCTGCCTCCATCAATACAGACAAAATCCAATCCTGCAAACAAAGAGACACTGAGGACCTTGAAGAGTTTCTCATATGTTTAACAGAAGTGTATAAACCCCACACTGGATTTATAAGACCCGATCACTTAGGCGTTACTCGTGATGTTTGGGAAATATACTTGTGTAACTACTTCATTAATGTTGGGAAATATACTTGTGTAACTACTTCATTAATGGACTGAAAACAGACATTTCTTCAGTTGTGAAGAAAACTTGCATTGGCTAGAACGCTGCTTGCCTAACTGAGCTGAAAAGACGTGACACACTTGCATATGAACAGAGACTCAACAACATGAAAATGAAAATCACCAACTGTTGTCAACTTGGACATTGGAAATGGTAGTGCCCTCTACGCCATGAGCCCTCTGCATTTACATCTTCTGAGACACATCACACTGATAAAGGCTGGAAGAATTCAGATAGGAATGAATTGCAACCAAAGAGAAAAAGTCAACATCAGAAGAGTAAGGCAGTTCAAAACCACAATGGAATTACAATGCAATCACACCCTTTTCTTAACCTGTGAGGCCCTACCACCTGCAGTGCTGACAGTGACTCAGGCTACGTTCAGACAGCAGACGCTCAATTCCAATTTTTTTGTAAAATACGATGTTTTTGCGAGGTTGTTCACATTTCCAATTAAATGCGACTTGTATGTGAACTCCAGTGTGAACAGTAAACAGCCCGAAAGTGTCCCGCATACGCACTGGAGGACAACCGCAGCGAGCATGCTCTGTGTTTACGGAAGTTGTCCAAACATGGAAGCGAGCATTGAGCACCTGACGATTTTAAAGTTCCTCTCGTACCGGAGCCCGAACATGAACAACTTACTTGTTTTAAGGAGGAGACTGAGAAGGACGAGGTTTTTGGCCGTGGCGTTTTGTGGGACAGCGGCAGCGATGTCCATTGAAAGTAACGTGTGGACGAAATCAAGAAAAAAATACAATTCCCACCCATCAGAAACTCAGCAGGGAAGCTCACTTACTCACCACAGGAAATAAATGAAATATTCAGAAATTTTTATGAAAAATTATATTCATCTGAACAGGACCCAAAACAAGAAGACATAAACCTCTCCTTGTGGCCCTAACTATCGCCAAGAAAACTATCCTCATGAACTGGAAATCAAGACACAACATACATCTGACACACTGGAAAAACCTACTCATTGACCATATCTCTCTGGAATACACATCTACTACCCCTGTCAGCACAACAGCACCCCAGTCACCCTGGTCCACCTTCCTCGATTTTCTACAAATGTAATTTCATATTTGATTATTCTTCTCCTCGTTCCTTAACACTTTTTTTTGTCTGGTTGCCTATCACCTTTTGCTTGACATTAAAATAGATGAAGTCCTGAGAGTACATACACATGCACACATGCACACACACATAACACACCCATACACACTCATACACACCTGTACAAACACACGCAATGCCATACACACCGCTTTATTTTATAAAGAAACAGGGATGGGATAGACAGGCTATATAAAACAGAACTTTAACAGACTTAGGAACACAGCACAAAGTTGTCTGCCTCAGGTCCCTAGCGGGCTGGGCCCTCTCTGCTGTCGCCTGGGTGTTGGGTGTGGGGGTCCACCTACGGGTGCCCGGTTGCGTGCTCTCCCGTCCCCTCAGGGTCTCCCCTCTGTGCTGGCTTCACTCTCTGGTCTACCCCCAAGCTCCTTACCTCCCTGATACTTTTAATGCATCACACCCAACTTTTTTTTTTTAATGCATCACAAGTCAACCAGGGATGAATGTGGGTTCATGTGTGTGAATTGTGTGAGTATGTGTGCAGGCTTGTGTGTATGTGGATGTGCGTGCACATTCCTGTGCAGGCACATGTACATATATATCAGGGAGGGGGAGCATTCAGACCGGGAGGTGGTTCATTGGGGGGTGGGCCGGCCTGGTCGATGGGCGACCACATGCGGAGCCCTGGGGGTGGCCCCCGCACCCGCCTTGGGGGGCGTGAGTGTGGCTTGGCCTGCTCCCACTTCAGTGGGGATCTGAGGCAAAATGCCAACACACACTTAACAAATTTTCAATACTCAAATTAAATAGCAATAATACAGGTCAACATTAAATCATCCGCATAGCCTGTCTATCCCCCCCCGGCACACACACATACACACGCGTATGCACACACATACACACACACACATACACGCATGCATATACACACACACACACACACGCACATAAGGTTCACACTGTCTCCAACCCCTGTCATATTTGTTCCTATTTGTATGTAATGTTCAGTCGTAATGTCTGTCTTGTATCTTGTATGTTGTTTGGTTCCTATTTGTTGTAATCTATGTAGTTTGCAAATAAAAATTATTATTAAAAAAAAAAAAAAAAAGAAGAAGAAAGGAACGTGTGGATACGCAGACGTAGCCAAGAGTGGTGAGTGGTGATGTGCTTCGCTTAAGTGACACGGAGTTCATTAACAATTTTTGCCTACTTCAGCGCAGAATAGTGACGTTTGTGGCTTGTTGATAACGTGTAGGTGGATGAATGCGCTTTGGTCTTTCACACTGAAGTCACATGTCAAAAGATCGGATATGTATCAGTTTCAGGAGCACATATCCAAGTGGTCTGGGTCGCATTTGAAAAAATCGGATCTGTGTCGTTCAGACTGTCATTAAAAGATCGGATACAGGTCACATAGAAGCCAAAAAATCTGATTTGGGTGACTTCAGGCTGCAGACTGAACGCAGCCTCAGTCACAAGCCCCACCAACGATCCAGCTCCAACTCCATATGACAGTGGTGACTGTTATTCAGCCTTTGACCAAACTATAATCCACAGACTAAAAATGTTCAGTCTGAAGTGACCTAAAGCCTACTGATGATTTACTTATCCTTGTATTTTAACATGATGACTAGTCAAAATGAACATGCATTCAATTACTACGCTTTGCTACACTCAAATATTACATTGGAACTACTTTTTGGGCTTCGCAAATGTATTAATTATTTATCATCAAGAGATATATTTTTTTCCCCACAGCACAACCCAGTGAGAACAGTAGAACATAAACATTACCTTTTTTGATGCTGATGATGTGAATAATGGTGGAATAGAGTAAGGCATCTTTTCCACCTTATAATGCACAGAGCACTCCACAATGTACTGTTTGTAGATTCTCTATGAAAAACAACAATATTTGTATTACACTGGGGCTCGTGAATGAGTTTGTTGTGTTTTGATACATTTGCATGTGTCTCAGGTTTAGAAAGGGAAATGAACAACACATGATCTGCCTCTGTTGCCTAATTTAAAGGTGCACTATGTAACTTTTCTGGTGCAGGGTCTGTCACCTGCTTGACTTATTGGCGATATTGTTGCTTTGCCTGTGATGTTCACCAGTATGACATTACACTCCCTATACTCAAGTTACGTTTTTAGCTATAAAAATACCTGTAATAAATGTAAAGCTTAATGCCATACTCTGAAACATTCCAGTTAAAAGCAATAACATCTGAGGTAGCGTCTCCACATCATAAAAGGATAGAGGTTTACCTTTAAATCATAAATGTTTATAGAGATTGTCTCAGCGAACTAACACGCAAATAAAAACTCTCCTGTTTGTAAAAGAACATACAGTTTAGTCCAAATCAGTAATCTGAAATGATCCAAATATGCATTTTACTCAGAGGCCAACAGAGGGCAACATAAGCACACATTTTTGTTAATAGTTGAACCCGCTTTATATAAACAATAGTTATACATAAGGTTCTCAAAAATCAATACCCAGATACAAAAATCAAACTAGCATCAAATTAGCATTGAATTAAAACATTACATTAAAAGGGAGAACATGTGTCATTCTTAGAGTATTAAAATGATTCTGATCTTTATGAAAACTAGTATAAAGCCACATGGTAATTTTAAAGAAACCACTATTATATTAGTTTGAAATTACATTGTATTGTATAAAAATTACTTAATATTAAAATAAAGTTGGAAATATAAGTATCATGAGTATTAAAACTTTGATGCCCAAGTATGTAGAATGTTTTCTTCACAACCAGCCATTGGTTTATAAAAATAAAAAAAATAAGCTTAATTAGGCCTACAGCTTTTGAGTATATAAATATACAAAATATACATTTTTTAGCCCCATAGATCTCACCTCAACAAAGGTTTCCGCCCACAGTCTGGAGCGGATAGTGAGGATGGCGCTGTCCCCTCGCCCCAACTGCCCTACAGCACACTGCAGCCTCCAGCACTCCACTGTGCTACAAGTCTGTGGAGTCACACACAACTGGTTTACAACTGCTTTGACGTCATAACACAAGAATTCATTTAAAGATCTATGCTAGGGGATGACATAACAGTGTTTAGATACATCCATAAATCCTAGTGGGAAGTTCCAGTCTACATCCAAGGCATCCACAACATTACAACATCAGTGACGCCAGTCCTAGGAGTCATCGGCAAAATCACAGTCATAATTAACTTCACATCACAAACAATTACCGCAACAGGAAAAGATCTCATCCAGATCTTATTACATGTGCTCCCACTTCCTGTGTTGACAGCACAATTTGCGTCGAACTCACAGGCATACGCTGCACATAGGGATTACAGTAAGCGTGAATGCCTCCTTAAAAGTACCACAGGAGAGCAATAATTTACATTTAATGACACTTGAGATATAGAGTTTACTAATGAAAAGTAAATGGGGTTTTCAAGTGACTGTGTTGTAGTGAGTTTTGAGTGAACACAGTGTAGTAAAAGAACATGCACAACCACAACTAGAAGTCACACATGCTAGTCCAAAAGAAATAACAAAACTGTAAAATTGAAATATAAATATAATTAAATAAAATCAAATGAATTGATCCCTTTTAGATGCTAAGTGAAGAAATTATAACATTGTGCAAGATCAGATTAGTTCCTGTAGGATAATTGTAATAAGTAAGTAATAAGTAATTGTAAAAGCAATTAAAGTAATGTGTAAGGAGACAGTGACAGGTTGTAAAGTATAAAAGCATACATTGTTTTTATCATATCATTGCCTGGAATGGCGCCCAGACATTGAGGTTGTATGCTGTGTTGTCTCACCAGGTTTCCATGTTCAGCCAGAGGGTGGGCATCTCTTCTCTGGACCCGGTGCTCTATGCTGGGTTTGAGTTGTGTTGTCACCTGTGGGCCTAGAGGCTGCAGCTGTGGAAAAGAAACAAAACAAATCTTTAGCATGTTTTAAAATGTAAAATTTGGATATTAGCATTACAAAAAATTTACATATTTCAGTTTAAATTAAATTATTTGAAGGTGTATTTTTGGTCATTGTTTCTCTTATAAATACAAAACTTAACTATTCTAAATTCTCATAGCTGTCATTTTGAAAATTACATCCTGTACAAAAAAATGCATAAAACATATCTAGAAAAAACAGTCTGAAAACACATTTTAAATGGCCTATATTATGATATTTTCTGATCACATCAAAAACATACTTGGAGTTGTGCTTTGTTCCATTCACATAATTTGATCACATTTAACACACAAACCCTGCACATGTTGGCATGTCTCAAACAGAAAACACTGTTCCACCTTTTGATGTCATGTTATTATTATTATTAATATTTATTTATTTAAAACAAGGGCAGTGCACAGAAAACATTAATCTCAAAGAGAAAAGATGCTCTGCACCAGATTTAGCTACAAGCTACTTTTTGCTGCAGTAATTTGGCAGGTAAAACACACATTAAAGAAACTATTTACTTTAAACCATCTCAAACAACTATTAATACAGGTACAGATTAGTACAGTAATACAGGAAGTGCTCCACTGTTTTTTGTTTTTTTTTTACACTTTTGAGGAGGCAGTAACATTCTAATATGCTCACAAGAGTCAGTTTGCATAATATAGGACCTTTAAAATGGCCTTGAATACCTAACTTAAGAGAGCAGTCACCTTAAGTTTCAGTGCATTGAAGGTGTGCTGTGAAGAGCAGGTCAGTGGTCCTTCTGTGACCAGTTCCACAGGGTACAGCAGCCCATGGCTCTGTGCCCTCAGGGGACATCTCACCTCCAGAGATGACTGGCTGATCACACTGGGGCCATTGTTCACCAACTAGAAGGGCACAGTATTTATTTACTAAAAGTTTATCATTATCATCATGTTGCACTCTATAAGGCACATATAATGTATCTTTGGGTGCCTTTTCTCTGGTCTGTCAGTTCTGGTAGTAGAGAATAAATAGAAAATGTAAAGAGCGTGGATACTGACAGCATGACCAGTATTAGATGATTAAAAACAGAATAGCTTAAAGTGTATATGACAGGTTAGACACATTTCACTAAAACATTGTTAAAATTTAATTATATTAAATTATATTTAGGATTTTATTAAAAATCTTAACTTGACAGTGAAGTTTAGAATTTTACTTCCTGGTTGGATACAGGAGGCAGATGCGATATACATAACTGTTACCTTGCAATCATAATGTTAACAAGGACCGATATTCTAACACATATAAAAGTTGGGATTAGACAAATAAAAATAAATGATAACACATGTATTTTGTTAAGTGAAGATTTATACTGCAAGAATAATAGTTCCTGCATTTTGGAAGACATTTTTGCAGACATAGTTAGAGGTATTCAGTTTTAGAACACACTGCTACTTTTTGTATTTTTGTCCTTCTCATGAAAACCTGTCAAATGCCCTTAAAACACACTTCAAAAACGTGCTGAAGCTCTGGTCCCACATCCTGCTCCTCACGCAGACCCTGACTCATCCTCCAGCTGGGCGGGGGAAACAGGATTTTATCTGGACGAGAAACACTGCCCCACACCCAAACACAAACACACATTAGCTGTTACATTACATTATATTTTAAAAAGGATTATCTCATTATTACTGTGGCCTCACCCCTGCAAGAGGACATCAGCCAGGGCAGCTACCTCCAGCTCATACACCACCACTTCACTCTCAGAATTGTTTACGTTTTTGCTAGACAGCAAAACAAAACAAAACAAAGACACATGTAAGCACATAAAATATTGCAGAGGAGTATGTGAGTAACTTAACACCACTTGGCATAATTAGTAACTTACCTTCGTATTTGTAACTCAAACTGCACGACTTTATATGTGTCCTTTAATCTGGGTATAGTGAAACGAAGGCCAGCCCATATCTAGATGGCCCAAAGAAGAAGAAAAAAACATTAAAAGACTGTGAATTAAGCAGATGAATACATAACTTAAAAAGGTAATTGCATGCTGATTAAGGTACTGTTGGTAAAAAAAGGTCATGTTTTATTTGAGAAAATATTTCATTCAATTCTGTTAAATCACATGGGTGCTCTTTCTGCACCACTCATTTTATCTACAGTGGCTTTTAAAAGATAAATCACAAAATATTATTGATACATGATAATGAGTCTTTTTATCCTCTAATAGTAATTTACATTATTATAATTCTGATCAGATATAATTTTTTGCCAAATCTGAGCAGTTGTAATTTGATGTGACAGCCTTACAGCACAAACAGCGTGTAAACAACAGCTGGTAGTGTAATCTCTTACATTGCTCCCTGACTTCATGGGGTTTCCCAGATCACATATGAGATAACGCGTGTCATTCTGGGCCTCGTAGCTGCACGTCAGCTGTGTCAGTGTCTGAAAAACACAAAACTTGGGATGTTTACAACCACTGCCCGTGACCTTTGTGGTGTTCAAGGCCCTCTGGAATTTCTTAGACCTGTATTATCATGTACACCTGTGCTCCAAGGTCCAAGATAAAGGGGAAAGCAATTTGGAACAACATATAACAACCCTACAGGTAAATATGTTTTCTTTTTTAGAAGCAGAGGATGCAAATATACAGATAAGACTAATAATTTCACTAAGATTACTAAAAAAAACATGATTTTGTTGATAACTTTTTGTTTATAACTTGACTTCCTGGTTGGACACAGGCAGCAGCTCTGATATATGTAGAGGTAAATCCAACCATATAACAACAGTATTTTAAGGATCCAAACTAGATTATATTGCAAAATAGTTGAAGATATAAACTGCTACATAAATGGCTTCTTTGCGCATAAATTGTCCCTGCATTTTCAGTGGAATTTTCTGTGTAGATGACATAAATAGAGGTATTCAGTTTTAGAACTTCCTATATTTTTGTACTTTTCTTCTCAGCTTCTGTCCACACACTGCCATTTAACTGATGTAAAACTATGATAAATATTTACCACAAGTACTATCCCACCAAACCAAGCAAGAATTACAAAGAAAAACATGAAACTCTTCCATATTAATGTCAAGTAAAATTCATAAGTTGCCAGTAAATGCTGAAACTAATTCAATATTTCCTTACATCATTGTTCCGTGCAATCCCACTGTAATCTGCATCCGGAGGTAGAAACACATATAGCTCTGCTTCATAGGCTCCTCCCTCTCCTTCATTCACCGCATTAAAGATCAGGGTCAAAGTGTTTTCATCCCCAAGGTATGCAACAGTCTTGTCACTGGCAAAAACAAATAAACAAACAAACAAACAAACAAACATGAAATAATGAGATAAAATTATAATCTCATATAATTTTCTAATTGTGCACTCTCTGGATTGATCTGTATCTACTGTATATCATATATGCCACAGGACAGGTTAATTGAAACTTGAATAAAAAGCCACTGCAATTGTGTTTAATATTCTAGGTACAGGCCACTTTTTCATGAACAGCATTAACATAGAAATTTGAAGATATACATTTTTTTGTGTACGATTTTCTTCAACAGGCACAACAGAGCTGCATTGAACTGGCCTTTGCCTCTTATTTTCAATTAAAGTTTTTTAAATGCAGTGGAAACTTATTAACCATTAACTAAGTCATTTACATTTGTGACCAAGATTGGTTTAAGTAGTAGTAAAAAAAAAAGAATAGGGCCCTACTAAGCTATGTGCACACAAGAAACTTCAAGATCTTGCTGAACTTTTATCATTGCACCATTGAAAGCCTTCTGATTGGCTCTATCACTGTGTGGTTCGGCAACGTTACAGCCAGAGACAGGAAAGCTTTAGGGTGGTCCGCATAGCCAAAAAAAAAAAAAAAAAGAACTTTGACCTGCTTGTCCTCGAGACTCTTTACAAATGTAAACTTTTAAGCCTGGAAAAATATATCGTTCCATTAAGACTTCTCGTGATGGTAACGGCTTCATCCCACAAAATATAGTTATAAGCTTGACCAATGCACTTTGAACTTTGATGTAGTACCTTAATATTTAGCATCTTGTTTATTTCATAGTGTCATGATGTCTGTAATGAGTGTCTATTGTTTCTTTATGTGGTTGTTTTTAATGTCTCATGGCGCACTTTGAGTGTTTTGCACATGTTTTTCCAATGTGTTTTTTTTTACTATAAATGGCAATAAACTAACCTTGACAGTAGACATGGTGTCAACAGCATAGAAAATACATTACCAACAGTAGAAGCCACTTTGAAACAGCCTATGACCAAAATGCCCAAAAAGCACTTCTAAAGCCAAATGAGAAGCAGGTATGTTGAGATCCCTTCAGACAATGCAGGTCTGTTTTTGTCAATCCCAGTGGACCATTTTCTGCCACATATCTGTCCACTACCCCAGCCAATGAACCCAATCTGATCTCCATGATTTGTCTCAGGAAACCCACCGCCCCCCTTTCCATGTGTATGCAGAACTTCCCCAAGAGAGTGTGCACCAAGTTGTGATAAATCCAACTTGCCGACTCCAACCCCCAACTCAGCCACTTTTACTTCAAATCATGGCAGTAAATTCATGTTTCTATTGAGCAGAAGAAAAGGGGAGGGGGGGCATTGGATATTTTGCTTCCAGGGTACCCTTCCCCCTTTTCGTTGGAGGTCTGGACGCAATGACCCCATGCTAGGTAAGACATCCAGCAGATGAATTTAATTAGGCCAGTTTAGTGAATGTAGAGAAAGTCAAGCAGGTACCAAAGCCTCAACACAGTATAATCCAAAAGGGACAAATTTTTGTTGTGTGACGTTTTTAGAGAAACAATTAATGACCTTAAAACTAAGGTTGGAGATAGAGCTGAAACTAGCTAAATAAAAAACTGTAACTGCTTGAATACTGAAATAATCCTTAAAAGTGCATTGTGTAACTTTTATGGTGGAGGGTCCATCAAATGCTTTTCTTCTTGGAGATATTGTTGTTTTGTCTCGAATGTTTCACAGTATGGCACTAAACCGTTCCATCTTCATGGAGACCAAACCAGAACAAGTTACAGTTCAGATCTGTAGAGACCTAGCTCACAGCTAGCGTGCCTCTTTGTCTAGGTATTATTGAGCTATAAAACCACCTGTAATTGAATAAATGCAGGGTAGAGATGTTTAATGTCATATGAGATGGAGAACACTCCAGGCATAGCAATAACATATCCATAAAAACAAGCAGGTGGTGGACCCCCAAACAAAAAGTTACATAATGAAAGTAACTGTCATCTGAACTCCAAAACACACCATAAGCTGAGAGATGAGGTCTCAGACAAAGTAAAGATTTTAAAAACTTATCTATTTAATCTGGAAATATATTGTAACAGGATGTTCTCACTAGCTTTTTCAAGGTAAAATTTAGAAAATCTAAATCTAATTCAACCTAAACAACTAATCGATTAATAAAAAGCATAACTGATTTGATGAACTCATTACCTAAATAATTGTGGAAAAAGGTATTGCTCCATTAAATGTAAGACTTCTCGCCCTGGTAACAGCTTCTTCCCACAAGCTGTTATATAAGCTTCAACAATGCACTTTGAACTTTGAAGTAGCACATTAATATTTTAGCTCCTTAATCTTTGTATCTTGTTTATTTCACAGGGTCATCTGTCATCTGTAATTATCTATTCTTTATGTGGTTGTTTTAATGTTTCACTTTGAGCATTTTGCACATGTTTTTCCAATGTGTTTTTAACTATAACTAACGGAACCTAGATGAAGAAAAGAATTTGAAATAAGCAAGTGTTTTCAATGGAAAATGGAAAATATTTTTGAGAGAAAAAGAGTTAGAATTTTGATAAGTGAAAGTGCTGAATCATTTGGTCTGGTCTTGTGGCTAGTCGTATGCAAATGTTTGGAGGAAAACATTTCTGAACTGATTGTGTTCCTGCAGCTAAGAGAAATCACATGGCCATGCAATGCAAAACATTTCTCATGAGAAATACTGGCGTGAGTATCAGGATCTGTGTACTGGCTTTGTCCATAGAAACTAGCATGCAACAATGAGTCTAGTACCAAGGGGCCAGTAAACGCAAATCCAAGTTATTTTGTTCTTTCACTGGATAGCTACACCTCAGGTATGGTCTTAATACTATGCGCTGATCCCATAGATTTATATATAAATGGACATACCCGCTAGGATACTGTTTCCAATTGGCTTTACACTGAAAAATCACTCCTCTCTCTGTAACTGCTGCTGTGAGCCTCATCATTTTGGTCTTAAAATGTTAGTATTAACTTGCTCTACATTATCCTGGTGTTTTTATTTCACTATTTTGTCTGTAAATAAATTTCTACTGCTAATATGGAGCTTGGAATCAAATTTGCTCTTATAATTGCTAGTATCCTGAGATTCATTTGACTGGAGCTGAGCGCTATGGGTGACGTCACATTCCCTTAGTCCACTTCTTTCTACAGTCTATGGTTGATCCAAAGTTCTTCATGCAAAATTGTGCTTTCTAAATGAAGGCTTTGTTGATTGCTGACAAATAAATCCACAAAAACTCTGTTGTTGCAGGACAGAACACATGTCTATCTTGGTTTTACTATTAATATTGTTGCGAAAGCACAGTCCAAATTTGTGACTTTTGTTAATTAAATCAGTGGTCCTCAATCTTTTCTCTCCTAAGGGCAAGTATTGTCACAAGAGTTGATTTCAGAGACCGGATGAAAGGGCAGATCCAGTAAGAGCAGTGCAAATTGTATACGACTCCTATTTTAATTATTACTCATGTTTGCTGTTTATAAGATTATAAATCAAAAATACAATGCATTTTAAGATATAGTATGTAACATTTTCCTCTAGGGCACATTGGAAGATGGGAAACTTTTTTAAATTCCTGATTATGATAAATTCAACCAATTAGGAAGGCTATTGCTATACTGTCAGCTAATCACAGCCAAGCCTTAGCTCTCAGACAATGACATCTAATACCTTTCATATAAATACACTCTGTCCCCTTCACAACTGAACAATAATCTGCCTCAACCTCGCCATCTTCTACCACGCAAAAGCCTTCTCAGTAGAATGTTAGAATGAAAGAAAAAAAGATTAGATTTTTCTGAGTTTACATTTGTGCTATTTGAGCTGTTTGAAGTGGTGAAATAAATCATGTCCTGCTATGAACAAAAGAAAGTAGGATGCCAAACCTTCAAAGCGAGATCTCGTACTTTCTTTGAGAACTGATGATTTCTCTTTGTTTGTCATTGTTTCGTCCACAAGATCATTATGTTGTTATGTTTTCATTTGGCACCTGACACCAATCACTATTAGAAAGAACCTAAAAACTGAAAAGAGCTACAGAAAAGTCAGTAATGTGACCTGCGCCATAACTCACAGCACAGGTTATTACCACTAAAGGTTGAAGTGAACTCCTAAGACACCCATTGAGAGTCAAGGCCCCGATGACCTTTGACCTGTTGTTGTTATGACGCCTGGAGACATATTTCTCATTTTGATCCATGTCTAAGCACACATAAGGATTCACAACTTAGGAATGTGTTTGGTAAATGTATTACGGGGGGTAAGATGCAAACTGAAAGCACTACTAGAAGATCTGTTACTCAAGGTAGACTTCAATCTGAGCTTTATTTGAACACAATCTGACCAGAAAGGACAGACTTACTCTTAACTACAACAGGAGAGTTGATATGTGCAGTTAAACAAGTTTATCACACATAAAATTACAGTCACAAGCTAATAGATATACATGTAGAACACCCCTAGAGTGATGTCACTGCAAAGTATCAATTGGACAATATTTGTGTTTTTCGGTAACCATTTTAATGTTACTAAGAAAGAAAGTTAGAAGAAACACGATCCACAATTATTGATAAGGTGACCATATAAAATTGATAAAGTGGCTAGCATTCATGCTTCACAGCAAGAAGGTTCCGAGTTTGATACTCAGGTCGTTGAGTCTGCATGTTCTCCCCATGCCTAGGTTGGTTTCCTCTGGGCACCCCTTCAACCCAAAACATGCACCTTAGGTAAAATCCTCCAGCTAAGACAGGCCTGATCAGGACTAGCAACAAAATCAGGGAGATGGGTCCCTGGGCACCCCATGTGCTGCCCACAGCTCCTAAAAGGATGGGTGAAATGCAGAGGACAATTTCCCTACAGGAATAATAAAGTACTACAAAACAAAACCAAATAATAGTTGATGATAGAGAATATGAATGGCTGTGCTGTGCCAGCCCCGCACTGCATTCACTGGTATCTTAGCCTACATCATCAGAGGTATAATACTCCCTACAAGTAAAGCATAGCCAGGCTTGAATGGACAAGGCTATCACAATGTCTTCAGGGTTCATGTCTCCAGGGTTAATCTATGTCACTTGTCTGGATCTATGTACAGTGTCCACCATTTTTTGAGTGAGTGAAACTGTGAAATCAAATCTTATGAATGAAACAGGTTACATGACATTACTATTTTTAGGTGACCTGAATAACCTGTAACATCCTTGCACTGTTTCTTTACTGCGCTACATTTGAGTGAAGGGGGCGCTGGTGAGTAAGACATGGAGTAGGACGCATATCTCAGAGCTCCTGCAAAATCCGTAATATTATTTCATAAAACAGCCACTTTTGAACTGAAACGTGTGCAACAGACTGGAGTGACATCAGACGAAGTAGGAGAACGGATGGTGTTTGTGAGTTGATGGCGGAAAAGCTTCAGAAATACAAATTCTGCGCAAGCACTAGCAACCAAGCTAATCCTAGCGAGGCCGGGGCCTGTAACGAGGACAACCACGAGGTTAGCTGTGCAGGGCGACGCACGCACGGATACGGACCAACCCTCACCCACCCCGAGTGAAAGTCCAGGTATGACGGCTGAGGACTTAAAAGTGGAGATTTTGGCGTCCCTGAGAACTGACATTAAAGGAGTAATAAGAGAGGAGCTCAAATCAGCGTTAGCAGATGAGCTAAATGTACTCAAGAACGATATGCAAGGACTTAAAACAGCAGTGGCTAAAGACACCAAAGCTCTCCGTGATGACTTGGAGCTCATACAGACAGACGTGCAAGATGTGAAAGGGGGGTTATCAACATGGTCCGATGAAGTATCATCACTGCAAGATACAGTGACCAACCTCAAGAAGGAGTTGAAGTTTATTCGGGATAAATGCGATGACATGGAGGGCAGAATGAGGCGATGCAATATACGCATAGCAGGAATTGCGGAGGCTAACCCCAGCTCTCCAAAAGCTGTTGCTCGCGCACTGAGAGAGATGTTACAACTCGATCGGGACATGAAAGTGGACCGTTCACATCGTGTGTTTGGGAGTTCAAAAGATCGGGAGAGACCACGGGTGATAATTGCAAAAATGCATTATGATGAGGACGCTGCGGAGATCCTACGGAAGCCCGCGACAGAGCCCCGCTGTTTTACAATGGTCAGCGCGTGTCGATATTTCCAGACTAGTGTCGCAAAGGCCAGAGCTGCTTTTTCAGAGGTGCGAGGAGCACTACGAGGACGGAGGGACGTACGCTACGGTCTGCTTTTTCCTGCCCGTCTCCGAATTACGTACAAGGATGAGAGTAAGGACTTTTTGGACCATCGGAAGGCCATGGACTATGTCAAGCGCATTCTCCCAGAGGAGCGGCCGGAGCCAGATGACTGAATTCATCCAAGAGCGTATGTAACAACAAAAGCTATGACATTATTGTCAGAAGGCCATAAGGACTGATACGGGTTATTATCAGTATTATATTATTATTACTATATCCTACTTTATCTACAATTTACATTACGTTATTATGCAGGTTATACTTTTGCCAATATTTATCACATGAATATGTGGAAGTAAAGAGCTGTGGTATTTATTTCACTGCAGGAGCCTGGGATATTGCTCTTTTTCTTTTTGTTTCAAATTTGGTTTACTTTTATCTTTTGTTATTGTCTTGGCTAACCTTTAGGCACAGTCAACTTAAATCTAGACCGCGCACTTCTACTGCTTGTTGAGCAGCCAGGGACGAGTTTCCCCACGTATATTTTGTTATGTCTACTTTAAGTGTTTGTGATCAGTTTAGGTTCAGTGTTTTGGTTTTGATCCCCTTGTTCCCCAGGGATCCTGAGTTTAACGATCAAGCAACTGGGTTATCCTCTTTGGTTCAATTACATCGTTTAATTAACATTATTATCTGTGTTTGCTTTGTCCACTCAGAATGGTTACAATATTTCATCTCAATCTTAATATGGATTTATAAAAGACCAAGCCATTATCAACATCTCCGCTTCCTGTCCTCTCCCCCAATTAGTTGATTCAAATTTAGAATCTAGAGTGTGATGGGCGATTTAAGAATTGTAAGTTATAATGTGAAAGGACTTCATAATCCAATTAAGAAAAAGAAAATATTATGCCAGCTTAAACAACTTAATTGCCATATAGCATTTCTACAAGAAACACATTTATCTGATGCAGAACACGAAAAATTAAAGTCCTGGGCAGATAAGATATATTACTCCTCCCACAGATCTGGACGAAAGAAAGGGGTTTCCAGACTTATCCACAGGCAGATCAACTTTACAAAAACCTCAATGCATAAGGACACTGAGGGGAGGTTTCTCCTAGTTAATGGTGTGATAGACGGTGTAGATGTGTCCCTTTTTAATGTTTATGCACCTAATGAAGATGAGCCGGGTTTTATTAGGACATTGTTCAATACAATTCTACTGCATAGTACAGGGCTCTTGCTGATGGGTGGGGATTTTAATTGTGTAATGTCTCAGCTTGCTGATAGACAACCACCCTCCAAGACATCAATGTCTAGAATGAGTAAAGCAGTCAAACATCATGCTGCAGAAGCAGGCCTAGTAGATGTATGGAGAAGCAAGTATCCGAGAAGTAGAGATTTCACTTTTTATTCAAACAGACATTTGTCTTATTCAAGAATAGATTATTTTTTTACCCCCAAAATAGATCTGCACAGAATTAAGCATATTGAGATTATGCCGATAACCATTTCTGACCATGCACCCATTTTATTACAATGGGATGTAGGGCACAGGTCAACAATTAAACAGTGGAGGTTAAATACTTCCCTCCTGAATGATACAGATTTTTTGTCCTTTATAACAGCCGAGTTTAAGGAATATCTCAATAACAACTCCACATCAGAAACTAACCCCTTAATCTTATGGGACTGTGCTGAAGCATATATCAGAGGCCTCATTATTTCATTTGCCTCTGCAAGAAAGAAAGAGAAGAAAGCCAAACAGCAGGAATTGGAAGATAAAATTAAAACTCTGGAATATAAACATAAACGCTTTACAACAACCATGATTACAAAAGAGTTAAATGCGGCTCGCAGAGAACTTAATAGTCTATTGTCTGATAAAATTGAAGGAAACCTAAGATTTACAAACCAAAGGTACTATGAGCATGGAAATAGAGCCTGCAAGTTATTAGCATTCAGACTTAGGAAGCAACAATCCTCAAACATAGTCCAGAAAATCAAATCCCAATCAGGTTTTGTCACAAAACCAAATGATATTTCAAAATCATTTGCAGAGTTTTATGAATCACTTTATAAAAATACAGGTACATGCTCAAACGAGACAGACCTTACAAGATACTTGGAGAACATTAATGTAACAGAATTGACAAACTTATCAGCAGAGGGTTTGGATAAACCAATTGAAGAGAATGAAATTAAGCAGGTTATTTCCTCTCTTAAAAATAATAAAAGTCCGGGCCCAGATGGCTATGTCAATGAGTTCTATAAGGTTTTTAAGGATTTGCTGACTCCCTTGTTGCTGAGTGCAGATAGATATGCACTGGATAAACACATTATGGCACCATCATGGACTGAGGCAACTATAATTGTAATTCATAAAGAGGGTAAAGACCCGACGGATTGTCAGTCCTATAGACCTGTATCTTTGCTGAATGGTGACCTGCGTATACAAACAGCTGTACTGGCCAGACGTGTTAACAAGATAATATCTCAAATTATACACCCTGACCAGACCGGTTTTATTACAGGACGATATTATGGAGATAATGTTCGGCGCCTATTAAATATAATTTCCCATCTGAAGGATAAAAAACTGGAATCGGTGATCATAACTTTAGACGCCCAAAAAGCATTTGATAGAGTATCATGGCAATATTTATTACAAGTACTAAAACGATTTAAATTTGGTCCAGATTTTATTAAATGGGTGCAGACTCTCTATACATCCCCACAAGCAGCAGTTAGGGTTAATGGGTGTAGATCAGATTCACATTAGAACGTGGTTGTCGGCAGGGCTGCTCTCTCTCTCCCCGACTGTTTGCCATCAGTATTGAACCACTTGCCCAGTTTATTAGAGATGACCAGAATATAAAAGGAATTATAATAAATGGAGAAAAGCATAAAATATCATTGTATGCTGATGATGTTCTACTGTATCTCACTGAACCTACTTCAACAATTCCATATTTAAAACAGCTCATTAATCAGTATGGATATTATTCTGGATATAAGGTGAACATGGATAAAACAGAAAGCATTGATGTAAATAATGTTGTCCCTGATAATGTTAAACTTCAAAGTGGATTTAGATGGCCCAAGGATGGTATCAAATATCTTGGTATTAATATCCCGCCTTCTTTAAGTGATTTATATAAAGTAAATTACAGTAAAATTATAAGGAATATTAGCAATGATTTAGAGCGATGGACCTCTGTCCCGCTCTCTTTATTGGGTAGAGTTGAAAGTGAACGTATGAATGTTCTGCCACGACTTCTTTATTTATTCCAGATGTTACCTGTGGAGATCCCTAAACAAACATTCAATCACCTTAACAAATTAATATCAGCATTTATATGGCAAAAGAAGCGTCCTAGAATTAGACTCAAAAGCTTACAGCTGGCCAAAGCCGATGGTGGTCTTAAGCTTCCCAACTTTAAATTGTATTACTGGGCAGCCCAGATGAAGCCATTGATGGTGTGGATCAAAAATGATACAGTAACTCGCTGGCTTAACATAGAAGACAGTATGTGTACAGATTCTTTGCGAAATCTGCCCTTTCTAGATACTCCTATAAAAGAAATGTCTGTTTGGACAAAAAATACTCTAAATGTTTGGAATAAAATACGATCCATGTTTAGGCTGTCTAAGATGCTTTCACCATTAACTAATATTGGGTCTATTAAAACATTTGTACCCAACAGATTAGATGTAGGATTTAGAAAATGGTCAGATTATTATAATTTAACACACCTATACCAGTTGATTAAGGACAATAAGATTAAAACATTTCAACAGTTGAAGTCAGAATTTGGCATTCCCAACACTGATTTCTTTAGGTATTTACAATTAAGATCATTTTTGACATCTCATAAAGATTGGGAAAAACTATTGTGCCCTGCTCCTATAGAGCAGTTCCTTGTAAAACCAATTAAATAATGAAGATAAGAAAATTATCAGTAATCTATATCATATTTTTATTGAATATGTGTAATAATAATACTCAATATATACGAGAGAGAGATGGGAAGCGGAGATGATAATAGATATATCGGTAGATTCCTGGGAACAGATATGTACAGAATCACATCTTGTTACAAATTCAGCCATCTGGCGAGAATTCAAGTGGAAAGTTGTTACCAGATTTTTCAGAACTCCAGAAATAACTGCTAAAATGGGTCCAATACATTCCGGCTCATGCTGGAGAAACTGTGGTGTGGTCAGTGCTAACCACACACATATATTTTGGCATTGTCCTAAACTGGATTTGTTTTGGAGGGAAGTTTTTGATGCCCTTAAAGTCATTTTTAATCGATGTGTCCCATCTACCCCAGTAGTAGCATTATTAGGAGCATTACCTGCAAGTATTGGCACACGAGATGAAAAATACCTTTTAAACATTTTACTTACTGCAGCCTTAAAATGTATAACCATTAGATGGCTCAAACCAGATCCTCCCTCTTATAACATATGGATTCAGAAAGTATGGGATATATACCAAATGGAGCAGATAACATATTCTTTAAGGATTCAAAAAAACATTTTTATTAAGCGCTGGAAACCTGTTTTGCCTTTGCTAATACAGTAGAAACGACATGGGGCTTTTTTTTTTTTTTTCTTTTTTTATAACTGTCTCTGATACATAAAGAGTGGATGTTTTATGTTTAATTATGTCATTATTACCCGGTTGCTTGCTTGTTTCTTGTTTCTTTTTTTGTAACAAACCTATATTGTTTTAAAAAAAAAAAAAAATAAAAAAAAAATTGAAATGTTTTCATTGATTTTAAATAATTGTATTATTGCTGAAAAAGAAAATAAAAATTTAAGTTCAAAAAAAAAAAAAAATTCACAGGTCACTTTGGGGTTATCAAATCAGACGATAAGATAGAAACTCTTTCAAATGGGCAAGATAGGCACACCGTTATTGTTTCATAGTAGGAAAACCACATAGTATGTTTAGTTTCAAAGGGTTTTGTAGTAAAAGATAACTTCCTCTCACCCATAAACAGCCAACTTCAGGTCAGGGACACAGATGTTGTCTTCTCCACAGTCCAGCTGAATGTGAGCCTGAAGAAAGACAGGACACAGATAAATGAGGGCAGAGGGGGAAGCTGCAGATTTGATGAGGAGCAAAATGGAGAGAGCGAGGGAACAGAGCCTAGAGGTATGGAGGGCAGGCCATGGAGGAAGTGCATGTTTACAGAAGCCCAAGCATGAGATTTGGGCTAAAATGAAAGGATAAAATTGCACGCATACGTTTAAAGCAACAGACCTGTCCTTTTTAAAGGGCTCATATTACTCTATTTTCTGATCTATGTTGTGTATAATATGTTGTTTCCTCATCAAAAACATACCTGAAGTTTTGTTTTCTTTTATTCACACATGTTTAAAACACAAACCCTGGATGTTTAGGCTAAGTTCTTCTCTCAGACAGAAAACTCTGTTCAACCTTGTGATGTCATGTGGTAATAATAATACAAGAAGCACTCCACTGTGTTTTTAAACTTCATACACTTTCACTAGAATCAGTTGGATAATTTCAGGTCTGGAATTGCCAATCTCTACTGAACAAAAGGTAAAAGGCAGTTGTTAAGCTGAAAACTACCGCTTCATGATATCACAAGATGGAACAAGGCATTCTGAGCTATGGAGATGTAGACAGACATATGTGAATGAAACAAAACACAACTCCAGACATGTTTTTGATGAGTTAACAACATGGCTAAAAGCTCACAAGAGTCAATTTCACATAATATAGGACCTTTACTGTATGTTTGTCACATTTTCATGGTGAATCAATGAAGCATTGGCCATTCAAAAACATTTTGGTAGTATGATCAAACAGAATTCAAACAGCACATTTCAGCCTATTGTTTAACATAGCATACTGACAAAACAAAAACACATAAAAAGTCGTAATTTGCCATTGTTGTCTGTTAAGCATTTGTTGTTGTACATGTGCAGTGTGGTGAAGTTGGGTCTACTGTCACTTTGGTCCAAGCCTCATCCCTCTAAACATATGGGAAACATTAGCATCAAAAGAGGAGTAAGAAGGAATGCTACAAAGAGCTAGGATATACAGTAGGCTGGCATATAGAGTCGCCATGCACTCTTTCTACCTCATTCTATAGTTCTTCATAACATCCAAAGCACGTACAGATTGTTGTAATAAGGTCTTCTCACTTTCATATTCCCATCTGATGTTTGCTAGATCCATGTTACCATGTGTATAGAAAATACACACTTTACTACGTGTGGTCTTAAATTAGTGCTGATATAGCTCAAAAGCTTTCTAAATCTCAGTACTCAAATATCAATACTTCAAATGAGTATCTACTTTTATGTTAGTTTCAATACAAGTTTTACATGTTATCTGCATGTGTCCATGGAGATATATATGTTGTGTTCCTTCATAAGGAACATTTCATGCAAAAGAATAACATCACCATGGAGATGAATACAACACAAAAATGGTCCATGTTTTATGATTGGTTGCAGAAATAAAACTCTCTTGCTTCCAATGTACACATGGCAAAACAGAAAAAAATAGCAGTATGAGCCATGTTTACAGTGCCCAGGAGATTAATTATTAACATTTTGAACAAATGTCAAACAGAGAGAATCACAAAGACATTAAAACTCTCAAGGTCTAACAGGGCAGGCAGTTCATAAAATTCCTCATTTCCAAATATGTGAAATAGAGAGCCATCAAATCCTATCACTTGGATAAACTAGCACACTTCCAGCTGCTACTCTTGCCTGGTTCAGGGGACCATGGGCAACATACATAAACAAACCACGACCAGATGTCCAGGGAGGCGTGCAGACACACCCAGTGGAGCTGTCAGTCCTGCCTTGTGTTTTTGCACAGCCATGACTTGCCAATCCTCTATAAACTCTCCATATGGAAACCAAAAAAGAGCCCAAAGCACAGTAATCAGCATTTGGTCTGCAAGGCTTGACCTAACCATATGGGATCAACACTTAAAAGAGCTCCCAACATTTGAAGTCAGTTTGAAAATGTGTGTCTGTAACCTCAAGTTTCAATCCAAATACATCTGTTGTCCACAATTTCAATGATAAAGGATTAAGGACAAATTGAAAGTCTGGATTTAGTTTATAAGTTATGGCCACATGTAAAATGGCAAGTGACGTGTTGCACATAGACCATCTGGTACTGGTGTCTCTGAGATGGTAATTGCAGAGGTGAACATCTGCTTGCTACAGACACGCAATACAAGAGGCCCTGTAAACGGTGTGGTCATGTTTGGTGTGGCAGTGTAATATATAGACACGCTTCACAAGTTTACACACAGATAAACCCCATGCTTTTGATAAAGAGCACAAAGGGGAAATAAAAGGAGAAGTCTTAGGCTTAGTTGTTGAGATTGAAGGTTTTGTTGTAATGTACTGTCAGGATTTGTTTTATCATTCTTTGGCAAAATGGCAGAGAGATAAAGAAAGGAAAAACATTGTTAAGAGAGAGAAAAAAAAAATGTTTGTGTGTAGACCTGTTCCTGTTTTATGGGACATTTTGACAAGCTTTCACAATTCTTGTACTTGATTACCTCTTGTATACAGCTGAGATGTATGGTATTACTATATTTCTATATTTTATTATTAGTAGTACATATACATTTGTATAATTATGCCTTTGAAAGCAGTCTCTTACTATTTTTGCTACTTATTTAGAATTTATTATTACCATTTATATTTTTGCTCTTTGTTATTATTGTGATGTGTGAGCTACTGTGTCCAAATAATTTGTCTTGTGGATCAGTAAAGCTTGTCTAAGTCTAATTCAAAAGATATACTGCTTTATTTTAAATTATTAATTGTTATGTCAACAGACCTAATTATTTATCACTCTAAACCCTGACATATGGTCTGAATTATTTAGACTTCACCCTCCAGTACTCTTAAGAATTCTAATATACAACAATCTAATGAGGTGATTAAATAAAAGGTTTAAAGATGCACTGTGTAACTTTTCTGGTGAAGGGTTCATCACGTACTTGTTTCATGAAAATATTATTGCCATGCCAGGAATGTTCCATGGCATAGGACTGTATAAACTTCTATAAATCTATTATTCATTTATTCTGTTAAATTTTTTATTGTCAAAATTAATTAGTTTTGGTGGAGGCCGCCTATTGGTCTCCACAGAAATGGCATTACACAGTTTTCTGGTAAATTCCTGACATAATAACAACATTTCCATGGAGAGTGGAAGATTTCGTAACCTCTATCTAAAACTTACAACATCTTAAAACTTACATGCAATTTAAGACTAAGCCAATTAAGTGTTAAGTGCCTTTCACATGGAGTATGTGCAGCTTTCTGTGTATTTCAGAGGTGCTATGAGTATAAAAAGGCCAGAAACAATAAAGGTATTGCAGTGTGATTTGAAATACACTGACCTGCTGCTGTATGAGCGATTGAACGTGGTGGTTGAGGACTGGGCTCAGACCGTGCTCGTCCACTGGGGCTTGGGGATCCAGGCTGAAGTTTAGGCTGATGTAAATGGGAGAAAGTTTGTCTCGAAAGTCTGCCTCATTCTGAAACACATATATAGTAATATATAGTAATTTCACTTTTTTCTTTGCTACATAATTCCATATATCATTCATCATATATTTGAGGTCTTTCATACGAATATAAAATGTAGAAAGTAGTTTAAAAAATATGTATATATGAATGAGTGGAAACTTTTGACTGGCAGTGTATTTCTGAAAATGCTTGCTTAGTTCTACGTTTCTTTTTTTGTTTTGTTTTGTTTTCTCCTTTTCCCAGAGATGTCACTCAAAACATGACATCAGAGAAGCATCAATGAGTATTAGAAAATGACTTTGACCTCTGTTCACTCTCTGGGAAATTGGAGTCACCTGGCCCATAAGACAAGTTCAATGCAGCATTTAAAATCACAAGAAACCACTGCATGTTTCCCCATTCTTTCTATCAATACTTTCTCCACTGAAGCCAATTTTTTGTCAGCCACAGAACATTTTTCCACCACACTCTGCGACCTATGAGCACTGCTGTCACTATCACTTTATAAAAACTTGTAAGTAAAAAAATTATATGAATATGTAGATAAAAGTCATGGAAGGACAACAAAATATTAATAAGAATATGTACATGAAGTTATTAAGCAGACAGTGTATGCAATTTTGACCACACAGTCAAAGGTGCTCTAGTGGCCTGTCCACCACCTGTTTGTATAGAGATGTGATTTCTTGGCTTGGAATGTTTCACAGTATGGCATTAGAAGTTACTAACTTTATAAAGTCAAGTGGGTGATGCTATCAGATCTAGTTATGTTAGTTAAATGAGTTAAGTTAGATCTGTGGAGAGAAGCTAAATCTCAAGCATTTATAAGAACTACAATATTGCAGTTATTATGGCATGAAAAACAATAACATCTTTGAGGAAACAAGCAGGTAGTAGTCCCTTACACAGAAAAGTTACTAATATCAAATCATATTAAGGTAGCATTCTGACTGACCAGAAGGTAGATTTTTGAGTCATGGCACACGCTGTCTCCATTGGTCTCCAGGCTGAAGTTCTTCACTAAACTCGACTCCTTACTGTCCAAAAACAGAGTTCTCCTGGTTGATTCCTTCTGGTTCAACTTCACATTGTCCAGCTGAATTTCAACAACGAATCCTTCAAATGGACAGAGAGAGATTTAGAAAGACCAGAGATACAAGAGATGAATTAAAAATGTTAGATTTTACTAAAGTTATAAGAAGTCTGATCATCTTTATGTCTTCAAGTTTTTTTTTGTAATGTTTTTGCTTTTGAGTATTTTCTTTTTGAACTTTTTGATACGTTTGATCCTTTTTCTGAAAATCAATCAGTTCAATGTTCATAGAGATTTTTGGTACTGAAAAAATATTCAATGTGATAGCAGTCAATTCATAAAATCATGTGTAGAGCACATGGCAAAAACTACACACACACATTTAACTGAAATGAACTACTGTAGCTCAGCAGCACGTTCGTCTGTATTTACACAATTGCTCTTTTATCTTGATCTGAGCCTCCAAATTGACTGCAGTAAAGTCCTACATTCTTGTGGCCACACAAAGAAAGCACCGTAATAGGGACCATGTGTGCGTGAGTGATTGTGTGTGTGTCTCACCTAGACGAGAGGGGAGGTGCTTCCCATTAGCCAGCAGGCAGAAACTGATGCTCACACTGCAATTCATGCAAATGGCATTTAAATGACAACAGTACAAACTGCAGGTGCTACAAATCATAACATCACAACACGGATCATTTGTTTCACATTAGCATGAGCAGGTAATTTTTTTTCTTTCAAATGTTATTGCTCAGAGTGGAATTCTTAAATGTCTGTCATATTTTATAAAACACTACACAATGAAGCCACAAATGGTTTCTGAAAATATGTCCACATTCGGAAACTAAAGTGTCCTAGTCTTGAAAGTTGCAAGTCCTTTGTTTTGTTTTGTTTTTACATGGAAAGAACTAAGAAAAGAAAGAACTTGGATGGTAAATGTCTGAAGACAAAATTATAAAATCTGATTTGGCACACTGTAAATGTGAAAAGGTCGAAACAATCCACCGTGCCATTATAATCCATCAGAGCACACATTGCCCAAGCATCTCTACACACACTCTACCCTAAATAAAGAAACTACAAAAAAACTCCTTAATAAGTGCCATGAAGGCATCTATACCTCAAAGTGCGTCAGCCTGCGTAAAGCCACAGAGGACGGCACCATCTTTTTAGAAAATTACAACCATTTTCCAACCTTTGAGTGAGAATCTACGTCCTATCCAACACTTTTCCAAATGCAACCTTCCTATTTCTTCTTTGTTTCCACGGCAGCCAGAAAACCAATAAACCTCATAACAGGACCTCCTTGTATAACTTTAGGTACACTCTAAATCAGCAACCTTTTACAACGGGGAAAAGAGGGTAAGGAAAAGTTCACCAAGGAAAAGGAATTTGTCATTCCAAGCAACATCTCTTTATCCAGTCTATCTCATGGTACTAACGATGTTTATATAATAAGATTTGGGAGGAAAAGGAAGTTCTTTTCTTGTGTAGGAAATATAGGAAATATGTGTGCATGACATTAGCAGAATTTAGTTTTCACCCACAAAGACCTGGATCTTATATGTTTAGGAACAAATCAGCTTCATTGTGGAAAGACTTAACCTTAAATCTTAGCCGGCACATGTAGCCTGTAGAAAATATAGAGTGTTCATATATACCACATTGTTTTAGTATCTAACAAATCACTTCCTCTGAGCAACTACAAGGCTAATAATTTATAATCATTCAATTTTTTTACAATATTGAAATGAATGAATGAATGAAATTTTTCCTGCATTATCTACATGTCAATTTAACAAAAAGTGGACAGTTAATATGTGGAAAATTATACATATGGGTTCAGTTTAGATTTATCTAATTAAATGCAAATTAAAATGCCTTTTAGTATTAATTTACTAAACGTACACAATACAGACTTCCAACATTGCCATTTAACACCAAAAATAGTAATTTCTTCCTCCAAATTTTAACTCCAAACTACACACTTTTATTAACAGACAATCGTATGCAGACCTCTCAATTAAAAAAATAGAAGCATCAAATTGATGAATAGAAATCAGCCATAATTATTATATTAGCAAAGTTCAATAACTGTCTAGATATACTGTGAGGGTATAACTTTATAAACTGTGTAATACCATGACACTGGAACAGTCTTGTCTCCACTCGTCAATACACAGGCTTTCTCCTCTGGGATGAACATGGTAGGGTGGACTATCAGCGTACTATTAACATTCACAATGGGACGTGCTCTGAGTAGAAAAGGATAGATAATTAAATAGAGTATAATAGTTGACAATAAATAAGTAGACAAATAACAATGATTAACAAACTAACCTGTATAACACTGCTTTATCTGCACCAAAAGCACCAACAAGCAAATCTGCATGACAAGGTACAGAGTAATCACATAGGTGTATAGGGGACATAAAGTGAGCATGGCAAAAGAACAAACTATAGCAACCTGGGTAGCCATTTTGGTCCACATCTTTGTTACTACGAAGTGAGAAGCCAAAACCAGCTGGAAAAGCCCTGGATGCCCATTGACCTGAGAGAGTCTGTGTGGGCATGTCCTCCAAGCCTTTCTCATGACCATTATAAATAAAAACTAATCCCTGCTGGTCTTCTCCTCCAAATGGACAGCCGATAGCAAGATCTGGACAAAGATGTTAAAGAAGATTTTATGCCTTTTTATTATATACAGAGATTCGGTTTACATTCAGTTAACTGAAAAAGCAATATAGATCTAAAATGGCTTAATAACATTGCATTGGACTAATATAGCACATTTTAAGGCACCTAAATTGGTTTGCATTGCATTACTCATTCACTCCACGCTCAATAGTTGTAAGCTGCTATTGTCATTTGCACCATTTGGCTCCTCTAACCACCACCCACACTCTCACACCACTTTCATACTAGCCAATGTGGGTGGAGTGTCTTTCCACAATGACAATATTGCAAAACTGATACTGACACCTCTTCATAGTGACATTTCACATCACATTTCACATTGGCTTGTTTTTATTGCTGAAAAAGGGCTACGTGACTTTTTGAACCACCTGTGACCCAGAGTGACTACCAAGAAATAGGGGTGGATGTAAAGACAAAATTTCTAAGCACTCAACCCTTAAATGCTGAATTACTAAACATGCATGCGATAAATCGAAATACAAGTCTGACTGAGCACTGTTGAAGAACACCTGTATAACAATCCCTTAAAACAATTAGACTGGTCGATAAAACTCAAGCTCTATAAGTATATTTCTACACATACCATTGAAGCCATCCTGGTTCAGATCACCAAGTGGAGCTAAAGAGGTTCCAAAGCGGCTAAAGGCCTGGGAGCCCACAGGATTCATGCGACTGAGTTCGAGATGGAGGGGCCCTTTCTGTAGGTACACATAGACTTTGCCCAGTTCTTCCAACTGTCCAGCAGGCCTCCGGCGCATGAAGAGTGGAGCCCCCACAACCACGTCATCCAGACTGGAGAAGAAAACAGATATATCTATTATATCTAGATGAACTATTTTAAAGCTTGGTGCTGTAGGCCTGTTGTATAGTCTGAAAACAAATTAAAAGTGCCCTATGTAACATTAATGGTGGGATGTTAATGCCTGGGATGTTTGAGATTTTTTTTCTTCCTGGAATTTTTGGCAGCATGGCATTAAACTTTTCCATACTGCATTAATTCAAGTCCAGGTATTTTTATTGCTAAACATACCTTACAAGAATACTATAAGCAGGCTCGCATTTCCACAAATCTGACCTGTAACTTGAAGTCACCTGCTTCTCTCCTTTGAGACAAATTTTAAGCCAAACTGTGGAACATTTCAGGCAAAAAAAGGAGCAACCTAGGGGTCAAGAAGGTGGCAACCATGTACCAAGAACCAAGTACTTTCTAATTATTCCTTTATTTTGGAATTTAATTTAAGTGATTAATTTCTCATTTAGCTTGCAGTTGTATTGACAGTTTCATTAAAATTAACTAATTAACTAAGATGAACAATTTTTTATACAATATTAAGTTCACTATAAATCTGACTAAAATTAATTTTAAAATGAAGTGAAAGTAAAAAATATATATAAAAATAGTACATATAAGGAATTTTAAGTTTCTGAATGACAAACACTAGTGTGAGAAACTTCCCTGTCTCCTCAATGACCTCACTTCTAAGGTCATTCAAGCACTTCTGTTTTCATTGGCCTCTGCTCAAAGTTTACCCCCCTCTCTTATCTCTCTGTAAACCGTGTATCCATCCGTCTCTCACTCACCCGTCGCTGTTGATGTCTGTGACTGCCACCGCGTAGCCAAAGTAGGAGCCCATCTGGAACACATTATGTACAACCCAGTCAGCCAGTAATCTCACCACAGTGCACGAAACGCTTTGTGCTTCCCCCTATATTCTTGTCTTTTTCATATTGTAGCAGCGACCCAAGCTTTCCTCCAATATCCCCAAGAGTTCGGCCTATCTCTTTTCGCAGAGCTTAAAGTTAAGACCTTTACGAGCTTTGACAAACGCAGGGGGTCCACACATATGGCACTTTAACTCCTTCATAATGCGCTAAAGGTTTCCGCTTCAATTTCATACCATGTTTGATAAATTAGGGTCAAGTTACGTCCTTTGCTGGCGACTTCAAAGTCATTTGTAGTGTTTCGACACAAGTTTGGAGTCTGGGGACCGTGGTGAAAAACAAGACCATGCTCAAGAGGGCCTTTTGGTAACTCCTGCATTCAAAACAACTCAGTCATCATAAATCAAAGTGAGACAAAGGACAAAGTTCGTTTCCTGCTGTGATACCTAAGAAGCACTGTTTTACCAAGCACTCAAACTCACTGAGAGAAGCATGATCAGAATCTTGCAGTTTTACACTACCAATATATCACACAATAAGAACAACACTGCTTAAAGAAATTTCCAAAAAAAAACAAAAAAAAACAGCATGCTGACTGCCCCTCTTAGCTGGGTTTAGACATATGACTCAGTTTCATTTTTTGTTTGTTTTATTAATATAGTTAAATATTACTTCAAACTTACCACGGAATTACCACAAAAACTACACAGAAATATACAAACACAAACTGCACTAGGCCTTGTGTAATCGTCAGGGAACAGGGGAAAACACATGGTACTGAAACCAAGAAGCGGCTTTGTATTTCTATCATTGGAAAGTCCTGTTATTTAAATAAATTCTAACCAAATAAACAACCATAAACTGAACAATTTCTGGTCTACGGTTACATATAGTGAAATGTATGTTATAAACTATTAGCACTATCAAACAACAACGCAACAATAATGTAACAAATTTCCTTAAACTGTTTACCAGTTGATAGAGAAATTGGACAGCTGTTCTGTACTGAGGGCTCTCACAGCCACCTCAGTCCTTGATAACTTGGTTTACAGAGATATAATACTCCCTACAAAGGAAACATAGCTGCAGTAGACTGGACAACACTTTCATAATATCTTCTGGGGTTATATGAAAATCTTGTTTTTAATCACACACACACACACACACACACAAATCAAAATATCTTACAGTGTGTGCAGAATTATTAGTTGCAAAGTACACAGTCTAGACCAAGACAGATACAATAGAGCTTTGTATATTTTTCTCGTGTTTTGGGGTGTTTTTGCAGCTGACTTTGAACAATCCTCACCAGTGTACTAACTGTAACTCTTCAGCTTGTTCAGCACCCTCAGGCCACATGGGACGGAGGACCCCACACACACGTAACAACATACACAAATTCACACACTTGAAGGTTAAGAGATGAGGGACAAGGATGTAGCTGGTCTCTATGCGCCAACAATAATATTTGGTGACTTTATTTTAGCACTGCTCAAAGTGGTGGGGTAAAGTTTCCAGCTTCAAGTGACTCATTTGTACTTATAAATGAGCTTTGTGGGTGGATTAAACATGTGGGAAGTTTTGACTTTGGCATTAAAAAGCAGAAGTTCTCAAAATGCACATAGTAGAGAAAAGGTGCAGTAACATCAAATGTAGCAGCAGTGGTCTGAGCTAGGATCCGACCTCAGAGCTTTGAGTTGGTGGGCAAACACTCCAACCAATGAGCCACTGCTGCCTTATGTTTAAATTAAGTAAAATGTGTGTCATGTTGTTAATGTGTAATAGTTTGTAACCTTTTACAAACTTTCCCTATCTATGTTATAATGTTGTTTCCTCATCACAAACATACCCTGAGTTGTATTTTGTTTCATTCATACATGTTTAACACACAATATCTGCATATTTAGGCTTGAGTTCTTCTCTCAGACATAAAACACTCTGTCCACCTTGTGATGTCATATGATAAAACATACTCACTGTGTTTTTAAACTCCATACACTTTCACTTGACTAATTTGGATGATGAATTGACAATGTTTACTAAACAAAATGTAAAAGGAAACATGAAAACTACTATGACATGACATCACAAGGTGGAACACAGCATCTTGAGCTTTGGAGATGTAGACGGACTAATAAACCAGGCTTAAACATGTGTAAATGAAATAAAACATAACTCCAGGTATGCTTTTGATGAGGTAACAATTTTATAACATGGCATTAAGCACAAGAGTTAATTTTGTGTAATATAGGAAATGAAAATACAACTGACTGCATCTAGGACACTGAGAAAGCAACTGAAACCATGCATGTACTGAAGTATTCAACAACTGTTTCTGTGTTCAATTATACAGCCTCAAGGAGCCTCATACACACTCAGCTGACCTCTGAACCCTAAATATGTATGAAGTCCAGTGGGCAAGTTCTTTCATCACTCAAAATGTACCAGATGTGTACATACCTGCTCTCCTGTCAGGTTCACCAGGTACGTCAGGTCCTTTCCATCTAATATAGAGACCTGAAGACACAAGAACAAATGTTTGTTAAAGATTTGACTGAAATGCAGAAAATGTATATAAAACAATGACTAGGTAGAAAGAGGAGGAAGATGCATCCTTACTAGACCGTACAACAAGAGTCCTTTAGGAACCCCCGTGACAAAATCTGCAGAGAAAAAGAATGAAGTAGTAACTAGGGCTGCAATGATTAATTTCAGTAATCGTGACTGTTAAAATAATCAGAATAGTATTTTTATAATTGTATTTGTTATCTGGACTATACAGTTTCTAAACAAATGCTAAATGGCCTTATATAACAGAGACAGTGGCATTATTTAATCAAATGTCAAAGAAATAAAAAATATCTTCTTTTTATCAATAATACACTATATACAGTATATTCTCTATCTAAAAGGCCTGAGTAAGCACATTTCAAATTTTATTTGGTTAGAAAAAAAATATAAAAAATGTTCAACGTATAGTTAGAACCCTAGTAGTTACTCAAAGAGCAAAACTAAACTTTGGGAGTATGTGTGAAGAGTTTGTACAGTGATGAGAAATGTTTTAACTGAGACCTTGACAGAAAATGAAACTTGAAAGAACTGATTTTAATAGACTTCACCTTCCTCATTATCGCCACTGAATTCACCACTCGCCACAGAGTATCCTGCAGAAAAAAGATAGTTGTTTTAGATCATTTAATAGGGATGAAAATCAAATTCAACAAAATCAAATTACAAGTCTTATATTCATTATTTTAGTACCACAATAGAACAAAGGGAACTACATAGACCACGACCCTATGCTCTGTTTTTGTGCAGACTACATGAAGAAATAACTTTTCTAACCACTTTAAAATCTTTGTTCTTTGGATTGACAGAACCAAAGGTTTGTCAAGGCATTTTTGGTTGGTGGTTCGATTACAGCTATCGACATAAAAACATCACAGGTTGAGCGGTCAGATCCACTGACCCACAGGTTGGCTGGTGTGATTCCAACTCCCACAGATGAATGCTGTCATTGTGTCCTTGGGCAAGACACTTAACCCACCTTGCCCACAGTGTCTGCGTACACTGATGTATGAAAATGGGTGAGTGGTTCCTTGTTGTAAAGCGCATGTATTGTTTGGCTTGATCACTTCCTCACCTAGATAGCTGTCGTCATAGCTGCTCTGAACTTGTCCAGTTTGCTTCTGCCCATCCACAAACAGCAGGAAGTAAGAGGGAAAATAGGCCTTAACTATTTCCTCAGTGGTGGCAGAGATCAGCTGACCTATTAAAAAAAAGGTCACAGTGAGGTCAGAGAGGTCAGGGGTCAGATAGATACATCAAGATTGATTCAGGAATTACAGATAAAGATACTGAGAAATCTCTATTGAGCGTATCTGCGAATGATCCTGACTATTGGACATTCCTGTGTGCTCACCTTGCCAGTAAAAGCTGCCAGGTCCTCCAAGCACAATCCTCCCATTCTGAAACACAACAGCAGCCACAAATGAGGGGTCTGTGCCTCCCTTACTCTAAATATTGACTATGACCTTTAAAAAATACTGCAAATGTTTCCCTTACCTTGGTAAAGTCTGCACTAAACCCCCCTTGACAATAGCCCTGTCCAGCAGGTCCATGTCTTTCTGCAAAAGAGTGGGAATGTACAATATAATTGACATTTTTTTTGCAAATGTTTTTAACCCGTCCTTCATCCAAGGTAACCTGTCAGGAGCAGTGGGAGAACAGAGAGCAGCACCCAGACACCCATATCCAGATCAGACAAAGCTTCGTCTCACTTACCTAGCTGGAGGATTAGTCTACTGCATCTTAAGGGTATATTATATTTATATTATTTATGATGGTGGAATGGATACCAATTCTCTGATTAAGTGAGAGAGCTAGACTAGAAAATGGAGTGCCCAGACAGATATGAAGACCATCTGTTGGTTTGAAACATCTAATTTAGGTGGTTGCTCTGGCTACTAAGCAAATCAAAGTTATTCCTAACTGGACAATGTACAAAGCATATGGACTAACATTTTCCACTACTCCACAAATGGAAAATTAAGAAATAAATCAATTATTATGAATCCAATTTCAAATGTAACAGCCTCTTCCCACAAGCCGTTACAAGCTTCAACAACACACTTTGAACTTTGATGGAGCAACTTACTATTTTAGCTCCTTCATCTTTGTTTCTTGTTTATTTCACAGTGTCATATGATGTCTGTAATGACTGTCTATTGTTTGCTCATGTGGTTGCTTTTAATGTCTCATGGTGCACTTTGAGCTTTTTGCACGTTTTTCCAATGTGTTTTTTTAGTACAGATGGCAAATAAACAAACCTAAATCATATCACATAAAGGGGATTAAATCAATGACATGACCTCTTTGTATATAATTTGTGAATCATCCATTTCCCATTTCCTTACCTGTTCTACAGGGGGCGTACTCCACAAAGGATCGGAAACTGTCGACAGAGAGGTAGCACGTTCCTGTAACATCTGCAAAAGGAATGTCGTGTTCTGTTCGCCAGTAATACCTGGGAGCGCAGGCCTGAAACAGAGACACCTCATGAGAGATGAACTGAGACTTTTGTAAAGCAGTTAGGAAAATGTGCACACAATGATCAGCTTCTCCACAACTGCATGCTGTTTCAAGTTTATTAGGCATAGAGATATAACAATATTCAAACAACAAATACATTTTTTATTGCAATATTGTGGAAGGGCTATGGTTTTATGCTGCTTTTCCCTTTTAAAATCCCATGACAAGACTTTGGTTACAGTTATAAGTGAAAGAATTAAGATTTAAAAATGCTTAATAGCAGTCGTTTCTCTGTGTAGTCAGCACTGACTTGGAGCAAAAGATCATGGTCTGTGTAGTTCCCTCTGTTTTTTTAGCTGCTGCTACAACAAAACCATACTTCTAAGAAAAGGAGCTTGTAATCTGATATTCTGTAACAGTCTGCAATATTATTACAAGATTTCAGACAATATCATTATTATTCCAGCATAATTATTGCATTATTTATTTTAATAATGAGCTTCAATATGGTATTTTACAAAGATATTTTTTATTTTCTTATGAAATCTACACAATACAACTACAACTTTAAATGATAGGCCTACATTCAAATGTTCTTTTCTAATGATTAATCTTACCAGTATGTTGTTTCCATGGGAATGCAAGGTAGCTCCAAACCATTGATGAGACTTGAATTCAACCTGAGTTAACTCTTCTTCTATGGAAAAATAGCGATCACCTGGAAAAGCAAAACAGAAGCCAATGCATTTCAGGATTTTTAGGCAGTATTATGGTTCTGATTTGGACTCTTAAGCCTATGGTGCTATTGCAAGTAAGCCAAGGATCCTTCTATGATTAGCGCAGATTTAAAGTCATCTGCAATGTACATGTAGCCCCCACATGTAGTTGCTGTTTTATATGGGGATTTTACAGCCTAGTTGCCCGGGTCTGCACTCTTAATCTATCCTCAATGCTACAGCAGACTTCAAAGAGCTCAAAGCGACTCTGGCCATGTTGTTAATGTAACCCACACGTCTTTGTCAGGATCTGTTTTAAGAAGAGGCCCAGTTACAGAGAGCTAGTGTTCAGATTTTTCAAGTAGTTGTTCAAAAACACAGAATATTTTGTGACATCTAACTATTAGACAGTTACCGCTATACTAAACACAACCACAAATTCTTAGGAATTACTTTTTTGCAAAAACTATAAACCAGTCAGTCAGTCAGTCTTGTAAATAGGAAGCCCAAGATTAATTGGTGATTCACAGTACACAAAAAATAATGTAATCTTGACCATTTTAGAGGCAAGATAATAGAAAAAATAAGCTACTTTTTAACAGTCTTTTATGCCACATTAACTTTGCAAATTTGATTTTATTAAGCTGTTAACAAACTAGAGTAGTGCTGCTCAATATAAAGCAAAAATATTGATATCATAACATTGGCAGACAGATTAATCAATATTTCTTCATTTCTGTTGTTTTCTTAACATTGCATTTATAGAAGAACAGAGGTGCTCCTAGCTCTCCTCAAACAGTGAAAGATACAGGACTACATTCATAGCATACCCCATACAACTGCAACTCACTCTTATGTAAAAGATAACCCCAATGTCAGTCACTATTTAATTTGTTTGCATTGTTTCTCCTTACTCTATTATATTATATTGTGAGTGTGAGTCTAAGTCTAATAATATGATATAACATCAATGTATTCAGTATTTAATGATCATTTCTGATCTTACAGTGGCTAACATAACTGAAAGGTCCTTTAAATACTCTCTTGGGAGACTTTGACACACTAACTGTCCAAACTATGTTGATCTACAGGCCTGATGTCTGGAGTGGAGCGGTGACATTAACTGCTCTGGCCTCCTGCCACTGTTGACTTCATGGAGTCTGCCGTGTGTCCTTAGATACACTAACCTAATAGGAAGTGTGCAAGTGAATGTAAAAACATGCAGTAGCAGTGAGTATACTTATTTTCCTGCTGCCTTTGAAAGTTCTAAATTATGCTCCATGGTTGGGGATAGTTTGTAAATAGTTCTGCAGTGTGTATTTATGTACCTAGGTCTGCAATGCATGCACCATCTGATAGTCTGAGCGCCACGTCCAGCCCTCTGATCCTCAAAGTCCTTATCGCTTCCTGCATGTTTGATGGACTTGATTATTTTTCATGCATTTTTCGTGCCTGTTCCTCCCTTAATGACCCTGGCTTTAATTAAACAGTGGCTACAACAGCGCGCCAAAGTACTGCAGGAAATCAAAGCTCTGTGGAAAAGACTGCAGAAAGAGCCCCGAAATAGAGAGCATGCAGAGGGGAGGGGTGCAGCCAAGGAAGCCTGCCACTAAAACATAAGGGGAACTTCAAAGAGTACTTTTAGGTATGACACATAACCACAGATTAGCAGTGGGAAGAAAGTAGGGAGCCCAACTTCTAACCTACAGGTCAACGCAGTGGTGCTTAGCGGAGATGTTAACTTCTTACAAGGGACTTTTTACGGCTGGTTAGACACAGCTTGAGATTTCTATAAAGATTTTTCAGTGGAGCTAGATAACTGACAAGATACTTTCACTGCTACCTAAATAAAGCAGGGTACTGTTAACCTCTAACTATAATTATCAGAAATACTCTGATTTAGAATGTGGTATGTTTTTCAATTGTGACTTTTAGACAGTTAGACTCTGTGGCCTACTTTGTTTGGTGACAAAGAAGCAGTATATCCGTGTATCTCTATATAACAAGGCTGCCTACCGTGCTTGTCAAAGTCGATAATTGTACAGTTGGATTTGCTCCAGGGACACATGAAAACGGCTCCTCCTTCAATGACGTGGGGCTGGCTGGTGTTGGCTTTTGGAGCGCCAACCAAAACATTGAAACTGCAACAAGAATAAAATAAAATGTTAATAAAAGGTTAGACTTGACTATAAATCTTTGAATAAAGTATTGTGTATTAAAGGTTCACTCAAGAAACACCTTCATAATATTTAATACTGAAGACCACATGGTAATTTCTCTAGCCACAGAAAGATACAATCTGTTATACTTCCATATGCACGCCAAGTATTTGACAATGATGATAAAAAATGATTACGTTTGATTAAGACTAAGATTACTTTAGGGGCCTTTATCTGATTTTAATGTATTTATTTTGTTTATAAGATAAATGCTCTTTACATCATGCACTTTATTCAGATTGTAAAATATAATCTACAGTCATAAAGATGAACGGTTCTGTTGGAATTGGATCACATTGGTTAAAAGAAACTAACCTTTTTCTTTCCAGTTTTTATGCATTTTTATACTGATAAATACTAAACCAGCACATGACACAGTAAAGAAGCAGCATAGAAGCAGGGTAGACAATGTGTGTGAGAGTTTTTTGAACAATAGCAGATAGAGAACTGTAAGGAAACAACTGCAACTGTGTCAGTATCAAGTGGCACAGTGGCAAGACTAAGTGCATCACCTGTACACTTCCACACTAAATACTACCAAAAGTGCTTTTATCTTAGTAAGAATGTGTTGAAATGAAGTGTGCTTTTGAGCTTTTGAGACAGTCTGCTGAAAGAGTCCAGCCCAGAGCCCAGAGCGGACAGTCAGACAGTGGTGACGGTGACTGATGACATTTGCAGAGATTAGACAGACTGCTTATCCTGCTACTTCCATATTGTCTACAGAGATCAGAGTAATAATATTGTGAGTGCTTGCAAGGACATTCTTTATTAATATCTTTACCACTGTGACAATATGAAAATACTTCTACATAAAGCACTGATAGTCTGAGACTTTCAGTTGGATTGCCAAAATATATTTTCATTGTTATCAGGATAATTGTCTGATATCTTGCTACAAAAATAAAACAATAAATGTTACTATTGAAACTATTATGTAATTTATGCTACTGACATAATTAAAGCAGAATAATCCCAGTAAACCCTTTGAGCTGCAATGAATAAATAGCAGAATTAAACATTTAAGAAGTATCTTTACTACTGGAATTGTGGCGGAGCAGATGTTGTATATCAATGGGACTTTCCTGGTTAAATAACGGATAAATAAATTAAAATAAATTGCTTAATGACAGAAGTCATTTATTCAATTCTGTACAGCTCACATTTGGCCGTACTACAGAAAACAAACAAAAGGTTTCCTAAAAGGTGGACATCATTATGTGAATAAATCAATCTTGCAATTATTGAGTCTGGCCTATTGCTCAACCTATTGCCTAATGTATTCTTTCTGATCTAAACTGGATGTCACCCTCAAATGACCTGACTGAACTCTGGACTTGATTTCCATTTGAATGTATTCCAAGAATTCAAGCCAAAAATATCAAACAACTAATCCTAAATATGAATAAATGAGCTCTTGAAACTATGACAACATACTGTGCAGCGCTGAAAATTACTCTATTTATCATTCCCTAGATGTTATCAACAGTGTTTTTATACAAACAGGATGCAATGTCCACACACACCCCAAATTCAAATCAACTGGAAGAATTGGATTACATATGACCCAACTGACGTTTTTCAAGTAGTGACATGCATTAAATTACAACTGGACCGAAGAACAGCCAGCCTTGCTTTCCTATTTCTAGGTAGGCCTTAAATTGTTGTATGGACTCACAGATGATGCATCTTCTTGAGGCAGTGAGTAAAGGGAGCAATGGGAGCAACACAAAACAGAAAAACAGTGCAGTAGCTGTTCAGAATGCATGACAAACTCTAAGAACAATTCTGTCGACAGAGAAAAACACAGCCTGCTCATTCACAACATATTATCCTGTTGACTGTTTACCCACAAAACAAAAGGAAGATAGAGTCACATACAATTCACAATTCAGTTCATTTACACAGTCATTCATAATAATGTGCAGGATGGCAGTAAGGGCTAAAACAATTAATTAAGTCAGGGTAAGTTGGGTGGCATGACAAAGAAATAGGACTGTAGTTGACTAAAGAAAGTCTTGGTTGATTAAAGACATGTCCTGCCGATTTATTAGTTAATTAAAAGGGAATGAGGCAAAAGCTGTCAAAACTATTATGTATCACTATGTATCTGATCGAAACTGCATTCATATACTACAACTGCACAGGAGTTCATGCAAAAACAACGATTTATGTAGAAAAAGTAGACGAAACAATATATGTATATAAAGGTATCTTGATTTGAATCATGAATTTAATCTGCCTTTTTACATTTAGAAAAACAAAAAAAGTTAAATCTTCAGCTCACTCACTAACTTCTCCATTCTGCTGTTGTCCCACATAAAACCTTATAATCCAAATAAAATAATTAGTACTTATGCAAATGTATTAATCGATCAAATGACTGAAGAACAAATAGATTTTTCCCTTGTATAGAAAGTTCAGAATTTTGAGTTGAAGTTTACTTAGTTTATTAAAAAAATAAATAAATATAATAAATTGTTTTTAATATTTATTTTCTGAATATAGAAAAGACAGGCTTTTCAACACATAAAATAGCCAAATCACTTAACTCAACTCAATTAAAAAGACCCTAGATGATCACTGACGACAGGAAATTGTTCAACTTACAGTTATGTTTGACATGAAAGTTTTTACTTATTTGTAATACCCAGCCACTTCAGAATGATCCTAGTCTCTATAACCACAGAAAGCCAAAAGACAAACTCATTCCCACACACAAAATACTTGCATTTCATAAGTTAATTTGAGCCAGCAAAAGTGGGAAACGTAGCTACCCAGTACATGGCTCAAACATGTACAGCTCAACCTCTGACACACATAAAATACTGTAGCAGAGCTTGAGAGTGTGTGGATGCATCGGGATACTGTCATTATTTACAGTGAGGTTAATAGTGATGTAACAAGTGGGGGAAGTCCCAGATGTTGAGCAAGAACAGCAGTGAACAGCTGGATGAGTGCTTCAGCTAAAAAACCCATTTGCACGACTGTCCAAACATGTCCCACTCAGTCAGATGTAGTATTTACCTTGATATCAACGCAGTTTTCAGATCCACACTTAAAGATGTGAGGTGTAAAAAAATGGACAGCCCTGTCACGATAACAAATTTAGAAGTATAATATTGCTACAGAGAAATACAGAGATAAGCAATAATACTGAAACAACTTTATCCCAGTGACAATAAAAAGCAAGATAATCCCAATTAACCATTTTCGGTAGACAATATCATTAAAACAAGATAAACAAAGATTAAAAAAGAAAATAAGTAGCATAATTAGACAATAATTACTCAGATTACTTTTTCAACCCCCTGTGGGTCAGATCTTATATTCAAACTTATATTACTACAACAAAAATACAAAAATAAATCTCTGAAGTATTGCATAAAAATATACTCACAATAAATATTGAGCCCCAAAATAAATAGCTCAAGCTATAATTTGTAGAATGATAAGTTGGTATTGTAATTATCGTGACTTAATTATGGATATAGGGCACTAGAGACATAACTGCATTACACATTGAAGTCCCTATATTACACTATTCTCTTATCTGTTATAATGTTATGTCCTCATCACAAATGTATTTGGAGATGTGTTTTTGTAGACAGACTCACACTCAAGCATGTGTAAATGAAAGAAAACACAACTCCAGGTGTGTTTTTGAGGACGTAACAACATTATAACATGGCTTAAAGCTCACAAGAGTAGCTTTGTGTACTATAGGACCTTTAATATCCTGACAACCATTTGGAAAGTAAAAATCATTGTTCTTCCAGTAGGTCTACAAATACTGTTATAGCACCGTAGCCATAGACATATAGCGAACATAGTGTATGTAGAGCCTATCAACCACATCAGACTTTAGTTTTGATGCACATACTAAGTGCCTGTACAAATCCTTTACATGTCCCTCAAGCCAGGACTTATGAGTTTGAACATACATGAAACGTGTGTGTTCCTCGACATCATACCACAGAGTGTAAGCCAAAACAGGTGACATTACATGCTGTTCCCATAAAGACACTGTTTGATCTTTGGCTGGGACTCACTCAGCAGTTTCTCATCTGTCAACAAAAAGACTGCACTCAAAAAAATCCCACTATCCATAGCATTCACAACATTAGCTTATTTTGACTTGTCTGAGTTTAACCCCCTCCTCTCCATCCCCAGCTCCTGTGTCTGTTTCCAATCATTGTAGCCTACAAACCTGGAATCCAGTGGTTTGAGAGAAAAAGTTTGATACTGGCTGCACACATTCCTAATAAGTAGTTGCATATGGTATATTATAGATTCACACAATGCACTGTAAACATTAACATTTGCTTGCTGGTCTTTACCTGCACAAAGTATCATTACTAGCCTGTCTAATACAACAATAGCTCATAGCCTATTATTGCAGTAGGCTATATCTTATATCTGTTGGTGATGTGGAACTACTTGGCTTAATATCTCTTAAATAGTCAGTTATTTGCATTAGGGGTCCTCCTTTTTGCAAGACTTAAAGAGCAACAGGATGCGCATTTAACATTTAAACAATATGAAAAGTGGGCTAATGCATGTTTGTCCATCTACACTACACGCATCTCCAACACTTATGTATTAAGATGCTCAAAGATCATTTTGATACTTTCGAAGTCCTGATTTAAACTTACCTGGATGCATTGCCGAAAAACTCAACCGAATAACCAAAATAACTTCCCGGGGGTCCACTAAAGACTACACGTTGCTCTGTGTCCAGATTGAAAGAGTCACAGAAGTGAAGCAGCAGCAGCACTACGGGAACAAACGGGACGAGCCTGGGGTCATGGACACGGCAAAGTCCAGGAGCACGGACCATCTCTTCTTCTCTGCGGAGACTCTGTCATTGAAGAGCGGGCGCGCAAAAGACATCATCCGGGCTGCTCTTTGCGCATAGGTGCCTGGGTCCCTTTCACGAGTTAGAATACTGTGCTCTGGCCCCTTGGTATTGTGGGATGAAAACGGCACAGAGGAGGGAATTAGGCGAAATGTAACTTTTTAGGGGGTGGAGCGAGCGATGAATTTACGTCTGCCTCATTTGAAGGAAAAAAAGAGATACGTTTCAATAGTTTTAAATAAATGGCGACATAAAATGCAATAAATCGGCCCAGGCTACACAATTAAGGTGACTAGGCGTGCATATTTCTTTTTTTTACATAACTCCAATTTTGACCACGCGAGATTAATTCACTGCGCGAGGTTAATTGACTACGGTGTCATTTAAAAAAAAAAATAAAAACAATAAAAAAATAAATAAAATTAAATAAAAAAAATTGGGAGATTTCAAAATGATGTAAAATAATGTATGTTATAAGAAAATAGTGTAGTGTAGTCTAGACTTGCCTGTAATTCACTTTGTCACCTCTAGATGGTGGTAGGTCAACAGGATAAATCAATAAGCAGTCAGTTGAATACTATTGTTAAGTATATATGGGCCAAGGAGTTAAACTCCCTTTTGCTACTGCTCAAACATAAATATCGAGATGGATCTTTAGACTGTGAAGTCCAATTTCTAAATGAATATAACAAAAACTAAAACAAATATAAACAACTTTAGGACTAATACATTTAAACAACAATTTTAACAGTTGAGTTTAACTTTAGTTTACATTTTCTATATTAAAAGGACATACAGTCCTCATATTTTCAATTACTCTGCAGAGACTTTTATCTTCCTTTGTGCAGAACTTCTATAAATCAAAGAACACTCAAGTTCAGAGGCCGACCCTCTGGAATAATTTAGCAAATACTCTCAAATCAATTTCCTCACTGGACTATTTTATAAGACAATTAAGACAAACATTGATTTGTAATGCTATTTAATATTTGGACTACTGTAAGTCAACTTGCCTGTTCATGACTGTTGTGATAAAATCATGTTTATGGGGGAGGTGATCTTATAAGAGCAGTAAGGTCTTCTCATTCTCTACTGCACAGTCATTTCTGTTTTTACCTGTTCAAAATGTTGTTTTTAATATATGTGCAAGTAAAATCTATCTATCTGTTTACTGTCTCTCCTGAAATTACATTTTGCATATTAGTACTATATTGACCCCAAATGCTACAATGAGTTCTTTGTCTCCTTGGATAAAATACTATAACAGTGTGATGGAGAGGAAGTCATACTATTGGGTGATTTCAGTATAAACTGGTCTGAAAAATCCTGAAGGAAAAAAATTAAAGGAAATAACAGAATCATTTCAAATGACAGAAATGTTGAACAACCAAATCCTCTCAGACCTTAATAGATCTAATATTTACAAGCCTGAATGAATGATAAAAACATATAATATAATCACAGGCATGTCAGACCACAATCTGACATTAGTATCTAGAAAACTAACTAAAGCACGGTATAATAGAGAAAGACCCATAAAAAGTAAAGTACTGAATGCATTGCAATTATTTGAAAGGGAGATTTACAATTGGTTGAAAATTATATTAAATAAGGTGGGAAGAGCTTATTGCACTTAAATCCTGTGAGCGGGAGCAGGGCTGTCACGATTTAATGACAGTTTTAAACAATATTCTATTAAAGTATACTAAAAACATTCCAAGAAAATCAAATGTTCAACCTAATGAAAAAACGAGACGCGTCTTTCGAAATATTCTTAAAATTAGAATTATCTACCGGTCATCTAATTTTCACAAGTCTGAGAGCGGCAGTAGCCCAGTTGGTAGAGCATTTGCCCACTGATCTGAAGGTTGGCGGTTTGAGTCCAGCTCTCAACATAAACATCATCGGTTGAGTAGTCAGATCCACTGACCCACAGGTTGGCTGGTGTGATTCCAGCTCATACAGATGAATGCTGTTGTTGTGTCCTTGGGCAAGACACTTAACCCACCTTGCCTACAGTGTCTGTGTACACTGGTGTGTGAATGGGTGAGTGGTTCCTTGTTGTAAAGCGCTTTGAGTGCCTTGAAGGTGGAAAAGTGCTATAGAAAAATGTGACCATTTACCAAATAAAGTCACAGCCACTGTCATGGGCCAAACTTTTTTCTTGAAATAATTAAAAATGCACAAGGTAATAGTCAAATCATGTGGGGAAACTACTGACAAACTTGACTATGTTTTGGTAATAGCAATTCATTAAATTTTTTTTTTTTTTTATTCAGTCCATAAACTGTCTCCGAACTTTCAAACTATTCCCTCTACCCCAATCAGAAATCAATCCAACTTTAATCTATTACCAACAAATGAAATCAAGGTTGGGAAAATTATCTGTTCACTGAATAGTAGTAAATCAAAGGATATTTAAGCAGTTGATACCTTTTTTTAAGAAACAAAGGGGCACTTTCTGGTCCCTTTAATATTCTGATTTTTAAAATCTATCTATGAGGGTGTGTTTCCTGGAGCCATAAAACCTGCCGTAGTCACCCCTATTTTTAAATCAGGTGACAGACAAGATGTTCGCAATTATCGCCCTATAAGCTTCCTCCCAGGTGTCTCTAAAGTGCTTGAGAGGGTTGTGGCAGAGTAACTTACTGCACACTTTGATTCAAACTCTCTTTACACCCAATGCAATTTGCATTTAGACAAAAATACTCAACAGACTTAGCCTGCTACCTTCTGGAAAGTATCAGGGCTCACAAAGATCAGGGAAGAGTAGTTGGAGCAGTCTTGCTTGATCTGCGTAAAGCCTTCGACATTGTAAATCACCAGATACTTCTCAGCAAACTAAATGACTACAACCTTTCCACGCACATCCAACACTGGAATAGGTCATATATGAGTGACCGGATTCAGTGTATCCAACTGAATAACACACTATCACCCTTTAAAGCCACGTCTGTGGGAGTGCTCCAGGGGTCTATTCTTGGATCTTTGCTGTTTAGTATTTATATAAATGTACTGATGCTGATATAATAATGTATAATAATGATGAGTGCTTTTTACTTATGGGAAAAACTAATCGGAGGTAACAGAAAAACTGACAAGAGAAATGGAAAAGGTTGCAAATTGACTTCAGAATTCCTGCCTTACCTTAAATATTGTTAAAACGGTTTCAGTATTTGTTATCATTAAGCGTAAATCTCAACAGACTCATGAAATTTTTATAAATGGACAAAACATTAGGAATGTAGATGAATTTAAATATTTTGGTTTATTATTTGACTCAAAACTTAATTTTATAAGTCACATAAAAAAAACTTGGAAATGCACTGAAGTTTAACTTGATGAATTTTAAACATATTAGAAATTCTTTTACAGTTGAGGCATCATATACATATTTTAATGCCATGATTGTTTCGCATCTTCGATATTGTATTTAGGGGTGTCAAATGATCGCGTTAATTGCGATTAATTAATTACAGTCATATTTAGCGCGTTGTGTTTTTTAATCGCGTTAATCTCATTTTTAATCTCTAACTTTAGTGTTTCTGTATGTGAGTTTCTTTATTATAAAACCTGTTTTTATGTGTTGTTGGGACAACAACACACACACACACACACACACACACAAAACACATTTATGATTTTTTTTATTTCGGTAATTCCACTCATTGCCGGAAACCCACACAAAACGCAGTAACAGCGATGTAAACGTCATGTTAACGTTGGCGGCGTCAGTCGCACAATGGACGAGGTCGAAGAGCCAGTAGAACAGAGGCAGCAGCGCACAGGTAAAAACGCATTCGTGTCTTGGAAATTATTCTCCCGACGTGAAATATAAAAGAAATTAACAAATATAATATCGCCTACATCTTAAATGTCACTGGTGAAAACAACCTGCATAGGCTCATGATGTCTGCACTACTGTCCTATAGTGACCTGCCACATGAGGGGACACACACACAAACACACACAGACACAAACAAACACACACCTTCATCATCGTCATTAACCTGAGAACGCGCGGACCAGGTTTCCTTCCGTAGACACTGCGCGGACACCGACGTGCTCCCGTGCGCCGCGTGTGGATCGTGTTTTCTCGCTACGCTGCGTAAACCGCGCTTCCTCCTGTGCGCCTCTAAACGAGAACTAACACCAAGACTAAAACCAGGGCTAATCCAGTCCAGGACTAAACCAGGACTAAACCAGGACTAAACCAGAACTAACACCAGGACTAAACCAGGTCTAAACCAGGACTAAACCAGGACTAAACCAGAACTAAAACCAGAACTAAAACCAGAACTAAAACCAGGTCTAAACCAGGACTAAACCAGGACTAAACCAGGTCTAAACCAGGTCTAAACCAGGTCTAAACTAGGACTAAACCAGGACTAAACCAGAACTAACACCAGGACTAAACCAGGTCTAAACCAGGACTAAACCAGGTCTAAACCAGGACTAAACCAGGTCTAAACCAGGACTAAACCACAACTAACACCAGGACTAAAACCAGGATTAATCTATTCCAGGACTAAACTAGGACTAAAGCAGGTCTAAACCAGGTCTAAACCAGGACTAAAACCAGTGATCTCATATATAAAGCATTTCTCTATCAATGATATTTTTAATATGGTTAAGGAAAGACTGGACTTTTTATTGTCTTTAAGTAGACAAAAGTTATTATGTTCAGATTTCCTCGTCTTTGCTACTTTACAACAAACAGTTTCTTATTCATGGAGACTTGGGCTCAACAGCCAATTTGGAGAGATTTGTTAAACAATAAATGACTTTATAAAGTCACTTTTTAAAATCTATATTAGTCTTTTGATCTGCCACAATAATGTAATAATGAATTTAAATGAAAATACCTCAAATTGAAGGCTTTTCTCAGCAATTTTTAGGTGAGATTAAAATGAGATTATATATATATATATCATAATTAATTAATCTCTCAATTTTTTTAATCGCATGACAGCACTAATTGTATTACAAGGTGGTCTCAGGTGTGTAAAACATCTCCAAAGCCGACAGAAACATTGTATAAACATGCACTAAAAATCCATGATAAAAAGCCTCACTTGCACCCCCACTGTTCAATATTTGTCAAATATAAATAGCAAAATTTTGATAACTTGCTTAAATTTAATCAAATGTTAACATTATTTAAAATCATTCATAACTCAGCTGCCCCTCCATTGAGAAAGTTTGTGGTGCCTACTTCAGAGAAAACCTGCCGAGCCACATGGTCCACGGCCAGAGGAGAGTGTAGTGTTCCAAGATGTAGAACCTCCTTTGGTCAATCAGTTCTCATATAGAGCCATAAACCTCTGGAACAGCGTCCCACATGAAATTATATCATGTACTAATTATGAAATGTTTGCACGGTTGGCCGAACAACAACTTTTAACCAAACAAACCTGTACACATTAATCTGTCCTGTATGAATGGAGCAATATGAACTGTAAATATGTAAATAGAGTATGGATGTGGTAACTGAGACTGAATGGAACTAGTTTTACTTTTTGACTGACTGGATGAACGATTGCATCAGTATACATTGTATTGTATTTTATTGGCATGTTCGCCATTTATGATATCAACCTGTGCAGTCACTGAAGGTGGAAATTAGCAATTTTGCTATAACCTAGCACAAGCATATGGCCTCTTTGTGTAGCTCAATGTTTTTATGTGCACTGTCCCTGACAAATAAACAAATAAATTAAACTAAAGTAAACAGCCTGAGGCATATTCTCTTTCATGTGAAAAATAACACAGTTTGTTTTTCTTGCTGTATGCTATCTTTTTTGTCTACTTATTTAGAATGTATCATTACCATTCATATTTTTTTACTATTTGTTATTATAATATATTGTGATAAGTGAACTGTTCCCAAGTAATTTCCCTTGTGGATCAATAAAATTTGTTTAAGTCTAAGTCTAAATAAGAAATGTAATGATAGACAATGTTCCTAGAAAATTTACCTTTAATGCCATTTAGAAGATAACATGGTTTGTTTGTCTTAATGTACAATTATTGGTGATCTGAATTGCTTTCAGAAATTCTTGAAAAGACCTGACACAATGTAGTCACTTGCTTCTCCATCAATGAGGCCTGTGGCATTGTTGTGGATGAACCAGCAAGGGATGTTCTCTCCGTTCTTTATATTATTCCTGAAGTCTCTCTGCCAGCCTCTGTAAAACAAGATTGTTAAATTGTATTAATGAGGCAAAAATGAAATAAAACTGCTGTGAAACATGTTGCACCTTGTCACATTGAGCTGGTGTCCTTTTACAAACATAGTGGCATCTGGTTTCTCTGGGGATTCTCCTGGACGCAGGTCAGACACTTCAAACTCAATGTTGTGATAAAATTGACCTGGAGACAAAAGTGCAGAATAGATGGGTATAAAATTGTAAGAATGGCTTAACTTCTTTACTGTGCAAGACTGCTCTTCATCAAAGATTTTAATCACTGAATTACCTAGAAGACCATGGACATTGGGGGACAAAAGATGGCTATCTAGTGTGTAGAAGCCCAGGTAGTCTCTGTGGTATGGGTGCTTCTCCCACACTTTATGTAATAAGATCACAAACTTCACAGAGTCTTTTAAAGTCACAGTTAAGCTGCGGTCTTTGCTCAACAGTAAATCCAGACTAGGGTCAAAAGAGAAGCTCATTAAAGGTGGCGACATATAAAATGTATTAATACAGAACCAATATGAAAGTGAAAACAGTATTTCTGAGTTGACACTCACTTGGGTCCTTTAAGTGATGCTGTACCAGACCATAGAAGAGTGACCCATTTGCCGTCCTGGAACACAGAGATGTCCTGAGTGCTCACCTCCAGCTGTACTCCCAAGGTTTTATGGACAATTCCAAAGCGACTAAAATATGTATTGATTTGACCATCAGGGGGTATTGCCTTGTCTCCTATTGTCTGTCCATTTACCAGAATACCTGAACAACCATGGGAAGAGAGTGAGAGCTTGTAATACAATTTACTTGTAAATTAAATAAAAACACAAAACAATACCAGATTCTTGGTCTTTCACTAAAGTAAAGATAGTCCCAGGTTTGTTGTTAATATTGAAGCATAGAGCGTCTCCTCTGTCTGGCAGCTCGATCAGGAAGTGAGGGTCACCATCCACTACAGGATTACAAAATTATATAAGTGGAAGTATTGCGTGGCAGCCAGTGGTGAAGCACCCAAATTAACCAAAACAAACATGGCAACGCTGACAGATGTACATCAGCCTATTTTAGCGTCAATACAGACTATTTTGTTTGAGAAAAACACATGCAGAAGGTAAACCCTTTGTGCATTTGTGGACAGGGAATATGTTTGTGCCTTTCTTTTCACTGGATTTAACTAAAGTTCGATTTTTCGGCTTGTTCTGCTGTTGTAACGATTTAACCAATCAGATCATCAGAGATTGATAATGTGTAGAACTCAATTCAGAGTACTACACATATCAATCTGGTGTGAGCTAGATTAATAATAACAAGTTCAAGTAACAACTCTACACTTTTTCTTTTTTTTCATGGTAAAAACAAAGGTATTTGTATATTGCTGTAACCACTACTCTGGACCTGCCAGTTAGATAGGTTTACTTTGTAGTGATTCAGTGTGACACTGACACTTGAATGTGTCAATAACAGTTTTTCCCACCAACCACAATGTTGACGTCTTACCCAGTTGAACAGGTTGTATGGGTCTGTGATAGCTTGTGCCTATAAGCAATAAATAAATTCAGGTGAGGCTTACTGGTTTGCATATGAACAACATTGAAATGCCAAAGTTCTCTTACTTGTCACTCTCATATGCTGTGCTGTTAGGCCCATTTTCTCTGCCTGTTGACGTTGTTCTGTAAATTAAAAGAAATAAATCAATCAATAAATAAATACTTTAAGGAAAAGCATGTCCAATAGGTAGAGAACAGTTATAGGACTTGGATGTACCCTCTGTCAACTTATCAGCCACTAGGGGTGGGTCTTCAGATTCTGGTTTTGTTACAACCATGGATGTGAGAGGGGTCACAAAATTATACTTCAGGGACATCTCTAGTGCTTCGGCTTTATGCTTGTCCTTTTCTTCAGCCCTGCCAGTCTTACTACAATTCAAAAATATAATCATATTAAAAACAGTATAACTTATGTCTTCAAAATGAGATGACTTTTTTTTTGGCTGTTAAGGGTAAAATGTAGTTAAAGATGCACTATGTAACATTTCTGGTTGAGGACCTATGGAGATGCCATTGTTTTGCCCAGAGTATTCCAGAGTGAGGCATTACATGAGAGAGAGGTATTTTATTGATCCCAAGTGAAGTTTACACTGCATTTCTCAGTGGTCTTTGTGTCTCAGTCAAAGATCTTAATGCAGCAAAGCAGGAGGAAGGTAGGGTCAGCAGATCTGTGTCAGGGCAGTTTGAGAAGAGAATGAACCAAAAGTGTCCCTCTCTGGAAGGGCATTTCTCTTGCTCCACTCATTTGTTTAGATCAGTGATGAAAATGGCTCATTCCTTCAAAGTGTTTCCTTTGAAAAGTCTTATAGTATTTGCACTGGAAGGTCTTCTGTGCACATTTGGTTTAAAATGCCTGTAGCATCTCAGAGATCCATAGCTAGCTCCTTAGTTACACTCTCGCACAGTCTCCATGGATAAGGGGAAAACAAAACAGCTCATTTTTCACAATCAGTCCCTTTGAACTGAGTTAAAAAAAAAACTGAGCTAAAAAAACAAAAAGTTTCAAAAACTGCTCAGAGTGTGAGCCAGGTATCCAAAAAAGCAGCCAACCACTCCATTGGTTGGATTGACCATATGTATCTATTGTGCGTATATTTAACAACATTTCACTCAAAAATATCTTAAAAAATATGCATTGTTCCTGTGAGCCAGATCACCTGTCCGCTGATTTGACCTGTAACTTTACCTGTTAGTACCACCTGCTTGTCTTCATTGTGCTCGTTAGGTTATGTAAGGTTAGGTTATACAAAACTGTGAAACATTCTTGGCAAGGCAATAACATCTACATAAAGACAAGCAAGTGGGAGAATCTCCATCAGAAAAAGATGCATGGTGCACCTTTTATTGATGAAAAGAAAAAGTTAATTGAGACCTCTTTTCCAGAAGCTGTTGAATGGTGAGATATGCCCACAGGCGCTCAGTAAAGTCTCCAAATATGTACTCCTCATCTGGATACATCACAGCCCAGTCAAGAGCACTGGCCTGGCCCTGCACCTCGTAGTCTTCAAGCTTAAAGGCAGAAAGACATAGGTGCTTTGAGGATCACCATACGAATTCTTAAAATCTCTGCCATTGTACTTTTTAATGTTTTAAATCCACACCCCAACTCCGAAAACCTCCACAGGAAAATTATCAATGCTGTTATCCATAAGTCGACCGGCCACTACGATCTCTGCGCCGTTGAACAAATGGTCGAAGTGGTTTGTGGTCAATGAGTCCACGGTGGTGACGGGATACTTCAAATCAACCCCTAACAGCAGGGGATTGGACACCTCTTCATAGAAACCCTAGAAGCAACAAAAGACTTGCAGAAAGTGTGATTTATGAAATTTGGGATCAAGGGGTCTCACTTGTAGTTGTAGAGCTGCGTCAGAGTCCTCAAAGATTCTGCGGGCAAATCCCTTGTTCTCTTGGCTCATCACATCAAGAAAGGAGTATTCTACGTCATTCCCAAAGCCAAGACAGTACAGAGACATATTTCCACTGATAGCATTTTGCACATTTTTTTGGATCATGGCAGGGTTACTTTCCCCTGAAATAAGAATGAAAACATGAACTCTTAAAATGATTTTTTCTTCTTTCTAAATGTAGTTCAATAAGTTCATTACATCCTGAAATAGCTAACAGCATAATCTCAGCTCCAACTTTCCTTCCTACCTAATCTGAATGAAGACACACACACACAAACATACACACATGCATACATACATATATACATACCTGAATTTGGCATGCCATCAGTCAGTAACATAATTGCATCAGCACTTCTTTGGGGAAGTTTTTCATTTTTCCTTGCTGTGTGAAGCATCTCAACAGCTTTCAGCACCGCGTCATTAATATTTGTCCCTAAGTATTATGAAAAGAAGAGCGTAATATTTATACTGGATTTTTTGCACTGTTTACTGATGCTTTGCAGTGACGTCATGCTGGGGGTGTTCTGCCTGTATGTTTATGATGGATTGTTCAGAAGTTACCATGGTGACACAATGTATGCATTTGCACACACTGTCACATAAGTTTTAAGTTATTAATAAGTTATAAATACTAAATGGATTTAAACAATACTTTTTCAGGAACCTGTGATCAATACAAGGTTCATGGTGCTGTGTACGTGTTTGAGTTTAAAAAATGGTGAAACCAACTAACTGAAAAATGGTTGGCTAATGCTAGTTAGTTTGTGACTGTAATGTTATTTGAAAGGAACTTGTTTAACACCACAAATCAGCTCATCTGTTGTAATTCTAACTAAGTCAGTTCTTTTTGGACAGATTGTGTTAAACAAAGCTCAGATAGAGGTCTAACTACAGTAACAAAGCTTCAGACAGAGAACAGCCTCTCGTTAGAGTCACGCCCCCAGGGAATGTTGACGACATCAGCTGCAAAATATCAATAGTCATAACTGTAGAAATTGGCAAAGGAGAAATTCAATTTGTCAACTGGACAAACATTTATTTTGGTTGAAAACATTTCGCAGCTCATCCAAGCTACTTCTTCAGTTTGGGTCAGAATGCTGGTGGACACTTCCTTATATCTGCCTGAAGGGAGGAGCTAACTACACTGAAGCTACTCTGAAACTAACACTCTACTTGTTTACAGTTTTTGTTTATTAGCTAGGCTCTGTACTGAGTGTGGGGACATATTAGCATAATTATTCAGGCCCACCTCTGGCCCTGACCTGGCTACCCCTATTCTCTTTATTTTAAGTTTGAGGATGGATGGGAGACAGATGATGTATGAGGTCTCCATTTCTGTTCAAGGAAGAATTGTTTTTCCTACAAACATAGTTTCAACTCCCGTCTCTTTTGGTAGTGTCCACCAGTGTTCTGATCAGAAATGAAGAAGCAGCTTGGATGAGCTGTGAAAAGTTTTTGACCTAAATAAACATTTGTCCAGTTGACAAATTGAATTTCTCCTTTGCCATGGATTCGTGACGACTGAGGGATTCTACACACAATTTTGAAAATTGACTACCTCCCCATGCGTACATTCCCCTTGTTTCTTGCATTGCTTTATTGACAGCTTCCTTGGTAGCTTGTTGCATTGTTGATGCCAATGGTAAAACATCACTGCTAAACTTGACAATGCCAAAGTGATCCTCCTCTTGCAGGTCTTGGAGGATTTTTGTCATTGCCTCTTGAGTCTAGAACAACATTTCCATATTTAGAATCCAGGTCATTAGAGAGAATAAGGAATCATCTTCTATCTGTTTAATAGATCTGGAATTGTGCTGTGTTACCTGTATTATCTTTCTGCCACCCATGGAACCGCTAAGGTCAATAACAAACATCACATTCATTGGGACACGCCGTAGGTCAGGGGGAGCAAAGTAATGCACAAAGTATCCATTGATAACCTGGTTTAAAGAACACATGGGTTAAAAGCAATAATAATAATAAAATAAAATTAATTACTTAAGTGTTATTTTCTATTAAATCCAATGTTCAAGCACTGATTCCATTTAGCCACAATTAGCTCTACTATTCTGTAAAACACTTTGAATAAGTTTGTGTATGAATGTGTTAAACTTGACTGACTATTGCTTTTATAAAACTACTTTACTATACTCAGGAACTACATGCACACCATGCTATGCCATTGAATGTATTAGAAGTATTGCCATATAGATACTTACATTACACCTGCAACCTGAAAAACTGTTTTCAAAGTATATTTTAAAGGAGTTTGCCTCTCCACCAGCTAATATTTAAAACAATGGTGTTGTTACGACCCCCGCTTGGGTCTGTACTTTGTGGGTGCATGTTGTGCTGCTGCTGGCTCTCTCTCTCCCCCTCCCTTCCAGATTCCAGAGTGTGGGAGGGCCAGTCTATGAGCTGCACCATACTGTAGGCACCCACCACCTTTAAAAGCTGGCTGCTGGAGACTGCCCACTCTCTTCTTTTTCTCCTTTCCACCATGTTTCCACAATTTTATGTGTACCATGTTATTTAAATAAATACCTATTTTCCTTTTTAAACATGTGTGGACTCCATATTGTCCAAACCCTGAGCCAGTTTGTGACAGTGTTTTGATGAATACCTGTATATCGCCAAGGCCCTTTTCTCTCCTCACGTCATATTTTACAATAAAATCTCCATTAATCAATGTCTCTTCACAGTCTGGACAACTCCTCTGCTGCTCCAGTGTTGGCGAAAAGAAGACGCGTGCCTAAGCAAAGAAATAATGAAAACAATTGCAATTTTTAGTTGTGGATATAAAAAAAACAATTTCTAACATGCTTGAAATATAATTGATTATACTTTTTTGTCTGTTACAGTTTTCTCCACTAGAGGGAGCAGCTCATTAGAGAGGAAAGTGGACTGGACATCAACATGTGAAATTCCCTGAGGTTCAAAGATGTTTGTAACAATCTGAAAACGAATACAAATCATGTGTAAGCTTTTTAATGCATTTATGTATTATTGGAGATGGCTGATGTCACGTGTACCTTAAACTCTTGAATGGGCTGCTTGGGCCGAACTCGGGTAACGATCTCATACTGGCCCAGTTTTCTCTGTAAGAGCTCTTCGTATGTCAGCGTGAATGTTACACCACTTAAAGCTGCAATGTTAACAGAGACAGAAAACTTCTCCATCTTTCTCCCTGAAGCCCTGAAATACACCAGTTAAATTATGTGAAAAAGGAATCTATTTTTTATATTCACAGTGTTGTAGATGTATGTGAATATTATATGTTCATATAATAAGTAAAAGCCCCAAACCATTGAGTTACGTTTGACTCGGGGACGTCTCAATCATGTTTTTTTTTTTTTTTTTTTTGTGGCTCCCAATGTTTTCATTATTTACAATTGTATTTATGGAATTTATGCTGTGCCTTTAAAATTAAGTATTCCATGGTGAATTTAGCTCCAGTTGAATAAAATCTAAATCACATATAAAAAGTTCCCCTTAAAATAGCTTAATGATTTGTTATCATATTGTGTGGAAAATCCTCCTTCCCTCCCATTGTCCTGCCTTATTCCCTCCTTTGAGCTGCCAGATTCCACCACTGTAATATCCTTGTTAATGAAGGATGAGCGGACAACAGGTTGTAGAATGGTTGTAGATGACTTAGGTTTTACTGAACGTTACTCAATCACAGTTCAACAGTAACCGGGAACAACTGACACATTTTTCAAACCTTCAGCCTATACTGCCACCTAGTGGTCTACACGAGGTATAACATGTATCTACTACAACCACCATGTTGGCACAATCTTGTAAAAACTGGCTTTAACTCTCATATCAAAACTACAAAACATTTTTTCAGGCCCAAGTTTGACACAGTTTAGGCTAGTAAAAATCTTACCATATTCTTGTCAGTACTTCTTTTCTATGGGTAAAAAAAACAGATGGTTAGTCCATATGGTTGTTGTTGTCATAACTTGTAAGCAGCCACACACACACACACACACACACACACACACACACACACACACACACACACACACACACACACACACACACACACACACCTTTTTTAAATCTTTTAAAATCTTTTTGAGACATAAGTAGTAGAAGAATTAAAAGGAGAAAAAGAAAATGGATCATGAGTTTCAAAAATATCTCTATTTTACATATTGTGGGATGAGACTAATTAAAATCAGTGTCGTAATTGAGTGAATGTACATCACCCAGTTCTGACTGAGAACAGTGATCACATTTACCTGCAGTGATCTTGGGGCTCCACTGGAAAGCTAAAAGTACAGAAAATGCTTCAACTAATAATAAAAAAAAAAACAGCAACATAATCTAAACATACAAATAGGCCTACCTGCGTGTTGGCTGCTTCCTCCAAAGAAACCAGCACAGCTCCATGGGCCAGCCCAGGAAGCACAAGGCCCAGGCAGCCCCAGAGCAGCAGGCGTCGGACACCCAAAAGTCCAGACATGACCCAATCTACACTGAACACTCATACACTAGAACATCACCAAATAAGCAGTGCCCTGGCTGAAGGGAGGGCCAAAATTGTGTTTGTCTGAGTGAATGTTGACCAACAGGAGCAAGGACTTTTTGGAAGATAGCCAATAGTGCATGCATGATTCACGTAAAACAAAAATAAATAAATACATGTAAACATATTTTTTATGTTTTTGAATTAGAAACAAACTAAAAACGTTTAAGCTCCATGTGGCTAATCATAATTAATCATTATAATCAATTAAATAAGAAATACAATGAAAACACAATGTTCCCAGAAAGTTTACCTTTAATGCCATTTAGAAGATAACATGGTTTGTTTGTCTTAATGTACAATTATTGGTGATCTGAATTGCTTTCAGAAATTCTTGAAAAGACCTGACACAATGTAGTCACTTGCTTCTCCATCAATGAGGCCTGTGGCATTGTTGTGGATGAACCAGCAAGGGATGTTCTCTCCGTTCTTTATATTATTCCTGAAGTCTCTCTGCCAGCCTCTGTAAAACAAGATTGTTAAATTGTATTAATGAGGCAAAAATGAAATAAAACTGCTGTGAAACATGTTGCACCTTGTCACATTGAGCTGGTGTCCTTTTACAAACATAGTGGCATCTGGTTTCTCTGGGGATTCTCCTGGACGCAGGTCAGACACTTCAAACTCAATGTTGTGATAAAATTGACCTGGAGACAAAAGTGCAGAATAGATGGGTATATAAAATTGTAAAAATGGCTTAACTTCTTTTACTGTGCAAGACTGCTCTTCATCAAAGATTTTAATCACTGAATTACCTAGAAGACCATGGACATTGGGGGACAAAAGATGGCTATCTAGTGTGTAGAAGCCCAGGTAGTCTCTGTGGTATGGGTGCTTCTCCCACACTTTATGTAATAAGATCACAAACTTCACAGAGTCTTTTAAAGTCACAGTTAAGCTGCGGTCTTTGCTCAACAGTAAATCCAGACTAGGGTCAAAAGAGAAGCTCATTAAAGGTGGCGACATATAAAATGTATTAATACAGAACCAATATGAAAGTGAAAACAGTATTTCTGAGTTGACACTCACTTGGGTCCTTTAAGTGATGCTGTACCAGACCATAGAAGAGTGACCCATTTGCCGTCCTGGAACACAGAGATGTCCTGAGTGCTCACCTCCAGCTGTACTCCCAAGGTTTTATGGACAATTCCAAAGCGACTAAAATATGTATTGATTTGACCATCAGGGGGTATTGCCTTGTCTCCTATTGTCTGTCCATTTACCAGAATACCTGAACAACCATGGGAAGAGAGTGAGAGCTTGTAATACAATTTACTTGTAAATTAAATAAAAACACAAAACAATACCGGATTCTTGGTCTTTCACTAAAGTAAAGATAGTCCCAGGTTTGTTGTTAATATTGAAGCATAGAGCGTCTCCTCTGTCTGGCAGCTCAATCAGGAAGTGAGGGTCACCATCCACTACAGGATTACAAAATTATATAAGTGGAAGTATTGCGTGGCAGCCAGTGGTGAAGCACCCAAATTAACCAAAACAAACATGGCAACGCTGACAGATGTACATCAGCCTATTTTAGCGTCAATACAGACTATTTTGTTTGAGAAAAACACATGCAGAAGGTAAACCCTTTGTGCATTTGTGGACAGGGAATATGTTTGTGCCTTTCTTTTCACTGGATTTAACTAAAGTTAGATTTTTTGGCTTGTTCTGCTGTTGTAACGATTTAACCAATCAGATCATCAGAGATTGATAATGTGTAGAACTCAATTCAGAGTACTACACATATCAATCTGGTGTGAGCTAGATTAATAATAACAAGTTCAAGTAACAACTCTACACTTTTTCTTTTTTTTCATGGTAAAAACAAAGGTATTTGTATATTGCTGTAACCACTACTCTGGACCTGCCAGTTAGATAGGTTTACTTTGTAGTGATTCAGTGTGACACTGACACTTGAATGTGTCAATAACAGTTTTTTCCCACCAACCACAATGTTGACGTCTTACCCAGTTGAACAGGTTGTATGGGTCTGTGATAGCTTGTGCCTATAAGCAATAAATAAATTCAGGTGAGGCTTACTGGTTTGCATATGAACAACATTGAAATGCCAAAGTTCTCTTACTTGTCACTTTCATATGCTGTGCTGTTAGGCCCATTTTCTCTGCCTGTTGACGTTGTTCTGTGAATTAAAATAAATAAATCAATAAATAAATACTTTAAGGAAAAGCATGTCCAATAGGTAGAGAACAGTTATAGGACTTGGATGTACCCTCTGTCAACTTATCAGCCACTAGCGGTGGGTCTTCAGATTCTGGTTTTGTTACAACCATGGATGTGAGAGGGGTCACAAAATTATACTTCAGGGACATCTCTAGTGCTTCGGCTTTATGCTTGTCCTTTTCTTCAGCCCTGCCAGTCTTACTACAATTCAAAAATATAATTATATTAAAAACAGTATAATTTATGTTTTTAAAATGAGATGACTTTTTTGGCTGTTAAGGGGAAAAAGTTGTTAAAGATGCACTATGTAACATGGAGGACCTTTGGAGATGCCATTGTTTTGTCCAGAATATTCCACAGTGTGGCATTACATGAGAGAATTGATCCTGAGTGAAATTTAAACTGCACGTCTCAGTCGTCTTTAAGTCTCAGGCAAAGATCTTAGTGCAGCATAACAGGAGGAAGGTAGGGTCAGCAAATCTGTGTCAGGGCAGTTTGAGGAAAGGAAAAACCAAAAGTGTCCCTCCTTTGGGTCCTGCAGCACCACAGCAGCCGGCAGGGGTCAGCCAGGTGAACACAACAGGAAAGGCCTTGCTCTTGCTCCACTCAGGTGTTTCAGTCAGTGATGAAATGGCTCATTCCCTCAAAGTGTTTCCTTTGAAAAGTCTTATAGTATTTCCACTGGAGGGTCTTCTGTGCACATTTGGTGTAAAAAGCCTGTAGCATCTCAGAGATCCATAGCTAGCTCCTTAGTTACCCTCTCCACTCCACCCCATTGCAATGGTTGAACTAACCATATGTATCTATTGTGCATATATTTAAAAACATTTCACTCAAAAATACCTTAAAAACATGCATTGTTCCTGTGAGCCAGATCACCTGTCCGCTGATTTGACCTGTAACTTTACCTGTTAGTATCACCTGCTTGTCTTCATTGTGCTCGTTAGGTTATGTAAGGTTAGGTTATACAAAACTGTGAAACATTCTTGGCAAGGCAATAACATCTACATAAAGACAAGCAAGTGGGAGAATCTCCATCAGAAAAAGTTGCATGGTGCACCTTTTATTGATGAAAAGAAAAAGTTAATTGAGACCTCTTTTCCAGAAGCTGTTGAATGGTGAGATATGCCCACAGGCGCTCAGTAAAGTCTCCAAATATGTACTCCTCATCTGGATACATCACAGCCCAGTCAAGAGCACTGGCCTGGCCCTGCACCTCGTAGTCTTCAAGCTTAAAGGCAGAAAGACATAGGTGCTTTGAGGATCACCACACAAATTCTTAAAATTTCTGTTGTTGTACTTTTTAATGTTTTAAATCCACACCCCAACTCCGAAAACCTCCACAGGAAAATTATCAATGCTGTTATCCATAAGTCGACCGGCCACTACGATCTCTGTGCCGTTGAACAAATGGTCGAAGTGGTTTGTGGTCAATGAGTCCACGGTGGTGACGGGATACTTCAAATCAACCCCTAACAGCAGCGGACTAGACACCTCTTCATAGAAACCCTAGAACCAACAAAAGACTTGCAGAAAGTGTGATTTATGAAATTTGGGATCAAGGGGTCTCACTTGTAGTTGTAGAGCTGCGTCAGAGTCCTCAAAGATTCTGCGGGCAAATCCCTTGTTCTCTTGGCTCATCACATCAAGAAAGGAGTATTCTACGTCATTCCCAAAGCCAAGACAGTACAGAGACATATTTCCACTGATAGCATTTTGCACATTTTTTTGGATCATGGCAGGGTTACTTTCCCCTGAAATAAGAATGAAAACATGAACTCTTAAAATGATTTTTTCTTCTTTCTAAATGTAGTTCAATAAGTTCATTACATCCTGAAATAGCTAACAGCATAATCTCAGCTCCAACTTTCCTTCCTACCTAATCTGAATGAAGACACACACACACAAACATACACACATGTATACATACATATATACATACCTGAATTTGGCATGCCATCAGTCAGTAACATAATTGCATCAGCACTTCTTTGGGGAAGTTTTTCATTTTTCCTTGCTGTGTGAAGCATCTCAACAGCTTTCAGCACCGCGTCATTAATATTTGTCCCTAAGTATTATGAAAAGAAGATTGTAATTTTTAGACTGGATTTATTTGCACTGTTTACTGATGCTTTGCAGTGACATCATGCTGGGGGTGCTCTGCCTGTATGTTTATGAAGTTACACAATGCATACATTTGCACACATTGCTAAAAATATTTATCTGAAAACGCAAGAAAAAAATTACTAAATAGATTTAAACAACACATTTTCAGGAACCTGTGATCAATACAAGTGTTCATGGTGCTGTGTACGTGTTTGAGTTTAAAAAATGGTGAAAACAACTAACTGAAAAATAGTTGGCTAATGCTACCTAGTTTGTGACTGTAATGTTATTTGAAAGGCACTTGTTTGACACAACAAACCAGCTCATCTGTTGTAATTCTAACAGTTTTTTTTGGACAGATTGTGTTAAACAAAGCTCAGATAAAAGTCTAGAGTAACAAAGCATTAGACAGATCAGAGCTTCCAGTTAGAATCACATCCCCAGAGAATGTTGACGACATCAGCTGTAAAATATCAATAGTCTATCAATAGTCATAATTTAAAAAATGTACTACCTCCAACTGCGTTCAATCTACTTGTTTTTTGCATTGCTTTCTTGACAGCTTCCTGGGTAGCTTGTTGCAGTGTCGGATCCAAGGGTCTAACGTCAAAACTAAATATGACTATGGCAAAGTGATCCTCCTCTTGCAGGTCTTGGAGGATTTTTGTCATTGCCTCTCGAGTCTAGAAGAACATTTCCATGTTTAGAACATCATAGAATCATTCTCCATCTATTTAATAGATCTGGGAATTGTGTTACCTGTACTATTTTTCTGCCGCTCATGGAACCACTAACGTCAATGACAAACACTACATTCACTGGGACACGGCGTAGGTCAGGGGGAGCAAAGTAATGCACAAAGTGTCCATTGATAATCTGGTTTAAAGAACACATGGATTAGAAAAAAAAAAAAAGATTACTTGTTTTCTCTACTATTTTTTAAAACACAAATATATATATATATATATATATATATATATATATATATATATATATATATATATATATATATATATATATATTTTTTTTTTTTTTTTTTTTTTTTTTGAAGGAGTTTGCCTCTCCATCAGCTAATATTTAAAACAGTGGCAGTGTTTTGATGAATACCTGTATATCGCCAAGGCCCTTTTCTCTCCTCACGTCATATTTTACAATAAAATCTCCATTAATCAATGTCTCTTCACAGTCTGGACAACTCCTCTGCTGCTCCAGTGTTGGCGAAAAGAAGACGCGTGCCTAAGCAAAGAAATAATGTAAAAAAAAAATAGCTATTTTAATTTGTGGATGCAAAACATATTTTTCTGACATGTTTGAAATATAATTGATTATACTTTTTTGTCTGTTACAGTTTTCTCCACTAGAGGAAGCAGCTCATTGGAGAGGAAAGTGGACTGGACATCAACATTTGAAATTCCCTGAGGTTCAAAGATGTTTGTAACAATCTGAAAACGAATACAAATCATGTGTAAGCTTTTTAATGCATTTATGTATTATTGGAGATGGCTGATGTCACGTGTACCTTAAACTCTTGAATGGGCTGCTTGGGCCGAACTCGGGTAACGATCTCATACTGGCCCAGTTTTCTCTGTAAGAGCTCTTCGTATGTCAGCGTGAATGTTACACCACTTAAAGCTGCAATGTTAACAGAGACAGAAAACTTCTCCATCTTTCTCCCTGAAGCCCTGAAATAGACCAGTTAAACTATGTGAAAATCTATCTATCTAGAATCTATTTTTATATTCACTGTGTTGTAGATGTATGTGAATATTATATGTTCATATAATAAGTAAAAGCCCCAAACCATTGAGTTACGTTTGTCTTGGGGACGTCTCAATCATTTTTCTTTTTCCTTTTTTTTGGCTCCCAATGTTTTCATTATTAACAATTGAATTTATGGAATTTATGCTGTGCTTTTAAAATTAAGTATTCCATGGTGAATTTAGCTCCAGTTGAATAAAATCTAAATCACATATAAAAAGGTCCACTTAAAATAGCTTAATGATTTGTTATCATATTGTGTAGAAAATCCTCCTTCCCTCCCATTGTCCTGCCTTATTCCCTCCTTTGAGCTGCCAGATTCCTCCACCAAGTTTATAATTACAGCCCAAACACACGTGTCCACTCTTTGTCTTGTGCCGAGTTGGAGGAAGCTGTTTGTGGAGTCCCTTACCTGCCTTATGGATTAGTGTATAAATGAAAGTGAGTTTATTTAGTTCACTACATTTACATTCTGTTTAACCATGATCTTGCACTTATTATTTGCCACTATCATTGACTGCACTAATTCCTTTGTTCTTGCCCTTCTAGAAAACCGCTTCTCTGTAATCCATCCCTGCCTACTCCAGAATTCTTATTCACTGACAACCCCATGAATAAAATCTTAAACTGGATTTGGTGGACTTGGTGATTTTAATTATTCATTCACATTCAAGACATAATCTGGAACCGGAGAGTTACTAGAGTTAAATATTTATATTTTTCATATTGTGAAATAATGTCTTAAGCTTCCCAACACACAGCTTCAGGACATAGTGACATAGGGTGATGTTATAGCCTCTGTTTCTCAAGACAAGAAGCCTGCCCAAAGCACACGGCTACTTAACCTATGTAAACAAGTTAGCGCATCTGCCACTGCCTAATTCATCCAAAGTTCCATTTTAACTCTTAACGTTCCATGAAGAAACTGGAGATGTAAAACAAATAATTATTCTGCCATAATAAATGTGGATGTAAAGTGGATTTAGAGTCTCCTCAGTGTGTGTTAAAGTTGCTCTGGGTGCAGCGTTATCCACACAGCTGTGTACAGAGAAGACTATAATCTGTATCACCAGATTTATTCACCAAATCTGATCTAAACCGATACTCTAAAAATGCAGAGATCGGCGGCCAGTATCAGATTGTGATATCTGTCATGTTGTCTCTAAAATTGTATGCTATAGGGTATCAAAAATATGTGTTTCATTGTACTTTAAAATCTGAATGACTTTTTCTACAGTATGTCAACATTTACTTTTTAATGGTTGATTAAATAGTCAAACCTGCTCAATAGCCTATTATGGACTACTGTGCTGTAATTAAATTCAACCCTCAGCAAGTAAACTTTATCAAAACTATTTTTGTAAGTTCAAACAGGTTCTCTGTAAAATAATTGTCATGATCCAATTAGTTACACTGTTAACATTTCAAAATCAATGCTCCAAGGTCAGCATTTCTGCACATTTGATTTGTAGAACTATGCTAAAAGAGTCCATAAACTTTATCCATGCTTTGCCTGTTTCGTAACAGCAAAGTCAACATTATTCAGAAATACACAAGTTACTACATTCAGCTCAGTGCCCCTAAGTACGAAGAGCAATGAGATACAAAGAACAAGTGGGCGACTTACTTCACCAGCGCAGCGGTCTGTCCAGCTTTAACAGCAGTCTCGTACTGTTTCTTTGCCTTTTCCTTCTCCTTCACCACACCTACATACACCCGACCATCAATTTCCCTATGGCACAAAACAATGTTCACAAAATCTGTCAATTCCAAACCAGCAAGGATGTTCAGTTATGTTCCCTGATGTGCAGAACTGACATGCTGAAGTTGGTGATGAACGCAGTCTTGGGGAGCTCCACCTCAAAGAAAATTTCCTGTGAGCTGTTGGCCTTGTTCAGGGCCTTGGACGTCACCACGGTGTGAGCAAAACGCGAGGTAACTGTGCAGTCCACCGTCACGCTGTGCACCTCCACCTGGACCAATACAGTTTTTTTTCACTTTGAACCTTATATCAATTTTTGCGTTTTTACCACACTTTTTAAAGTAGGTCTATCTAAAACACAGTTGTCAGGTACTTAAAACTACTTAACACAGATTGCAACGGTCGCACTCTGCTTGTATGTACTATAGTCTGTGTACCTCAATATACAGTTTTACTAAACTCCATAGACTGAAAACATAAAGGACAAAACTTGAACACACAGGCATCACAATATGAAGATATTTTATAGAGAGACATAGAAGCAATAGAAATAGATAGCAGAATAAAAGATTTCTGTAGTGAAAACCTGTGAATGAGGTTTTCATTCAGAGACTTTGACATCGAAGTCTAACACAGTTTAGACATTACTGATAAAAATAGCACAAGTTTGAAAATTTAGCTTTTTTTGCTCCCTAAGTCATCAGAAACAGTGTGATACTGGTCCTACAGGTCTGTGACTCACTCTTACTATACATCTAAGAGTGTGGCAACATTCTCCTTGCCAGTGTTTGGATGATGGCTAGGTCAATTTATAAATCTGATCACTGTGTTTGTATTTTAAACACAAAGAGTATACAGAAAAGTATTTTACATTTTATTTTTTATTTTTTTTGGAAAAATTCTGAATTGTTTTGTGTCTTGTGTGAATAGTTATGCAGAGTGCCAAAAAGATTATAAAAAGTTTCAGAAAAGGAGCCAAAGCAATTAAAAGAAACTGTAAACAAGTTGTCATTGCTTCTCAAGTATTAAGTCAGTAGTTCCATTTGGGAGTGTATGTTGACACTTGGGTGAGTCGCTGGATGAATAGTGAGGCTTTTAGCTATAGGTCTTTAGAAATCTTACCATATTCTTGTCGGAGTTTCTTTTCTATGGATAAAAAAATTAAAAAAAAAAAAAAAAAGATGGTTAGTTCATATGACTGCTGTTGTCATAACTTGTGAACAGACAATTATAGCTGTCTAAAAAAAAAAAAAAAAAAAAAAAAAAAAAGCTGGACAAAATTTATTTTAGACACACTTTTTCTTTTTGTCTTTTTTAAAACTTTAGAGAAAATAAGTATATTAATAGCCTTATAAAATTGTATATGCAACCGAAACCATCAAGAATAATTAAACGGAGATAAAGAAAATGGATACTGTGAAGTTTCATTGAAAAGTTTGCTCTTTGAAAAGGGAAATTAATTTAACCATTTTAAATATGGTGGGATAAAACTAATTAAAATAAATGTCATAATTGAGTGAATGTACATCACCCACATCTGACTGAGAGTGATCACATTTACCTGCAGTGATCTTGGGGCTCCACTGGAAAGCTAAAAGTACAGAAAATGCTTCAACTAAAGATCAAAAAACAGCAGTATAATCTAAAAATATATAAAAAATATATACAAATAGGCCTACCTTCATGTTGGCTGCTTCCTCCAAAGAAACCAGCACAGCTCCATGGGCCAGCCCAGGAAGCACAAGGCCCAGGCAGCCCCAGAGCAGCAGGCGTCGGACACCCAAAAGTCCAGACATGACCCAATCTACACTGAACACTCATACACTAGAACATCACCAAATAAGCAGTGCCCTGGCTGAAGGGAGGGCCAAAATTGTGTTTGTCTGAGTGAATGTTGACCAACAGGAGCAAGGATCAAGGTTTACTAACTTTTTGGAAGATAGCCTAGCCTACATGATTCTCGTAAAAGAAAAGTAAACAATTACATGAATTTAGGCATTTTTTATTTTTATTTTTCAGAATCAGAAACAAACATTTACATGTGGCTAATCAACATGAATCAATATAAAATAGACATGACACATACAATTGTGATTGTGGCATTAATAGGTAAGACATTGTAAAGATGTGTTTATAGTAATCAATGAGAATGTAGGCCTAGTTTCAAAATAGGTACAAACTCTGACAGTCGGTGTAATTTTACATGAGGCAAATGACTTTAAGAAGCCATAATATTAGTGTTGAATGTAGGCTACATTCCTGAGCCATGGGTAAAATGTAGTCTTAGCTATAAACCATTTGCATGGCTTATTAACAAATAAAACTAATTCGCAACCAGTTCACAAATATTAGTCCAGAGATCGTCGTAAGTGATGCAATGAGCAAGTAAAGTCAATAAATTCAATCTGTATGTGGTTACTTGCTGAACACACTGGCTCCAGGAGTTTTGGTGGCACTGCCGGGCTTTTCCAGAACAGTTTCAGTTCCTGTCCTCACTCCGCTGAAAACCGAGGGGGCGACTTTTCCCATTCGCTCTGAAAGACAGAAGCTAAACGTAAAGAATAGCCCACGTATGGCGAACAGGCACAGCACATGAACCGTGGAAGTGCTTCTAATCCCAGAATTTAAGTTTCTATAGACACTACGTGTAATACATCCATGTCCATGTTTAGAGCTAAGATATGTACAGCAGCGCCAGAGCGCTATCTTCCCTGGTGGTCTAGTGGTTAGGATTCGGCGCTCTCACCGCCGCGGCCCGGGTTCGATTCCCGGTCAGGGAACTTAATTTTCGTACACATTCATACACAAAGGATTGCTTCCATTTTGAAAATACCTCTGAAGAAGTACGTATATTGAGGTATGTATCCTAATAAAAGTAAGCATATACTACTCACCACACTCGACCATCACTTCATAAGTCTTGCTCTTAACCTCGCCCTTCAATCCCAGTTTACTCCGAGCGCCCTTTAGGTCTTCCTCTTTCATCGGGGGTCGCTTTTTCCTCTTTACTTCTCCAGCCTATTCCATATCAGTAAAGATTACACAGACTGAGAGGTTGTAATATCAGATTTAGTTAACTTCTAATTTAATTAAAATCTCACTCACCTGTGACATGGTCTCGGTTCAATGTTTTGTCCTCTTGTGTCTGTCTTTGTGTGGCTCAAAGTAACACGTCGTATTTATAGTCCCATTTGTTCCAGACTTCTAGTGCCCCAGCAGTCAGTCTGTTGTCAGAGTATATTATTAGGGGTGACGTAGGGGTCCCTAAAGGCCCTCTTAGTTTTAATAGGTCAGCAGCTGATCATTATAAAATGTTGTGGCTCTTTGATATCCAATCCAAGTTTATTTGTATAGCACATTTTATAAACAAGACAGTTTCCAAAGTGCTACACAAAATAGCAACATAGTGGTCTAGCACATATAAAGTTAACCCAATGTTCATGTTGGCCATAAACGTAAACAAGTCTGAATGTTTTGGGATGCACCTCAGAGCAGTGGTGGAAAGAGTAGCTCTATTTGGCAATTACTGGACAAGACAAACTTTATGTTACAATATTTATTGGAAAAGCTTCAATAATAATAATTTATCATTTTATTTGAGTAGTAACACACAATACTAAACCATGATCCTCCAGACAACTTTCATAAATAAACAGTGACTTGTTGTACCCAAAATATCATAATGGGAAATAAGTCTGTTTAGTCATTCAGTGTTATTGATAGATCAGCCATGCATTCTGTCATCCCCACCACAAATACCCAGTTGTAAAATACAAACAAAAATAAACTGCACTCAAGTAACTAACTACTTCCCGCATGGTCCTGGTCCATAGTCATTAACAGTTTATGGGTCTATGCATGTCACATTCATGAGATCAGAGCCAGCTGAAGTCCCCAAGGCCCTGGTGGAATAGATCAAATATAATATAAAAAAACAGAATAAAACACAAAATAAATCACCTGCTGGTAAGTTCACTCAGGCACATTATTTAACACAAATACAAAGGGAAAAAAACCCAACAAAAAAACAGATTGTGCAAATTCCTGAACAATAACATAAAAGAATCAAACAATTTACCAAAGCTGTTCAAAATTTGGCCCAAAAAATTTAAATACAGTATAAGACAAGGCTCAGACAACACACAGAGAACGTCAAAGCATTTCAAATAACAGATAACTGTTCTGTGCTCACTGTGGGACACATTGGTCTTTTTAAAATAGATGGCTGATTATTTAGTTTTCTTACAACCCCACATATCAAAAATTATCTTTCTACATTACATGAAAGTAACACAGTAGTAAATACTGAAAATGTTCAGGATGTCTTTGCATATTAAAGTTATAGTCTGCTGTATATTTTATTTAGTGTACTTTAAAACATATTATTTGCTAAATAACTAACCATATGTAATTTAGGAAATGGTCAAAAATCAATTAAATGGTAAGTTACACACATCTCTATCTGGAGTGGATGGCATTTTTTCCTCTCATCTCTTTCAAAATATCATCCCCTTTTACTGATGTTTTTATTATTGTTCTAATGTTCATTTACAGTAATTTCCATTTTGACCACATGATTTTTACACAAATACACAGATTACAGGACAGTGAAGAACGAGTAGTTGAGAGACAAACAATAACTGTTGTATTGTATATTCTGTATTTTAAATTGCTGTATGGTGACCTTGAGTGTCTGGACAGGCGCCTCAAATGTATTACTGTTATTAAACCATTACCCATAAATACATGATGTGTAACTTTTCATATTTATCATAATCCATAATTTGTATGAGTTTTCAGTAGTTTATTGATGTAATTTGTAAAATGTGTAATGTAGTAGGAAGAAGTGGTTATAGTATGAAAAAGGAATCATTATTATGCAAAATGGTAACAGACATCCACAGCTGACAGGTTACTATATTAGTTCCCTGTAAAAAAAAGAATGAAAAAAAAAAGTTTAAGGTAGTTCCCTTGATGCATTCCTTTGCGTACCTCTCAGTCTGTTCAGTAAAGGGGAATGTGGACTCTGTTGTGAGGTGATCTGCTACCATAGACTCAAAACAAGTTTTTGGAGGCACAGGTCAAACTGGTATCCCCATACGATGTTTCTTTTTCTTAACAGTCTTTAAGCCGGTGAGACGACGGACATCATCCTCTTCCGATTCATCCATCTCATCATCAGCTGAGAAGAGGATCTAAACAATGAGAAGACAAGATTTATTTAACATAAAAACATTTTACATTTAACATAAAATCTCAATCTGAATAAAATCTGAATCTGAATAAAATCTGAATTTATAAGTAAGTAACTATTTTATGGAGATATGCAAAGCTCATACATACAAACTCCCAAATGTCAGCAGCATATTAAGCAGTTGAAGCTTATCACATGTATTAATAAACAGTAGCAGCTCCTCCACATTTTAGCTGTTTTGAGCTCTTGCAGCCACTCACTGCTGTAATTCAAAAGAAAAATGAAACTTGATCTTAAAAATAGGACATGAGGAAACACTGTATATCATGGCCCTGCTCTACACCCTATAAGACGTCAGTCATGGCATATGGTATATATATTCTTTGTCAAAAAAAAAAAAAAAAAAATCAGTCTTTTACAAATATTGTCAGATGTGAATAGAGCTGATAAGAGTGTGTGCGCAGATCTAGAAGCTGAACTCAATGATATGCAAATTAACCCTCTATCTAAAAAAAAATGTTCCCTCGTGCCTCCTGCAGAATAAGACACCCTGTAGAGGGAGCTAATTCATTAAAGTCAATGGTAATTTTCTTTTAATTCATATATTATATAAAACAATAAGCATTACAGATTCGAAAAGTGATAGCAATCATAGCAAGCATATTCAGTCCAAATATGAAATAAATTGAATGCCAGTTTTTAGTTGAAGGGTTGAATGTCTGAAACAAAGTTTTGTCACGATAATTACTATTTTGACTTAACGTTCAACACATAGATGTAACAGTTGTTTTCCTTAATATTTTAGGTACCTTTTCTTTATACTAGTGACGAACTTTTAGCAATTTTTTACATACTACGATAAAATTTGAGCTGTAGATAGTTGAATAGATGACTGAATCAGTTATTCGTTAAGCATTTCAATTAATTATTGCTTTTGGTTATCGTGTCAGTGGCAAAATGGCATTCAATATTATCATATATTGTCTATATTTTTTTCCAGCGATTATATTGAACTGTGGCAAGACAAAAAAATGTTCAATCTAGGTGTTGAAAAAAAAAAATAAATCAAGCCAGCCAGGAGCTGAACCCAGAATCTTCTGATCTGTAGTCAGACACGTTATCCATTGCGCCACTAGCCCACATAGTCCCACTTTCAGACCCCTTCCCCAGTGTCTGGAACTTCTTCCAGCCTTTGGTGGGCAAAAACTGAGCTTTTTGAGAACGGGTTCCAGAGTGGAGGCGGTGCGTTTTCGTGAGGACAAGCAAACTGCAGCTTTTGGAAAATGACATCACGGTCCCGTCATTGCCAGGGTCCTCCGATGCAGCGAAGCCCGCAGTCCACGAATTGGCCTCCACAGACCGCAAGAGCGTTGCCAAAATGGGACAGGTGTAGCCTACGGAGCCGCTCCTGCTGCCCAACATCTGAGACACGCTGTGCGCTGATGCGGTTCTGCTGCTGTCAGACTAAAGGACACGACTCAGTGGAATATATGGGTTCTTTCTGTGACTTATGTTTAACTTTTGCAAAACAAAACAGCTATATTTCTGGGATACATCTAAAATTGGCTAAATAAACTTAAAGTTTAAAAAATAGTGATGAGATATGCATTATTAAATATTATCATCATTGTTAACAGCGCACATACAGGTGTGGCAGATGTATTACATAGTTTTTTCTCAGTGCTAGGTTGCCGTGTGGATGTGAATATTTACTGATTCGGCACGTGTGTGGACCAGGGCCCAACTGATATGGATTTTGTTGCGGCCGATTTGATACCGATAAAATCGGAGTTGGCGCTGCCGATAGCCGATATAATCCCCAATATATTTAGTGATGTAAAAAATTCACTGTAAATTTTGAATTGTTTAAAAAACTTAGGACTGGATTTTAAATTGGGTTTATTTAGGCAACATTTATTGTTATTCTCACTCTTTGCGTCATATTAACAGACAGTAGGTCAGACTAATGCCATTTTTGCATCACATTCTAGCTACTAGTGATGGGTATTCCAGTTCTTTTTAGAGAACTGGCTCTTTTGGCTCGGCTCACTAAAAGCAGCTGGCTCTTTCGGCTCCCAAGTGACTCTTCAGGTTGTTTTGTTGCAAGCAGGACTAAACCAGAATTGAACCAGGACTAAGTGTCGGGACTCGGTCTCTATCTTTCTCCCTCTCTCAAGCCCAAGATTAGTCCTGGTTTATTTATTTTATGCTGAACTACAGCCAAATATGCAAGTTTTTTTCTATCCTATGCACATGCATGATGTGACTCTGGGGGTGTGTTTAGGGACAGTACGGACACACACACAGACAAATGACTCTGCAGATAAATACTGATCCAGAGCCACATATTAGGACATTTATCGGTCTGGAAATTGAATTAAATGAGCATAATGTAGAGAGTCTAAGCTTTATAAAGAAGTATAACATGCCCACGTGAAATATCGGCAAGATTTTCGGCAATATCGGCCGATCGCCAATATGTTTCCAGGTGCCCATATCGGATAATATCGGCAAACTGATATATCGGCCGGGCTCTAGTGTGGACATAAATTTTTTTCAACCCGCAAAGAAAAAAAATCCAGGAGTGTTGTCGTGTGGACGGAGCCTGAGATGACCAGACACACCTGATTGCAGTTTTCTATAGGTAAGTAAGATTCAATGTTCATATACTGGATCCCCAATTGCTATTTAATTTACTTAGAAAGGTTTGACTAATCTGCAAGGTAAACAAAACAAAATATTGATTATTAAAGTAAAAAAAAGTGACCTGTCCCCTTTGGAATAGCAATGCTTTGTTGCAAAATAAAACTTTGCAATATAATACATTTTAAGATAATTAGATTCATCCTCACAAGCCTAGTTGGACGAGTGGTATTTGATAAGCTACTAGTGGCAGAGTAAACTCCACCAAATACTTCTGATGTTTCAACTTTAAACAAAATATTAAAAAGGACAAATATCCGAGCCAGCCAGGAGTCGAACCTAGAATCTTCTGATCCGTAGTCAGACGCGTTATCCATTGCGCCACTGGCCCGATATTTGTGCCAGAAGAGTACCCTCCCCCCACCCATTGATGAACCCCCTGTGACGAACTCCCATTGACAAGAAGTGGCACAATTTGGAATATGCAAGCCAGAAATAGACGAGAACACAGCATGTAGAACACTACTGTACTTAGTCAACGTCCCACTATGTTCATATACAAAATAATGATGTACCAACTCATGACTCATGTGCTCTCACACCTAAAAAAGAGCAGGGGACACCACCCAGAAACTGACACCAAAATACACAAACCAGCAAGGACTCAAACCTAGAATCTTCTGATCCGTAGTGAGACACGTTATCCATTACACTGCTGGCCCACAGAGCCATATGCTTTAACTACTGCAAAAAAGAATGAGCATATGAAGAAAAAGAAGCAGAAGTGAAAATGGCAGCAATAGAAAAAGCACAGAATTAAAATTGCTCTTTGTAGACTTTGAGTGTATTAAATACAAGATATTATAGGAGAATTTATACATACCGTAATAACTGTCACTACAAAATTTATGGCTACCAAATCAATAATACAGTAGCGTAGTAATAGTGAGTATTTCAGGATTTTAAATAGTTTGTATTAATATGTATGTGGTACCATGCAGTAATGTTAAATACAAAAATAATAAAATGTTCTGTTTTGCATGCAAGCATCAGAAAAGAACAGCGAGCCAGCCAGGAGTCGAACCTAGAATCTTCTGATCCGTAGTCAGACGCGTTATCCATTGCGCCACTGGCCCACAAAGTACCACCCATCTGCTAAACTGAATACATATACTCCACTTACTCCCATCCCCCACCATTAACAAAGCCATGTGCATTTTAGCTACAGCAAAGATTTCAGGGCTTGCAAGCCCAAAACACAGACTTAAGAAGAAAAAATGCCAGTCTAAACAAAAAGTTATCCAATATAACCCACATACCTTGTTACTGTGTAATTTGTGCACTGCATATTTTTCAAAAAGAATCAGTATCCAAAAAGTACAAATGTTGCTAGGCTTAGCTTTAACTTTCACCACCAACCAATGTATGGTTAATTAATAAGCTAAATGACTATATAGACATTAGGACTGGGTGAAAACAGTCTATGGCTATGCTAGTGTTTATGCGTGGTAGCCATTCAGAAGCTAAAAGGTCAACATGAGTAAAAGTTTTAAAAATGATTTGGCCCATTCAAGATAATCAGTGCTTTGCCTGAACCGATCAACAATGGTGTTGAAAGTCAAGACACTCCACAAGCCAAGAATAGGCAAGAAATCACACAACTTCTCAGTGGAAGTACAGTTCTTGTACTCATTTTATGTATTTGCTGAATAAAACAGGTTTATGTGCCTTCCTGCATCTTCCAAACTCATCACTGACACATTGACAATTCTACTGCTCCTATGCTGCATGAAAGCTACCCATCTTAACAAGATATCTGTGCACAAAACTGATATTTTTTATTTATTTATGTTTACGTTCATTTTGTTCTCTTGAATAGACATTAGGGCTGGGAATCATATGATATAACAAGATGCATGCACTAATTTACATATTGGACATGATATTTTGCTATATTATACCATTTTTGTATGTATGAGTCTGTATTAAAGCTTTTATTTATGAGTTGTAGCTTCTTTAAAAAAGGTCATATAATATGCACTGTACAAAAGAGCCAGCAAATAATGCTATGTCTGTGTGTGGCTCCATACTGAAATTGAAAGTATTTAGTATGAACTAAAACACAGGCTGATGAGAAATGACTGAATCTCCATCTCGACTAAAAGTGATAAATTGCGCAGCTTTAAACTAGCACTTGCCTCAGACTCAGAGTCGTCGTGTGACATGGCTCTCCTGTAGCGAACTTTGCCATTGCCCCGTGAGTCTTCTTCCCTTTCTTCAAGCTTTGCCTTTGTTCTGTGCTTCTTCATAAGAAAGTTATCAACAACCCAAAACATTAGGGCCTGTATCAAAACAAATACTCATATTAAGATAAAAGGTCAAACAAATATACATTTGTATAAAAAGACATTCATAAAGAATGCTTAATGTGAGTACACCTTGCTAAATTAATTGTTAATATATTGTCAACAATGAAAGAATAAAATTCATAAATGGCAAGAATCAAACTTACATTCACAAAGAACGGAACAATAAGCATGACAATTGCAAGCTCCAATTCAGGGTTGTTAATGGGGTTGAGCACAGCCAACTGCAACAGAGTAACAATTTTATGTGTCTCTTACATTATTAGCACTAGGTAGATGCAGTGCAGGTTTTAGGCATGTACCACTGTCAAATAATATTTAAACTGAGATAATAGATTTGTTTTTAATGATTTACTATTTGTGAATTTTAGGGTAACTGACCTGTTTCCACTGAGGGATGAGCAGAACTAGCATGATGAGAACTTTTTCAAACATCATAATGAGAATGTAGAGGATACACTGACCAAGCCAAGCGGTGCATTGTACAGGCTCCCCTGTGTGCAGAAAAGGTCCGCATAATATCCTTGTATAAATCATAACGTGCAAAGACAATAGTACCACATAAAATGTGTTACTCACCATATTCACCAAAACGCAGAGATTCCCACTGCCTCCACTCAACTATTGCACTGACAGCTCGTACACCAGCGTAAATTATCAACATCCCCAAAGAAGCATCCAGTAGAAAATTTATGAGATATCTAAGACAAAAAAAAAAAAAAATCACAAATGAAAATATACATCCAGAATTATTAGTAAAGACAACCAAACATAAACTAGTCTTACAGCGAGCAAGGATCCTCCTCCGTGAGGTCAGACAAGTAGACATTAGCAAAGTGAATGAATAGCATTCCTATTGCCTGTTTAGAAGTATCTAGAAACCTACAAAAACAGAAAAAAAAAAAAAAAAAAAAGATTAACAAAACATTTATATAGGTCAGCATGTAGTGTATGCTATATTTGCAACCTCAGTACATTTTTTTGAAATGTTTTTAATACAATATAAACATCCATCTAAATCTAAAAGTTTTTTGTTTGTTTGTTTTGTTTTTTACAGTAATATAATTTTACCTCCTTGAACCGTCCCCCTCCTTGAACCGTCACCTTATCATGGTGGAGGGGTTTGAGTGCCCGAATGATCCCGGGAGCTATGTTGTCAAGGGCTTCATGCCCCTGGTAGGGTCACCCAAGGCAAACAGGTCCAGGGGGACGGGTCAGACGAAGAACGGTTCAGAAGCCCCTTATGATGAGTGCAACACAGAGGCCAGTTACGTCGCCCGGATTGGCGTCACCGGGGCCTCACCCTGGAGCCAGGCCTGGGGTGGGTGCTCGTCAGCGAGCGCCTGGTGGCAGGGCCTTCCCCCACGGGGCCCGGCCGGGCTTAGCCCGAAGGAGCGACGTGGGGCCGTCCTCACGTGGGCCCACCACCCGCGGGAGGAGCCATATGGGGCCGGTGCAGAGAGATCTGGGCGGCAGTCGAAGGCGGGGGCCTCGACGACCGGATCTCCGGACATGGAGACTAGCTCTGGGGACATGGAATGTCACCTCGCTGGGGGGGAAGGAGCCTGAGCTTGTGCGGGAGGTTGAGCGTTACCGACTAGATATAGTCGGCCTCACCTCCACGCACAGTTTGGGCTCTGGAACCCAACTCCTTGAGAGGGGCTGGACTCTCCATTTCTCTGGCGTTGGCCGCGGGGAGCGGCGGCGGGCTGGTGTGGGCCTGCTCATTGCCCCACAGCTCAGCCACCGTGTGTTGGAGTTCACTCCGGTGAACGAGAGGGTCGCGTCCCTGCGCCTTCGGGTCGGGGACAGGTCTCTCACTGTGGTGTCGGCCTACGGGCCGAACAGCAGTGCTGAGTACCCGGCTAGACAGTGCACCGACCGGGGACTCCGTTGTTCTCCTGGGGGACTTCAACGCCCACGTGGGCAACGACAGTGACACTTGGAGAGGGGTGATTGGGAGGAACGGCCTCCCCGATCTGAACCCGAGCGGTGTTCTGTTATTGGACTTCTGTGCTAGTCACGGTTTGTCCATAACAAACACCATGTTCGAGCACAAGGGTGTCCATAAGTGCACGTGGCACCAGGACACCCTAGGCCGGAGGTCGATGATCGACTTTGTAGTCGTGTCATCTGATCTCCGGCCGCGTGTCTTGGACACTCGGGTGAAGAGAGGGGCTGAGCTGTCAACTGATCACCACCTGGTTGTGAGTTGGGTTCGCTGGCGGAGGAGGAAGCCGGAAAGACCTGGCAGGCCCAAGCGTGTAGTGAGGGTCTGTTGGGAACGTCTGGCAGAGCCCTCTGTCAGAGGGACTTTCAACTCGCACCTCCGGGAGGACTTCTCCCGGATTCCGGGGGAGGCCGGAGATATGGAGTCCGAGTGGGCTTCATTCTCGGCCTCTATTGTCGATGCGGCTGCTCGGAGCTGTGGGCGTACGGTCTGTGGTGCCTGTCGCAGCGGCAATCCCCGGACCCGGTGGTGGACACCGGAAGTAAGGGATGCTGTCAAGCTGAAGAAGGAGTCCTATCGGGCCTTGCTGGCTCGGGGGACTCCTGAAGCAGCTGACGGGTACCGGCGGGCCAAGCGTGCTGCAGTCCGTGCGGTTGCGGAGGCAAAAACTCGGAGCTGGGAGGAGTTCGGGGAGGCCATGGAGAAGGACTATCGGACGGCCTCAAAGAGATTTTGGCAAACCGTCCGGCGCCTCAGGAGGGGGAAGAAGTTCTTCGCCAACACTGTTTACAGTGCGGGGGGAGAGCTGCTGACCTCAACTGGGGACGTTGTCCGGCGGTGGAAGGAATACTTTGAGGATCTCCTCAATCCCACCGTCACGTCTTCCGAGGAGGAGGCCGAGGCTGGGGACTCGGAGGCGGACTCATCCATCACCCGGGCTGAAGTCACTGAGGTGATTGGAAAGCTCCTTGGTGGCAAGGCTCCGGGGTTGGATGAGATCCGTCCTGAGTACCTTAAGTCTCTAGATGTTGTGGGGCTGTCTTGGCTGACACGCCTCGTCAACATCGCGTGGCAGTCGGGGACAGTACCTCTGGACTGGCAAACCGGGGTGGTGGTCCCTCTGTATAAGAAGGGGGACCGGAGGGTGTGTTCCAACTATAGGGGGATCACACTCCTCAGCCTTCCCGGTAAGGTCTATGCCAGGGTACTGGAGAGGAGAATCCGGCCGATAGTCGAACCTCAGATTCAGGAAGAGCAGTGTGGTTTTCCTCCTGGCCGTGGAACACTGGACCAGCTCTACACTCTCCATAGGGTGCTCGAGGGTTCATGGGAGTTTGCCCAACCAGTCCACATGTGCTTTGTGGACTTGGAGAAGGCATTCGACCGTGTCCCTCGTGGTGTCCTGTGGGGGGTGCTCTGGGAGTATGGGGTTCGGGGCCCTTTGCTAAGGGCTGTCCGGTCCCTGTATGACCAGAGCAGGAGCTGTGTTCGCATTGCCGGCAGTAAGTCAGACCTGTTCCCGGTGCATGTTGGACTCCGCCAGGGCTGCCCTTTGTCACCGGTTCTGTTCATTGTATTTATGGACAGAATTTCTAGGCGCAGTCAGGGGCCGGAGGGGGTCCGGTTTGGGGACCACAAGATCTCATCTCTGCTGTTTGCGGATGATGTTGTCCTGTTGGCTTCATCGAACCAGGACCTGCAATGTGCACTGGGGCGGTTTGCAGCCGAGTGTGAAGCGGCTGGGATGAAGATCAGCTCTTCTAAGTCTGAGGCCATGGTTCTCAACCGGAAAAAGGTGGCTTGCCCTCTCCGAGTGGGTGGGGAGTCTTTGCCTCAAGTGGAGGAGTTCAAGTATCTCGGGGTCTTGTTCATGAGTGAGGGAAGGACGGAATGGGAGATTGACAGGCGGATCGGTGCAGCTTCGGCAGTGATGCGGTCGCTGTATCGGACCGTTGTGGTGATTTACCGGTCAGTCTTCGTTCCTACTCTCACCTATGGTCATGAGCTCTGGGTAGTGACCGAAAGGACAAGATCGCGGATACAAGCGCTTGAAATGGGTTTCCTCCGTAGGGTGGCTGGGCGCTCCCTTAGAGATAGGGTGAGGAGCTCAGTCACACGGGAGGAGCTCGGAGTAGAGCCGCTGCTCCTCCACGTCGAGAGGAGCCAGTTGAGGTGGCCCGGGCATCTGTTCCGGATGCCTCCTGGGCGCCTCCCTCGGGAGGTGTTCTGGGCATGTCCCACCGGGAGGAGGCCCCGGGGAAGACCCAGGACACGCTGGAGGGACCATGTCTCTCGGCTGGCCTGGGAACGCCTCGGGGTCCCCCCGGAGGAGCTGGAGGACGTGTCTGGCGTGAAGGAAGTCTGGGAGTCCCTGCTTAGGCTGCTGCCCCTGCGACCCGGCCCCGGATAAGCGGACGAAAATGGATGGATGGATGGATGGATAATTTTATTTTTTATCAAAAGTTTTATCAAAAGTTAAAAGTTTTTAAGATTTCTCCATGCCATGCAGCTAGTAAGAGCTAGCCTGCCTTTTATATACCTAACTGGTCAAAGGTTTTAAAAAATGATTAGAATCTAGTGTAAAAGCCCTTACCAGATTTTCCAAGGTCGTCTTTCATGTTTGGGCTCCCGAAAACGTTTTACTGGAAAAAAACAAAACATAAAACATCTATCCATATCATAAAGACCTATGCGATAATATTGTATCCTCATCAAAAAACATACCATGAGCTGTGTTTTGTTTTATTCACATGCTTAAAACACAAACTCTGCATATTTAGACAGTTTCTCTGAACTCTGTTCAAACTTGTGGTGTAAAGTGCCATACACCTTCATGACATCACAAGGTGGAACAGAGCATTTTGAGTTTTAGAGATGTATATAGACTAATAATACAGATTTTCCACACATGAAACACAAAGCCAGGTACATACTCCAGGTATGTAAATGTGGCTTAAAGCTGAAAGATGGGAGATGTAAGCAAAAGGCCACATTCATTTTCATACAGACACTGAAATGTTTAGCCATGACCTCAGCTTCTGTTTTGGGCAAACTATGACATCAGAATGTTCACACCCAGTGCCCATATGGGTGGGCCAGTGTCAGACACAGCAATAAAGTGTTTAGAAATTCAGTAATCACATTTTCAGACCACATGATTTGTGGCTTCTGGAGTACTGGATGTGTTTTTATGTAAGAAATGTGTGCACGAATTATCCTTTTTAACACAACATGGGCTTAAACTATGCACAAATAATTATATTATTAAATAATTAGAAGTGTAAAAAGAATTCAGCATATAAGATGTCATATTAAGTCATGCTGATATCGTTTATTAAAAATTAGCATTCATCTCATGGTGCTGTTGAAAAAGAATAAATTATAGACTGTGAACTTGCCTTTTAAAAAAGAAAATAGTCTTAGGATAATTGGTTCAGTTTGTTAGATCGGTGGTAGGATACATTACACAAACAAAAGATACTCACACATAAGGATGCTGAAGGCCATCACAGCCAGGAGACCTTGCAGGAAAATCCCAAAGGAGTCCATGAGGGCCCCATTCTCACAGCCCCGGGTGTCAGCGCCAGGGTTCGCACTGGGGGCCGCCGAGATGTTGCTGAGGGACAGGGCAGGCTGTGCTCCTGCTACCACCGGACCACTCAACATGCTGGATCCACTCACACCAGCCATGAGACTCCGATGTCCACCAAAAACACAGGGCACTCGTGGTAGTTGTTACACCCGGGTGTTGGTCAGCTAATCGACACGCTGAACAGGACAAACTGAGGAGAACGACGAAGGCATCCTTTTTGATGAGCGCTAACTCTCATTCTCGTGATTTAATGCTCAATCTCATCATAATAATGTGTATTACGGAGCATATAAGTCACCTTATTATTATTATAAATACTAAATACAATCATAAAAGAAGGAACTGCACTAGACACATCTTACTTCAAGCAGCGCGAATTCAGGTTAGGACTCATTCATGAAATAGTTGCAGGATTTAAAACAAATAATTCTGGTGTGCAGGTGTAAAAATGCTCAAAATGAAAAGAGAATCCAGGGGGATTTTTGAAGTCCTGTGAAAGGTTTACAGCTGCTATAATTCTGCCATCATCACTTGCTAGCTATAAGCTAACAAGCATTTCAGATGTAAGCTAACCTTGAGCGAACCAGCAAATCTCTAATCTTCAGAGCTTTACAGAACCCTTTATGTCCATGCATATAACCGCTTTACAGTCCTCACGATTGCGCGTGTTTTCCTTTGGTCTTTCGTAAAAATGCATCTAATAAGCATTTGCAGGTCACGGTTTGCGTACTTCCAGCTGCTTCTCCCTCTGCACTGTCCACCTATGTTGACACGCGTAATGTTACGTGTGACGCAAGCAACCAATTGCTTGCTGGGAAATGAAGTATCCGAATGTTACACCGGAACCCTTGTCACGATATGAATGTATGTTATGATATGACGTTGTGCTATGTGACGTAGTGTACCCATGTTTTGTTTTGTTAACTATTCTTGTATCCGAGGCCGTGGTTCTCAACCGGATAAAGGTGGCTTGCCCTCTCCGGGTCTGTAGAGACCCTGTCCCAAGTGGAGGAGTTCAAGTATCTCGAGATTGACAGCTGGATCGGTGCAGTGTCGGCAGTGATGCAGTCGCTGTATCTGACCGTTGTGGTGAAGAGAGAGGTGAGCCGAAAGGCAAAGCTCTTGATTTACTCAGTCTACGTTCATACCCTCACCTGTGGTCATGATTTTTGGGTAATGACTAAAAGGACAAAACCGCGGATACAAGTGGCTGAGATGAGTTTCCTCTATAGGGTGGTTGGGCGCTCCCTTAGAGATAGGGTGAGGAGCTCCGTCACACGGGAGGAGCTCAGAGTAGAGCTGCTGCTCCTCCATGTCGAGAGGAGCTAGCTGAGGTGGCTTAGGCATCTGTGTTCCGGGCGTGCCGCATCGGAAGGAGGCCCCGGGGAAGTTGTATGTATGTTGATGTTTGCAAAAAATAAAACATAAATAAATAATAATAATAATAATAATAATAATTACGCTATCTGAATAAAAAGTTATTTTATTCAATTTTACTTGTGCTAGGTGGAAAACACCCTAACAAAACTGGAAAAAAGACTTCAAACATCACAATCTAACATAAGTGATCTTGTTGATGAGCCAGTTAACAGAATGGTTTACAATGTTTAAAGTTAAAATTGTATTACAGCTATCACATTTTACTTCTATAAGCATACTGTTACACTATAAAATATTTAAATATGTACAATATATACACACACAACATACTAATATAACCATATACACTAATGGTTATGCTTGTGCTTAGAGAGCTGTAAACATAGCAGAATAAAAAAAAAAACTTAGCAGAAAAAACAAAACAATTAGAATTAGAACATCACATATAAAGGAACAGATGGGAAAACAAAACAAAAAAAATCACATGTGTGGGATTCACACACAAAAATACCTCCGGTGAATTTAGTTAATCAGTTCTGGTGTTAATGGTTGTTGCTTCTGACAGTGGTCAACATTGGAGAAATTTCATTTTTACTTGTCACCCTAATGTAGCATTTATCTCACCTGCAAATTAAGTTTCATGAATGGAAATTTAAAGGAAATTTAAAGAAAAATTTGATGTGTGTAAATCTTAATATGAACGAAAATTATATCCAGTTCCTGAATATCTTTTAACAGAGGAACAGTGTCAATAACACATATTTCATCATATCATATACGAATTATTGCCTTTCAACACCACATTGATTTATATGTAGATTTCTTGCTCCCTAGTGTGGATTTGGATAGATTTTTTTTTTTTTTTAATCTACACACATGCTAAATGTTTACACTTTATACACCAAAAATAGTTTGATTTTCCACTGTGCATCTTGTGTCTGCCTTGAACAAATGACCTGTGTGCTGATGTTTCCTTTGTAAAGGATCTGCTGCCATTTGTTTGCCATTAGTTACGTAGCAAACTGTTGATAAAATGCCAACTTTACTCTCTCAATGTGGTGACAAAGCTTGATGGCTGGTCCCAGCTTTAGATCCATGCACTCCTGAACAGTGGGTAGATTCAGCAAAAGCAAGGCTTGCCCATCAATTTCCTGCAAACACATGTACATTATTGTAAACTTCTGTTAACAAATTAACAAACTTGTGTGCAATTCAAGTAATAGAAAAAGCTCATTTGTACACATTTTTTCATTTAATTCTTCTGAGGAAGCAAAACATGTCAACATAAAAACAAACCGTTTGGTCACACACAAAGTTGTAGAACTTTATGACACATTGCTAAATTTATGGTTTAATATTAGAACAGAAAAAAGACTAGATTCATACCTGGTCCAAGAAAATCCTAGCCAGGGGTGCACAGTCTGTAGTCCTGATAAAGCGCACTACATCAGTAACACTCCACTCCAGGGGGCTGGTGTCCAAACACAACTTCTGAGGGGGCTCACTCTTGGAGGTCTATAAGAGTGACATTATCTTATACATTTCTTTACATTTTAGTGACATTAACATAGTGCTGACAAGAAGCCAAGTCATTGGTTACATAAAGATAATAACAATAACAATTGATAAAACTAAAATAAAAACAGAATTACTTTTGGTGAAGGAGGGTGGTTCTCATCATCAGAGAAAGACGGTGAGCGGGGTTTCCGGCGGCGGCGCGTGAGTCGTGGTGTTGCCGGTGGAGACGGGGATGGAGTTGTTGGTTGAGATTTACCAACTGATTGCTCAGAGTCATCTTGCATGTCATCTTGAAGCTCTGATCCAGAGTCATCACTCAAAGAATCATCTTCATCAAGATCCTCTTCCTCTCCACTTCCCTGTTGCCAAAGTGAACATTAGGTAATCATAGTATTTAGTCATATTCATTTTTTTCCCATCAGGTGCTGAAAACCAGAAATGATCGTTCATCCAGTACCTGTGGAGACCCAGCTGGGGTGTTATCAACAGACGCCGAAGAGCGTCTCTTCTTATGAACAAAGAGCTGCTTCCTCCTCTTTCTCCTCCTTCCTCTGCGCTTAACTCCACCCTCCAAGTTGGAATGACCCCCAGGAGGACGACCAACCCGCTTACTCTTCTTTTTTCCATAGTAATATGCTATGGTATTATGATAAAATAACAAATGTCAAATTAAGACATGCATACACAACCACCTGAGAGGTTTTGATTTATCTCTGACCATTATACTGTATTGGGTGTGATATTTATAACAGACATTTTTCTTTATTATTTGGGCTCGGCACCTGGTGCATTACAAATAAATAAAACATTCATTCATATATACAGAATCATTGGAGGGAATAACCCTCAAACCTCAAATGCAGGACAATACAGGATTACTAATGAATCACTCAATATGCAACTCTGAGTATTATATAAACTGAGTTCTGTTGGATGACACCTACTGTATTTGGTCTTTGTCAGAACTGAGCAGTTCTCTGAGCAGCGCTCTAGAACCATGCGAGGCCCAAACAAGTTTGGACAGCACTCCAGCTTGATACATGTTTTTCTGCAGAAATCAGCCACTCTGTCTGCAGTGCGGACGATTTCCACTGTGGCCCGATAACTCTTGCCCTTGTACCTGATGATTAAATGGAAACACTGAGGCACTTTTAAATGCTGCATGTGTTGAACAAAGCAGCCTTTTCTAAGCAGAACAAAATAATTAACTGGTGTTTTCCTCACTTGGCTTTAAGTGTCTCTCCATGGCCTTGCCAGCGGCTCTCCTGGTCCAGCTGCAACTCTCGCAGAACACGGCTTGGCTTGTATGCAGAATTTATGAGCAGAGTTAATACCTGAATAGAAAAAGGAGCAGAAGATAGAGCTATTATCTTATGACTTTAAATACTGATTCTCAGCCTAATCTAATGACAGCTCTTTACAAACAGCACACCCACTGAGTTCTTTCCCCAATGTTTCTCTTGCTCAAAGTCAATGATGCAATGATCTTTATTTTACATATGGTGATAATGTGACATTCTGGACAAAAATCATAATAATTTTGGTGCAGAATCTAACACAGCCCTCCTCCTCTGGACTGATCCACACTCAGCACTAGGGCCCTGGGAGTATCACCTCTGGTGTGCATGTGTGTAAAGAGTCATATATATGGTTAAGATTGATGTATAGTTAATTCTTTTTTTTTTAACATATCACTAAGAATTATAGGGCAAAACAGCAACCTTACTTTAAGCACAAGAATAAATGAGGTAGACATTACAGGGCCTCACTCTCACCTCTTTCAAAACAAGGATACAGTTTCCAGGACCAATGAACTGAGGCAGCTCAGCAATGCGCCCTTTATTAAGGTATGGCCCAGAGAAGCAGCGATGGTTGAAGTAGATTTTTGGACAACAATATTTTCCATTACCCTGCCCTGTGCATCAAAAAACACAAACATGCAAGTACACAATTACATTATCATCTACTGGCTCATATTTAAGTACGTTAACTTAGGATCAGTAGTCTTTGGACAATAGACCAACTCATCGCAGGACTGTCCCTGACAGAGACACATACTCACCTGTTTCTGATTGGTTCGCTATTTGTGGTTTCACATCCTCAGGTGTAGAGGATTTTGGTTGTACTCTTCTGCAAAGTATTCATAACTTAGTCATAATACATTGTAGGGTTTATTCACCTAAGTTCTTTCTATACTTACTGCTTCTCCGGCTGGACCACGGCAATCTTCCTCTCTTTCTCAACTGGAAAAGGAAGACATTCTTATTATGTCAAATTCACAGATTATAGGCCACAATGGAAGTGTCTAGTTCATAACATAAAGCCCAAATATTACAAAAATAAAATTAAAAATAATAACATAAAAAATAAAGCATACCTGCATATTACTACATCAATACTGTCCGATGATTTGAGATCAAAGTGAAATGGAAAGCAAGTTACCTGGGGGCTTAATAGGATGGACGAGCGGGTATCCGTTTGTCTCACACCAGCTGACTGGAAAGATGTCAAGAGAGTCAACGTGAACTATCAACTCAGGCATTGGTGTTTTAAGTCCTGAAAACAAATAAAAAACAAAGACACTTACTTGCCTTTGAAATACGTGATGACATACAATAAAAATATTGTAAAAGTAATATCAAATCTCACTAAGCTTTTACATTCATACATTGATTCACATAAACCAAAAGCCTTCACCTTCCAGGCTGAGCCAGATGTACTGGCCTTTCACACTCGTGACTGTAGCCACATGAACATTCTCTGGTGACAGTGGATTGACTGCCTCTAGTTTCATTCCCTCTTTAAAGCTGTGTTCAGACTGTTCCTAGAAGATAAAAGATATATACAGTATGTCTATTTATTAAAAAAGAAATGGCCAAGCAGTTGAGAGACAACATCAACATGAGGTTTTTGTTTTCTATCAAATATTTTTTCGCTAAGTGTTCAGCTCCCTGAATGTCAACATTTTAGACACAATAATAAGGAAAGTTGTACAGCAATCTGCAGAGCTAAGCACACCACAATGTGAATATGAATCATAACTTACAGTTGGAAAACACTGTTGAGGTGCAGCCTCTGTCCCATACTGTTTCAGGTAGTCTGCCCAATCAAAGTCTGGGCCCTGGTACCCTAAACATGAAAAAATACATAAAGCAAAATGGGGAAACATGAGCATACAAAATGAAATGGGAGTTCAGATCACAGAATCAGACTAAACAAACCTGGTGGTGGGCAGAGTGTCAGTCCATTTTTGAGGCTCCATTGAGCTGGAAAGATCCCTGGACTGTCTCTGTGGCACAGGAAGGAACGTCCTGGATTCTCAGAGTCCTCCATACCACAAAGATCGTCCATTGTCACCAAGAAGTACAGCTCATTACAGATCTATAATACAAAGTGAAAAGCAGGTTCAGATAAGCATCATTTAATCATTATAAGTGACAATAAGAGGCTAAAATGTTTTTATTTACAATTTGTGACAGTGCTTAAACTATATGTACATTCTGTAATTAGTCATCTTAATAAAAGTTTATTGATAACTGAACACTGCAGCATCTTTTATCAATAATAATAAGGAACCAGGGACAAAAGATGTTTACAACTTGCTTACAAGGTCAATGTATCTTAAGATGAATCACTTCAGTGTTTAGCTATGTAAACTGTTTGAAATAAACCACTCGTCAATGATGTAATGAATAAAACTGGAAATTAGTCAGTAGCATTTAGATGTGCATGTAAGTGTAGATTCAATCACATTAAACAGAGGAAAGTCAGCTTGAGTGATGTAGATAGAGTCTGTTACCTTGGTTACAGAAGCAGGTCGGATTGAGATGGGAGCAGCAGGGTCAACAGCCTCCAGTTTCATCCCTTCTTTAAAAGTGTGTGGCAGTATGACAGGCTGATCCTAAAACAACCAAAAAACACATACACGTTGGAACATATCCTCACTCTTTGAGCTCTCACATTACACATCAGGAAAAATAATTCTACCTTTGTCAACTCTGCTGTGAGAGCATCATCTTCAGGCAGTTCACGGATTCTCTGTTTCACCTCCTCCCACTCTTCCTCTGTCCGCAACGCCAGTAGCTCTGAATAAATACACAAACAATAATATAATACATAAAATATAGATTAATACCAAACAAATGTAAAATACCAAACAGAAGTATTAATGTTGGCAGACAACATTTGACCTATCCCTAGGACCTCGACAATTAAGAATGATAGCACTGAAATCTATATACTAAATAAATAGCATGATGTGTTTTTTTTCTGTTCAATAATGGACCGTACTTGAAATTTAAGGATCTTCTTGAAAAATCCAATCCAAAATAAATGAACAGATGAATATATTTTAAATTGCATGTGAATGACTAACCAGAGGGTGGCTTGAGGGTATAGCTGTTCTCCTTTGCCCAGCCAGGGGCGTGGATGCGTGGATGAAGGTAGAACAGCCACAAGGTCGCTGGTGTATCTGGCAAACCCTCAGTGCCCACCAAACGCAGTTTGAGTCTTCCACCGACATTCTCCTCCACCTCTGCTGCCCAGGCCTGGCCCAGCTCTACACTATCCTGGAGCTCCACATAACAGCCTGTATTCAGCAGCTCCATTGGGTCTTTCCCGCGTAGGGGCTAAGCACAGAGGAAACCACAGCAATTAAAAGTGAACACATGGATAAAACTGCAGAATACAGGAGTCTGATGGTAAGGAATTTGAATTTGACACAGATGAGCAGTATGTGTAAAAAAAAAAAAAGGCTTAATCACTGAAGAAATTAACAGATCATTTATGTATGGTTCCATTTTATCTAAACATTAGAGAAAGGCATGCTTTCAGCTATGCAATCACATATTTAACTGCACACTGCTGAACCAATAAATCAAAATGAATTTCTTTCAGGTTAGACTAGATTTTCTCCTACATTTGAAAAGAAACTGTTTAGAAAGACTAGCACTACTTTAGCACTATTGACACAGGACTGAAGGACAACTGACTACACATCTTAAACACAGAGTGAAAAATGTGAAAGCCATACCAATTCGAGAAGGTTGGCAGGTGCACCACACTCTTCTGCCAGAGCCTTTTCCAGCAAAAGCTCCCAGTCTTGGTGCTTCTCACAGACAGCTGCAATTGGAGAAAAATCCTGATTTTAGTCCTGGTTTAGACCTAGTTTAGACCTAGAATTAGAACTGGTTTCGACCTGATTTTAGTCCTGGTTTAGTTCTGGTTTAGTTCTGGTTTAGAGGTGCGGGCCGCGCTGCACACGGGACGAGACGCAGCCCACGCAGCGTATACAAGACAAAAAAAGTGATGCTCCAAACTATAGTAGGAGTAGGTTGTCAAAATGGCGACATAATTTCACAGCTAATACATGCACGCACAATTACTGATATCAATACTGCTGCAGATGTGTACAGATGTGGACCGTTATTTTTTTCTTCACGTGTGTCTCACCTCCTCAGTGGCTCTTTCACGCCCCCAGGGGAGGCGCGTCTCACCTATTGAAAACCGCTGATCTATCTTAAATTATTGCATTCAATGATGTAAGAAATAGAGGTAATAAGAATTACATTTGACATTGTCTTCTTTGGAAAGCTTTATTACTACACACTTTTGTTATAATAAAGAAAGACCAAGTCTGGGACTAGGTCTTATGTTTCAGAGTTGATTTGAGAGACATTTACTTTAAATACAAGGTTGTAATCAGATTGTGCTGACTGTGTTTATGCCAGGTTCCAGCCCCTCCTGCATTCAAACAGAAAGTAGAAGCAAGTGACCCACAGGCTGCCAGATGTCTTGATCCAAAACTCACCCTCAGGTGCCCTCATGGTCTTGCCGTGCTGTCGGCTCCATCCCAGTGGGTGCAGGTCAGCAGTCATGATGTCGCACCAGAAATCAGCCCGCCTGTCGTCTTGGTAACCCTCATATCGGAGCAGGAGTAGTTGCCCACAGGTAGTGATGATGTTAGCAACCCAGTAAGGCTGGTCAGGCTCACTGCGCAGACATACCTCTAGCTTCATACCAGGGGTAAGTCCTGTCTGCATGTCCTGGTCCACCTAAGACACATATAATATAATAAGGAAACTGTCTAAAACATAATTTTATTTGAGAACATTTTGGTCATGCTTTCATGTGCAATCTAATGCTTATGGTTTTTGGTATTGCCTCTTCTTACCCACAACCAAAAACACTGTTGAAAATAATGGTAGTAGGGTACAGAAATAATTACTTTGGGGGCAAGTAACATCAGTTTGAAACCAGTAGCAGAGGTTTCTGTGCTGTACAACTGATAACTATAAATATGGGGAACCTTTTGCTTCCTGTTTGGCTAATAATTAGACTAAAGTTACTGCATAGCCTGTATTTATACAATACAAGCAGTGAGTGAAAAGGCTTGGAAAGCACTTACATGTTTAAAAGCATGATGTGGTACGGACAAAGCCCCCGTCTCCTCAAGGTAATCGTCCCAGTTAAAATCTGGCACATCTTGAGCAGAGTCTCCCCCTAAACACACAAACAATAATCAAAAACACATTTATAAAAAAAATATTTTCACCATTACCAGCTGTCTGTCTGCTCTTACCCGATTCCACTGAATCCTGACTCATGCTGGTGCCCCCCCAAAGGCCGAACAACTTCAAGGACTGCAGGGAAACAAAGGCAGTCAGTTAAATGGAAATGGCTGAGTCTTCGAGAAAAGCGGCTGCTTGTTACAGTTTTACATAATTATTAACCAATATATTACGAGTAAATAAAGAAGATCTCCAGCCATTAAAAAACGAAGGTGGTACAGGTATCCTCGTAGATAGAAGGTTAGTAGGGCTGGGAAAGTGTTTGGGGTAAGAAATTGGATAAATGGCTCAAAAGGTTTATATAAATTTGTTAAAGTATGTTTGTTATTCATAAAGAAATCACTCACATCACGATTGATTAATAGGCAGAATTTCTGTGTAATTTTTGTTTGCCCAGCTTGTGATGAGAACAGGATGGAGTGCATCACATGTTTTGTTTACATTACTGGATATTTTGATTACATTTTGAGACACCGTTTTAATTTAGGATATTATATTTATCTATATTATATCTGAACAAGTTGATACTGAAGAAAAACAAACATCTATAACAGAACACTTGTATAAGAGTACATGGTAATTAAGAAATATTTTATTTATTGTTACTTTCGCTTCGGTGTTGTTAATTAGCGTGGTATAGAAGTTGGTATTGAGTATCAAGCTATCATGACAACTCTATTGAATCTGATGATGAAACTGTTTAATGGTCAAAGATTCAGAGTGTGAAAGAGCAAAGGGGATGGCAGGGTGTCATGGTGGAGGAGAACTTTAAGTCCATTCAGAATGCCTGTCAAGCTTATCATTGTCACATGTGATGTCTCTATTAAATTCAGGGGCACAGTCAGAGTGCACCCCCTCCAGACCACCCCCTCCAGACCGCCACGTTGCCACGGTGACCTCTGTCACACCCGGGATGAAAGCTGCCTTTGACCCACCACCCCATCCCAGACTCCTCTTGTCACTCTAGCTCCACCCATCAGTGCTTCAACACAGTCCAAGAGGCCTTGCTGTGACCCTGGGGCACACCACAGACTTTGGAGTGCAAAAGAGAGCAACTGACGTGATAAATAAAGGGGATATTTTTAAAGCAAGGTTTTACTGATGCACCACACCACTACACACACCTCATTATGAATAAGAAGGTATAGAAAGTCACAGTGTTAAAACTTTCTAAAAGTCTAAATTAAAAGTAAAAATTTAAGTAAAAAATGATCTGCAAAGTCAGACGGACACATAACAATCCAGTTATTGTTTTCCTTCTTTTTTCTTTGTACTAAAAGTGTTTCGTTCAAAAAAATCAAGCAACCCATTAACTCATATAAGCAAATAGCGTAATAATTGCCCTTTTATGTGCAATAATGCATAGTTTTAACTGCCACATCACCCTGTTGAATTTTGAGAACTAGTGCAAGAGTGGTTTGAGCACCCCAAACAGGAAAACATGCAACTTCCCCAGAGAGTGTAGTTGTCTATGGACAACTCAGACATGACGAGGGAACATTAAAGTGAAAGTCTTCCATTCTGTGGTTTTGTCAGCACTTAACATACAAATAGCCTATCAGCCTGTAAGCAGTGATGGGAAGAATACGTTGAAAATGTATTTAGTTACAGAATATTAAATTGTATTTTGTGATGTAGTCTATTACATGGTCCAATCACAGTACTGTGTTCTGAATATTTTACATCAAGTTGTATTTAAACTATTGTGTAAAGATGCAAACAATGAGCCTTTGTTATGAGTTTATTTATGACTATTTGGAGAAGGGAAAGTCACATATGCACTCATCACAAGAGCTGTGTCTCTTTTTTCTCAATAATATTTTGAAGCCTAACTTGTGTGATCAAGTACTGCCATGTATTCCTTTGCTTTTAGAAATGAAAAAGTAATGGTACCAGAATACAGGCAGTCAAAATTCGTATTCAGTTACTTCCCAACACTGCTTATAAGACAGAATTTCAAAGTGTTATACGCTTACTGGTTTGAGTTATTGATGAAGCGTACCAAGAGAATGCCAATAGGCTACAGCTACACATTTAATATCAACAAACCTAAGCCACATGGGCATAAACACCCAGGATAACACATAAACCCACTGCAGATTATAGAAGAGGAGTTGTGTACAAAAACCAACCAGGCCCGCCTATAAATTTTAATCTAGCAGCCTACGTATACAGCACAACACAAATTAGGCGAGTTCCAGGACAGAATGGGGCACGTGTGTTGCACGATGCAAAAATGTAAACACTCAACTGACACCAAGATGCCAAGTGTCATGTTATATGCAATGAAGGCGTTGATTTTGCTTTAGGTATACTAATGGATTAATAAGATAAATAATAACAGCCTAAAAACTTCCTCACACCTTACACAAAACCTCACACAAACGCCAAGTACAATTATTTAGACAAGTCAGTGACACATTATATACACAACACAGCAAGCATAGACTGCGATGCACTGCTATTATCAGACAACAGATTTCGCGACAGTCAATAACGCAATGGCTTCCCCGCGCCTCTAACTTTCACATTGAGGCTTGGGCGTGCAAATTCAATGAAACACGACAATCCGGATGTTGTTTTCACAGCCAATACTGCGATACTGCTGAATAAGTGTGGTAGTGGATCCTCAGGACACATGGTAAATTCACCTCTGTCCTAGTCAAGTTACTGAACGTCACGACTTGGCCAGGAGCAGCTACGAGCACTAAGCAGCAGCAGCAGCAGAACGGGCGCTACACTCGACACCGACTCATCTTCTTGAGAGACGGGAAAAAAGGCGAGCGCAGAACCACAGAACAAAACATCACTTGCAAATAGTATACCACAGCACAAGGTAAGTGAATATTTAGTCGCCAATTATGCTACTTACCCTTAAGTAGTTTTTCTAAGTCGATTTTTAGATGCCCGTACTCTCCGCCTGCTCGCACACCACAGCAATACGAGGTTGGCGAATACACCCAGCGTCAGCCCCGGTTTAACCCTTCAAAATAAAAGACTTGCGGCCTTGGCAACATCTCTCCAAAGTGAATCGACGCCGAACCAAACTAAATTATGGCTTTTATTTTATTCTTTGTAGATGATACGAAGCGCCATAATGTGCTAATTAAAATGCTCTGATCATTATCATAAAAACTAGACCAAACCTTTAGGCCTACACAATAATATGAAAAAGCGTTACTGAAATCACTTTTTCTTATTGCTGTTATCCACCTCATTGAGTTAAGGGGTCAGATTCAGATACGCCATTGCTGGATGTGTAAAGATAAATCCTGCCATTTCCGTTGTAGCTTTTGTTAAGTGTCACCAACTTGACGCGCTTTACGACCTCGTTCCAATATGGCACAAGTGGCAACTGCGCATGTTCTGCCGCCTATGCCTTTGAGCCGGGCTGCATCGCCTGACTTCCATGTTCGCACACGATAAAAAAGAAAAAAAAAAAATTAATAAAATAAAAAAAACAAAAAAAACATCCAGTCTCTAAAAACTGTGTCTCTTAGGGAAAGAAAATTGACAGTGTCTGGTTCCAGCAAAGTTTCAAAGTGCGATTTCATTCCCGACAAAAGCTGGAACATGAAGTCTGTACTGTGGGGTTTTGCATTTCATTTGTGTTTGTCCATCTCCTTCATAGTGATCATCAAAACAATACTGAGTGTGATAAATGATAGACTCGTGTACCGCGCATATTCATTTTGCGCACAGAATAAAGACAGAAATGAAGGGTGTGTAACATTGCAAACAGAACCACTCAGTGACTTTGTACAACGCAAGTAAACGTCATGTGTTTGTGTAAAGTTAAACGGTGTCAACAAGCTATCCAAATGTCAAATCCTCAAAAATAAGGCGTTTTGGCCATATTATCAAAAATAAGGCATTTTGAGCAGTATTCGGCGAGTAGTTTGGCTCCCAGTGGGACAGAGGACGCAGCAGGTCAACCACTAATTCTGCAGGTGTCATTTAAACCTGTTCACTAGATGGCAGTAGATCATGGATTTTTATTTAATTTTTTTTTCCAGCTCATCCAATCATGTTTTAGTTATAAAATTAAGTAAATAAATGCATAACTTAAATGTTAACTTAAACAACCAACAAACACGCAGTAAACAACAACTTTTACACCTTCCATTTATTCATAATATGTAAAAGGTATTAAAAAACAGGAGTGTACAGCATGTTAAAATGACTAGATTCAAGAACATTATTTAAATGAGTGAGTGTTACTTAAGATAATTGTTCCTCACATCACACATAATCAGTGGACAACAAAGATATATACACAATAAAATTCCCAATAATTGGCAATAGACAATTAGCCTTCTCTTGTGTTATTTTACACAATCTCTACAAAATAAATAGGAGTAGGCCTAAGGTCTAAAAAAAAAAAAAGATAGAATAAAGTAAAAATCATGGAAGGTCACAGTTTTCCTAAACCTATCTTGTACTAGTAAACACATAATAAAGAACTACCCTTCTCTTGTCACATAATAGAATTTAATACAGATTCACCTTCTAGTCTCATGACATAATTATTAAATAACTATTTTGGTGGACTGTATAATAAAGCCACATATAAAATAGAAAATATTCATATCTAGCATTTAATATAGCAACACTGGGATTTGTATAGCTTCCCTTACCTTTTACACATATAGCCTGCATAAGTATAATTACTTCACATGGATATCCAGTATTGGTTTGTTTTGTCCCTTAAGATCAGAAATATAAATAAAAAATAAAACTGCTCCCACAGGAGGCCATTTTGAAAGAGTTTTATCACTCATTCACTTCAAAATTGGGATTCCTTGCTCAGGGAAATTTACATGGCATGGTTCATATGTTTTCTATTTTGATTACAGTGACAAACTGTGACAATACATGTACACTAAAAAGGTACCGTGTTTCTGGTGAAGGGTCCATCATCTGCTTGTCTCCATGGTGATGTTATTGCTTTGCCTGAGACCTTCCACAGTATGGCATTCAACAAATACATCTTATATATCTTTAATTACAGGTGTTTTACTTCTCAGAATTACTGCAAACACATGCATTATTACTGTGAGCAGGTCCACGTCTCCACAGATCTGACCTGTAACTTGGCCTGGTGATGTGGCCTGCTCGTCACCATGGAGACGGTTACATTACAGTACTGTAGATCATCTCAGGAAAAAACAACCACATGGAGTTGAAGTGGTGGACCCTCTAGCAGAAAAGTTACACAGTGCACCTTTAAGCACTGTCAGTTCAAGTACCTGGCAACTCATCCAACACCTGTTATTTAGATTGTGATCAACTTTACACATATATTACACTGATGTATGTATTCAGCCAGGACAACCTGATATCCTGTGAGAGCCTGCATCCTGGCACAGCACCAAAATGTGATCCAGTTTCTGTGTGTTACTTGGTTATCATTTGCTCTAGTTTGGGGTTGACAAAGGAGAATCCGGCAAAGGCAGCCTGGTCCATGGACTCAATGAGGTTCTTGTCTGCATGGGAGAGGCGCGGCTTCTCGCTCAGGAACTCTCGGTCAAAGTTGCTGCAGTCACTGGGGGACTTCTGTTGACCGAGAAAGTCATAAATCACAGTTAGACTTTATATGTTATGTATACTGTACACTATGAATGTGCATACATTATTGATCCCCAAGGAAATTCAAAGTTTGCTACATGGAAACAAACATAGCAACGTAGCAATAGTATCTAGACCACAGGAACGTACCACTTTGGGCTTGAACGGTGGGTCTACTTGTCGTTTCTCTAGTGCTGTCCAGTTGATAGTTTTGAAGAACGGATGTGTACGAATGTCTCCCACCACACCTAACCGCCGGGTGGGATCTCGCTCAAACAGCTGGTAAAGAGACATGTTCAAATTAGCGTCTTGATGCTAACATTTTCAACTCAATACTCAATACCGATTTCATCACTGATGTCACAAAGATAGAATATGTTCCTTTTTAGTAACAGAATGTACTTTTCAAACACAAAATAACAGTCCTTTCTTCATGAGATCCATGAGATCTTATAGTACTGTAGTTCTGAGGAAGCTCAAAATCACACTAAAACTGTTCAGGAAAGCTCAAATTTTGTCCTGTTAATGTGATTTTTTGCAGTATCAATATTGCTCAAATGAGTATCTAGTTTCAATAATAATTTTAGTATTCAATATGTTTGACAATCCTTGTTCAAATATTAGAATATATCAAAAAGTCACTGTATTTGTTGATCTGCATGTATTGTATTTACATGTTGGCTAATGTGAAATGAGACCAATATTACATGAACATTGTAAATTGGTAAATTGTATTTGGTAGCACTTGTGTTGATAAGCAAATGCATGGCATCATGTGTGTATATATAAAATATTAATAAATTACCAGTTCAAGAAGGCTTTTGGACTCCTTTGTGATCCAGCGCGGATAGTGTGGAGTGTCAGTCCGAATGGACTCAAACAGTTCATCCTCATCATCACCTTGGAAAGGTGACTGACCAATCAACATCTCATACACCAGGACACCAAATGACCACCAGTCCACAGAGAAAGTATACTTTTGTCCCAGCAGGATCTGATAATAAACAGCAATATTAGCAATAAGGAATTACAATAAGATGTCATATTTATTTTAAGCATACCTCTGGTGCAATGTAGTCTGGTGTTCCACAAAATGTTGTTGCTCTGGTCTCTCCAAATACATTTTCTCGACACATACCAAAGTCTGCAATTTTTATGTGTCCATCTTTGTCCAGCATGACATTGTCCAGCTTCAGATCCCTGTTGGGTATATAATTGACTCGCATCAATTCTATTTTAAGTGCTGCTGTTTGGATAGGCAGGAGAAATTTTATTACCTGTAGATAATTCCTTTGGAGTGGAGGAACTGCAGTCCCACTATGATCTCAGCAGAATAAAATCTGAAGATAAACATTTATTAAGTACAAGTTAATCATTGCAATCAATGTGATTTTGACAGAAAAATATAATAGAACTTACGTGGCTCTGTTCAGATCAAAGCGGCCTTTATCTTGGATGTGGAACATGAGATCTCCTCCATTTAGGTACTCCATTACAAAGAACAGATGTTCCTACAACACATTACTGTCAGCACTCTATCGCAAATATCTTTATAACGTTATAATCATATGCTTTCCAAAGGCTTGAATAGACATAATGAGGTTTATTGGCATCTGTCCAAACAAAACTCAACAACATGGAAAATTAATGATCACCACCATTATCAAGGTTTTTAAACAAACTGTGGAAATACAATGTCTCTTTTTTAATTCATGGAATAACTTTGTTTGACTCTGCATTTTTAGTAAAGCTCCAGCTCCATTTAAACAAAACAAGAAAGACAAGCAATGTAATGATTAATGAACCAGAGTTCTTCCAAATAGTACAAATTTAGGGATGCACTGATACTGGTATCTATAGCGATCAAACTGAAATCTGTATCGGAAGTGAAAAAGCTGGATTCCCAAAAGAAGTATAGCTTTTTACAAGTTCCAATGCACAGGTGACACACTAGGTGGCACTCATAGCTCGTTAGCTTTGAAATATCACTGAAATTGTAGAGGGGGATTTATAGATACAAATTAATTATTTATATTTAATCACTGAAGTACTTAAGGCTTACTTTGGACTGGAAGGTGGAGTACAGGTGAGTGAGGAAAGGGTTCTCCCAGGCCAAGGCTAGCACTCTCTTCTCTACCATTGTACACTCCACATCATCATCCATCAGCACTACGTCTTTCTTTAGTACCTTCACTGCAAAGTACTGCCCTTTGCCCTTCAGCTCAGCCAGCAGCACCTGAAGCATCAAATCTGCAGTTATAATCATTACATTCAAACCATACTTTACAAGATAATTGATACATTGATATAGTATTCATCATTCAGTACATGACAGATGGACCAAGACTTTGGGAGACTATATTTATCATGGGTAATTTTTCCTTTAGGTTTAGGTTTAAGGTTTAATTATGAACTTGTGTTGCGTTTCATGCTGTCTAAGAATATTGTACATTAAAAAATATTTTGTGGAGGATAATTCTGATGTATGGTTTGGTTTCAGTATTATTGTTTATTGTCTGTAGATAAGTATGGACCTACCTTTCCAAAGCTGCCTTTTCCAAGCACTTTGTGAAACACCAGCTTGTCCAGAGTGAGGTGTACCCGAGGGGCTGGTGATGGAGTGAGACTTGGTACCGGGACCTTGCCATTGGCTGTACAAAGAAATGTGCAAAAATTAAATATATAATTGTACATAACTCTTCACACAGGTTATTCATGAATCTTATATGGACTATTCAAATATGCCTGTCACAATAACACATTTTAAAGTATGATACATTGCTGAACAAAATATTGACAATAAAATCAATTTAAGCTAAAGCAGAACTATCCCCCCCAAAATATATATAACATGACACTGCTCCACTTGAATGTAGTTTAACTGTAATCCTCACTAGCACACGTGATAAATATTGAGCTCCAAAATACATGGGACAATATCATATTTGGAACAATAAGTCAACACAGTAATTATTGTGACAGGCCTGTTATTCAACATTGCGACTGCCACTTACCACTAGGTTCTGGAGTCACATCTTGGATACCTTGGTAAATTCCAGTGTCAGGCCCATTCGGATCTGACTTCTTAACGGACGTATCTTTTTTCTGTCAAACAAGTGCCAACGTTTAGCTCAAGCAGCCCTTTAGTTTTAATTCAAACAATAAAATGTTTAAAAGTGCCAACCGAATTGATGTGCGAGAGAGCCTCCGCTAGTAATTTCTGATTGACACCGCAGAGATTTCCCACTTTCTTTGTACAGTAACTATGAACATTCATGGCACATTCTGCAAACACACAAAGGAAAAAGAAATGAATAGGTCAGAATTTACAAGGTTAAAGCTTGCAACAACTTCCCTGAGATGTATAGACGTATAGATTATAACAGTATTTCAAAGCACAATCACCTTCGCATTTAAGGCCTTGTCTGTACAGCCCCCAGAGCAGGCTGCCGCAGTGATCACAGAAGGTGGGGCTTCTGTAGTTGTAGTACCTGAAGCGATGTGGCATATCGATCTTAAAACGTTCTTTCTGGAACTGCACACAAAATATTCAAGTTATTGTCTAGTGAAATAATATATATCATAATAGTAATACATATAACATATGACAATTAATTGTAATAAGAATTTAATCAGAACTGTGCATTTCATAGGTTTAGCCTCACCATTGTGTCCCGACTGTTGGCTGCTGTTCCAGTGCACCTCGCAATCACCAATCCGGTGCATTTTTTGTGAATTGCTGCATTGCATTCTGGATTGAAAATATAACAAAGAATATGTCAATTTTGCATTAAAATATGACGTGTTGATAAATATATGTAAGAAGGGACTTACGTCTGCATTTGTAACCTTGTTTGTTGAGCCCCCTACATGAACAAGAGGGAAAAACATTAACATGCAGTTAAAATGATGATCATATTGGCCACTTCACACTTTTTATTATCACATATAACATCTAAAAACAAAATATCAGATTATACACCCACATAACTGGCCAGGGCCTAACCTCTCTCATCAAACGTTTGTTCCCATTATGTTGTCAGCATCTCTTTATACACCATACCTGCTGTCAATAATGTTATTTGTTCATTGCTTGTGTAACCCTGTTTGTATGTTTGTACTGTCCTGTGTTTGGCACTTACTCAGTGTAACTTCACTTGGTATTGAGTAATAAAAGGGGTAAAATTAAATAAATAAAATAAGTACAGAATATCAAACAATATTTTTGTTGGTCAATATATTTTTGATACAATTTTGTAAGAGCAAAGAAATGCTGTTATTGGATATATTCCACACTTCTATTATACATTTCTTGAAAAAGCTATAAGCTATTATACAGAAACAGAAAACATAACTGACTATGACTCATCAGTACAAGCAGCCATGTTTAAGAAAAGTGAAATCATGTGACCCCAAAGCATCAGACATGACGTAAACTTGCATAATATTTGTGTAGCGATCTCACCAGAGGAACTCCCTGCACACAGAGCAGAACGTGGGCTGATTGAAGAAAGTGGCGGTGAACTCATGGCTCTTGATGTCGTGGACTTTGGGCTGTTTAAAGGCTCCTCTCCTTCTGTTGAGGGTCGTGGCTCCATCCTCAGGACTGACTTTCATCGAAGGCCTGTTAGGGACTGAGGAAACATAAAATAATTTTTATAAATCATCCTTTTCAGAATCTTTCAGCAAGAGGAACTTGATGAATGCCAATTATAAGTAAGAGCCTTGCCAGTACAATGCGCCAGCAGCTAAGACAAACCATCTCATTCAATGTTTTTTTTTTTTTCCATTTATTTTTACTTTGTACATTTTTTATAAACAGGGAAGACATCAACTATAAGATGCAAGATATATAGGATTATTTAGCAAAGAAAAAGAAGTTAAACAACTATATATTTTTATATTTTATGAATTCATATGAAATGGTTTTCACTTCACAGGTGTGCCTTGTCAGGGTCAAGAAATGCCACATAATCGTTTAAAATTTAACGAAGTTGAGTTATTTTGAGTTTTTTTGGGGGTTTTTTGGTGCTACTTTCCATATGTGTTCATCCATAGCTTTAATGTCTTCACTGAGAATCTTCAGTGTACCGGTACTGTAAATAATCATGGAACTAAAGAAGAACAATAAATGAAAAGTGGTAGTGTATATATTATTTACATCATAGTGGTGTGTCAAACCAATGAGCAGTCAAAAAGTGTGTGGCCATTTTTTTTTAAATATAGTGGCACTGTTGTTGAAGGGAAAACCTCCACACTTGAGTAACTCTTTATAATGAGCGAGACCAAAGATCACTTGAAGACGAGGAGAAGGCGTGAGAGAGGTAAACAATAGGACGTTGTGCCAAGAGATTAGGAGGGAGTGGGCGGCTGACGAGGACAGAAGCCTTAAGCAGACATTTAACAGAAGGAAGTGGAAGGTGATAAAAAAAAAAAAGTTTTCCATTGTAATTGAGACTGACGTGCTTCATTAAGGCCTGATATAGAGAAAGTGAATGACAGCAGCAAGACAGTATTATATTTTATATTTGAGATGTTTGTGAAATCTCTCAGTTCCATATTTATTTAAAATGTGCAGTGGTTGAACATAATGCAATAAAAGTAGTAAAGTACTGTCCTTACATAAAAAATTTGATATCTATACTTTACTTAAGTTTTAAAGTGGATACTTTTAACTTTCACTTCACTACATCTGAGAGCAGACCACAATTTTTTTTAACTGGACTGATAAGTAAAAGTATTTATTTATTATTGTTTGACAACTTTTTTTTTTTAAACACATTTGTAGTTTGAGCAAACAAAAATATACAAAGAAAAACATCAAGAAAAAAAAAAAAAAATCCAATTGTATCTGTTGAATAAAATTCTACAGAAATATGTATCAAAATCAGTACATTTGAAGCTTTATAAGACCTGAAGTATATTTTTAAACTTGTACTTTAAAAGTACAACTGGGCCCTTTGGCAGTTCCGGGTGGCAGCGGCTCTCTGCTGCTGGTGTAGATGGCTACTCTGAAGGTGCTTTCTCAACTGGTTCGCCTGTATTCAGCCTCATATTTACTGTATGTAGTCTAATGTATTTTAGCATGTTAGTATGTGTGTATCTGTGTGTGCCAGAAAGTGTGCATGTGGGTGAGTCTGTGCATTTGACTGTCTGGGTTGCTTGCTTTTGTGGGGTCCAGCAGCTGTGGGGGAAATGTGGGATTGTTTTTAATCACTGTAAAGCACTTTGTGCAACATTTTCTGTATGAAAAGCACTTTATAAATAAAGTTTGATTGATGGTTTGATTGCCATTTTTTTATGTGATACTTTTACTTCTCCTAGAGTATTTCTTTGCTCTGGTATCTGTACTTTTACATAAGTAACAAAATTGAGTACTTCCTCCACCACTGAAAATATGTACAGTTTCTTTACTGATATCCAACAAAATTTGCAACTGAATCAGTAAGTTAAAACGGTTAAACATATTTAAAATGGTGAAGGTCAAAAATAAGTTAGGGCTGGTCTAATACAAAAACTAAAATGCCAGCACAAGGAGCTCCATAAAACTTTCTCAGTCAGTGTATCATGTTACTGCTACTTTTACATTCCCTGGTGGTCTAGTGGTTAGGATTCGGCGCTCTCACCGCCGCGGCCCGGGTTCGATTCCCGGTCAGGGAACAAATGTTTTGTGTAAGTGATATTAGACATTGAATGTTTTTTTTCATATAATAAATGTATTACAGTACATGCAAAGACAAGTGCTTATGTGACGGAGTTTACTGTAGTGTAATAGTAGTGATTTTTTTTTTTACCTGGATCCCCATCCTCCAGAAAGTACTGCACTGCGAACTGCACTCGTCCTGAAGGTTGCAAGTCGACCCAGAACTCTGCGCGTCCATTCGTTTTGGATTTCTTACAGCGCTCAGCCAGTACAGCCACACCCACTGTAACTTTGGCCAGAGCTTCCTCCTGGCTCTTCATCAGGACCACTTCAAGGACGCGGCCCTCATAAATGTGAGCATCAAATGTAGATTTCCAGTCGGGATACATTGTGGGCTTTCTCTGGACTAAAGTCTTCCCTCGCTCTGGAAAAATAAAAACAACAACGACAATTAGGCCTGTCATGATAAATAATATATTGACTTATCTTTCAATACATGAGAGGTGGAACAATATTTTTGGAGGGTCAATATTTAACATGGATCGTTTTTCTTTATATTAGTGGCAAAGTGTGTTTAATTTTCTGTACTATGCCAAGATTTGAGGTGATGAGGGTTGAACAAATTACTTCTATGACTCATTACAGACACTTCTTAACTGTTGCATCCTGTTGTAATATTGTACATTTAAAATCTGTTGTGAGGGATAATTCAGCTTTATGGTTTGGTTTCAATATTATTGTTTATAGTCTATATTTTGTTCAAAAATATATTGTATATATTAACAAAATGTCAATACAATAAGCTCCTGTATGACAGGTCTAGGAATCATGTTTGTGGATTCTGGTTAAGGCAGACACTGTATTCTTTGTGTATTTGCTTTTGCCCATACCTGTGTTGACAGACTCCTTCATCTTGATGGCACAAATGGGAGGGTCTTGGAGAGGGGGCAGAGCACCCATTTCGTAATTGATGAAGCTTATTCGCAGGAAGGGTGCCATGGCGACCCCTCACCCAAGCCTCCTGAAAGAGACAAAGATAGAAATTATTTAAGTAAAGCAAAAAGGAAGACGAGTCACACAAATTCTTATCAATGAGGAAGTATACCACTCAACACTGGAAACTACCCACAAATAGGAAATTGAGGAAGATGGTGACAGCCTTCTGAAAACAGAATTAATCACCGTTACTGAGAATATTTCCTATTGCAATAATTTACTAAGAAAACGCACCATCCAGGGAGAATAATTCAGATTTGTAGCAGATTCTAGACAACATGTGTGCCAAGTTTGTGTCATTTCATAACATTGTAATTAACATTTTTCCCATGTATTTAAAATGTTTAAACGGTTGCACATCTCGTTTAACATGATGAGATTGAAAAACTGAAACATAAATACATAAAACATTTAGCTCCTATATAAAGCAAGTTTCAAAGTCTGTGTTAATGATAAGTATTACACATAACTTAAATATGTGTTGTATAACTCACTCATGTCCATGTTATTCAAGTTATTTTAAAGTCCATATAATCTCTAAATCTCACTGAATTCCCAAAAGAATTTCTACGCAGCACTTACTGAGAGAGTTAATCTGCTGTGGTCCAAAACCTAATCTTGGCAATAATTCAACTCATTTAGTGTAACAACAGGTTTCACATTCCATGTCAGTGTGCATTGTCTGAATCTGATCAAGATGCAAAGACCTTTTTGAGCATGAATTATAGTCATGTTTGTAATTTGTATCAATTTTCACATGTTATTTTTCACAGTGTAATATAATATAGACTCTAAATACAATGTTTGATACATTTTCAACATGGATAATATGCTCCATGATTCCATTACAATACTACATTACTACATTACACACATACTGCACATTTAACAACCCACATTATGAAATTAAATTACAGAAGGTTACACAAAGGTTTGTCCTTAACCCAAACAGGTACCTTTCATTAAATGTGTTGAAACATCCAAGTTTCAAATTAACATTACGCTGGTAATAAAATTGAAGATGAGCAATAATTTAAGTATTGTGCCCCATAGTCAGTTAATAGATAAGCAGCCTGTATTGTCTATACATGTACATGACATGCAAAGAGAACAGATGCACAGTGTTTGTTTATCATTCCCCACAGGGCTAAGCACCTTCAATCCAAACACAAGAGGCTGTCATATAGCATATTGCATAAAGCATATTATGCCCAATTTACACATTATGTGGAAGACGGATGCTTCTATGTAGAATCTATACAATCATATTGGTATATTTTTTACACACAAAAATAATCTAGGCTGGAATGACACTCCAAATCAGATGAAGTTCAAACATCAAAGCCGAAGCAGCATCCAGTTTAGGAAGATCACCCAGAATTATTTTAAAGAGACAGAACTATATTAAACTTAGTACCGAACACTCTGTATTTATGAGAATTCTGCATTTTTTTTTGACAGATAATAAATTCTCAAAGAATGCAAATATAACCTTAACTTGCAGATTGACACAAACCCTCACATGAATACACAAGTGAGGTCAAGAGGCCCTCCCCCGTGCATACAAGAATATCCAAACTATATCCAGTTGGATGTCTTTACCCTCTTCTATGCCCACATGCACACACATTATAAAAAGGCAGCCTTGTTTCTCTAGAGAGAGTGGAAAAAATGAGCACATGCATTTGGGGAAGGGGTGGGTGTAGGGAAAGGGCAAGACAGCAAAAAGACAGACAATAATATGAATTCACAAGTCAGTCATGGAGCAGCCTTGGTAAAGTTGTATTATACCATACATCCCATGTGGTAATATTTTGATTTCATTAAATACATCCAAAAGGTTCTTATACAAAATTCAACTCATTCTGGCCAACTACAAGTTTACAGAAAAGGGTTCTAAGGAAGTTCCAAGTGATACAGTTTAACAACAGAGGAACAACGACAGTGATGTCCCACTTGTTAAAATGTTTGTCTTACTGTAGTATTGACTTGTGCCACGTATTTATCTCTTTATATGACAAACGAATGAGACACAGACCTCTGTCTCAATATCATGATTCTTTAACTAAAATAATGGCATGTAACAATTCAAATCCAGTTAGCTGGCCAACCAGAACCATGTGGTTTGACAAAACTTTACAAAAGATGAGTGGGGCTGGACCGTATCCTGTCTCCCCGATTCCAGAGAGTGTAACTGACAGGTGGATTAACCAATCAGACAAATGCATGGTCTGCTTGGGTATGAGAGCTACATGACAGCTTATGTTAAAAAACGAGAAAAGACCAAGACAGAGAACTGAGAGCCAGCAGAGATTTCTGAAGAATCAACAATCAAAGCACCAAATATAGAAGGGACAGTTTGCATTCATGTGCATTACCTTGATTTACATGAAATTTACTAATGACTATTTAATAATTTATTTGTCACGTTCCCAGCACAGCAAGACATCCAACACTACTATCTGCACATCTCTTTCTTTTTAGCATCAAACCACAGAAAATTAGCACGTACCATATAGTACTACTCATATATTTTATTTAAAGAATTGAATCACAAGTGTATGTGTGCTGCTCAAGCCGTGTAACAAGTACATGATAAGTAGGTCGGCAGACAGCATTAAAATATTATTACTCAACTCAAACAAAAGTGTAAGAGATTATCTGTGAGGAGTTACTCAATGATCAACTCAGTGACACAGAAATTCACAGTGAGGTATGTGCCAAACAATACAGAGAGATTTAACTGAAGCACTAACACACAGGGCAGGTCTGACTGGCAGGACCACATCTGCAGGTCTTAACCAAGTCTGTCTCAATTATCAGAACTCTCTTCACTACTGTTTCCTGATGCTAACATGCTCACACCGGGTTCACACAAACTCTGTGAGGTAATGACTTACTACAGTGAAATATCTGTAAAGGTTGG